>NC_043706.1:124976795-125145388 GCF_006229205.1 Suricata suricatta | reverse complement strand
GATGAAGTCCCAAGAGTTCAGTTTTGCTTTCATTTCCCTTGCCTTTGGGGATGTGTCAAGTAGGAAATTGCTCCAGTGGAGGTCTAGGAGGTTTTTTCCTACTTTCTCCTCGAGGGTTTTGATGCAGAAATGCTGATGTATAGGAGCACATGTACCCCAATGTTCATAGCAGCAATGTCAACAATAGCCAAAACATGGAAAAAGCCTAAATGTCCATCACCTGATGTGTGGATCAAGAAGATGTGGTATATATACACAATGGAATACTACATGGCAATGAGAAAGAATGAAATCTGGCCATTTGTAGGAAAGTGGATGGACCTCGAGGGTGTCATGCTAAGCAAAATAAGTCAGGAAGAGAAGGACAGATACCATATGTTTGCACTCATAGGTCTAACAGGAAAACAGGGGAAACCTAGTGGAGGACCAGGGGAAGGGGAAGAGGGAGAGTTGGGGAAAGAGAGGGATGCAAAACTTGAGAGACTATTGAATGCTGAGAATGAACTGAGGGTTGAAGGGAATGGGGGAGGGGGGAAAACAGGTGGTGGCGATGGAGGAGGACACTTGTGGGGAAGAGCACTGGGTGTTGTATGGAAACCAATTTGACAATAAACTATTAAATAAATAAATAAATAAATAAATAAATAAATAAAATTTTCCTTAAAAAAATGTGATAACCATAGGGTGAATGGAAAAGGAAACCGACCAGAGGTAGACAAAGCCTTGATGAGTAGTGTAAATGACCCATCTGAAACTGGAGACCACTAAATAACCCTAAGAACTCAGGTGTATGATTTTCTCTAAAAGTTAGAGTGATTCAAGATTTGTGTATGGAAAAACAGAGGTAATCATTAAACACATAGGGAAGAGTTTGATTGAAGCAACAAATCCTTAGGACTGCTCTGAATAGATAAGAATGTTAAATTATAAAAAGAATGAACAGGGAGAAAAAAATGGAAGGGTTGATGGTCTAGAAATCTCAATGATGGCAAAGAACAAGCAAGTGTACTATATATGTAATACAAAGAAAGGACAGGATGAATTTATAAAAGGAACATTATTTTTGGCTCCCATTTACCTTTTAAACCTGTGAGGTAAAGGCAAGGGGTAGAATGTCCTCTACTCTTGGATGAGCAGGCTAGCAACGCTTCCAGCCCTTCTCAGGCAGTGAAAAGCCATGACAGAAACTCAGAGGAGATCGGGGTAGTTAGTTTAAAGCCCAAGACTGGGTGCATCACTGCTGCTGAATCCATTCATTCACAAACAAGCCAGTAATCAAACTTCCCCGGTCTGTATCAATCCACAATTCAATCCCCAATAAAAGATGAGGTTTGGGGCAGCTGGGTGACTCAGTCAGCTGAGCCTTTGACTCTTATTTTCAGCTCAGGTCATTATCTCATCATCATGAGCTCAACCCCCCCCCCCCCACCACCATTGGGCTCTGTGCTGAGTGTAGAGCCTGCTTGGAATTCTCTCTCCCATTCTCTCTCTCCCTCTCCCTTACTCATGCTCTCTTGGTCTCTCAAAATAAACAAATAAACTTTTAAAAAAAGATGAGACTTATCTCCCTCCTCATCTTGAGTCAGAGTTCTAGGTGGGCTGCCTACCACTTGGCAATGGGGCTTACTTAGTCCAAAAGGAAAGTTAGTCTTTTTCTAATTTAGGCACCTTCAGTTTCATCCATCCTCAGAAATGAATAGACATTCTCCTTTCTTTGTGGAAAGAGGTGACTATTTTCATGTGCTGCTCATGCAGGCAGCTAATTAAATGAAACAAACGTGACCACAAACATGGAAAGTTTCATTAAGAGGCCCCTGTGGATCTCAAGTAATTATGCTTAGAAAGGGAAAATACCGTAGGAAGAATATTGGGTTTAAAGAGATCACAGTGTTATTAGTGTCTTGTTTTAGCCATCTGAGAAATGATAGCATCCATTAATGTATCACCATCCTTAAGAAGATCAAAGAAGAAGAAACTTCTCTGTTTGCCTTTTTCAGAAGTTAAAAGAGATTTAAGAATGGAAGAGCTTGGTAGTAAATTAAACAACAGATTACAAGAACCTAACAATTCCTGTCTTTACTTTTATTTTACTCACTTACTAATTAATTAATTAGGCAAAAGACTAGAATCGTATCTCTAGAAAGCAGTGCTTCAATACTGTCAATGTTGGTCAAGAAAGATCTGTTGGACAAATACCATCTCTAGGTTCTCTAGGGATATCTTCTGTCAAAAAAAAAAAAGAAAATGAACAGTCATCTATATGACGTGTAGGTAGGTTGTGGGGAGATATTGGGAAGACCACATACACATTTATAACAAGCACATTTATTTTACCTGGAAAAAGTACTAGAATCAGCTATGTGCTAGGATAGTTTCAGCACTCACTGAAAACACTGAGCACTCTTAGACTAATTTTTAGGGTCTCAGTTTTTCCACCTGAATAAAGGGGAGTTGTAACTAAAATTACATATGGGGAATAAAGTTTGCCCACTAAAACTGACAATGGCTATATAAGTACCACAAAGAAAAGGATTTTGAGCTACATGAGGGCTTAGTGAGAAAGTGTACTCCAATAGATAAGCAATGTTTTCGACGGTCAAAGGGTAAGGGAATAGTGATTTAAGTTGCAATTTGGCTATCCTTGGAAATATATCTAAGGATTATTTTACTTTAACATTCTATGATTCTATAACTCTATGTTATAGTCTGTATTATATCTTCTAGAACAAGGCAGTCTAGTTTGTAACCAGAAATAGATTAATTCCATAGAGAATTGAGGGTGAAACTGGTTTCAGATGTAAATAGCTCAGTTGCTTATTTATACGAAGAGATTTAGAGAAGGAGAGTGGACAGAGCTCTCTTGCACCATTAATTCTAAACAGATTTTTCATGGGTCAAATATTTGTAAACTCCAGTTTATGCGCAATCACCCCAAGGAAGCTAACTCACCACACCAAAATGTAATTGAATATTAATGAACCCATGCATTTTTATTGAAATTTCACTTTATAAAATGCTTTCACATTCATTTTTCTCCTGTCTTGTTGTTATTTCACAGTAGCCCTGTAAGGCAAATATCCTTATTCTTATTCTGAGAAGGAGTCTGATGCTTAGTGAGGTAAGTGACTTGGTTGCCCAAGGCTCCCTGGCTATAGATAGTAAGGATTAGAGATGGCACCTGAATGCAGCATATTTAATATCTAGCCCAGAGATTTTTATACCCTACCATGGCTAATCCTTTTTACAAAGTAGTTTTCAGTAAGAAGATAAGAAATGACATAAAAAGCAAT
Organism: Suricata suricatta; assembly: GCF_006229205.1. Taxonomy (NCBI): domain Eukaryota; kingdom Metazoa; phylum Chordata; class Mammalia; order Carnivora; family Herpestidae; genus Suricata; species Suricata suricatta. The sequence goes on along the minus strand of NC_043706.1, from coordinate 125,142,098 downwards.
AAATACTGGACAAGGCAGGAGACGAGACTGGTGGTGATGGTCAGATGTCCAGGGAAGAAAAGTCAAAGTTTCTGAGTCATATAGCTAATTTCCATTACTATATCTCAACATTGCTTACCTTGATTTTAAAATACCTACAACCAACCACATCTCCATGAGAACACTTGGTTTTCAGCCCACTCTTCCACCCCAACAAATCTACTCTTTCCATAGTAGTTTATTTGCTTGCTAGAGCTGCCATAACAGAATACCACATTGGGTGGTTTAGCCAACAGAAATGTACAATCTCACAGTTCTTCTGGAGGCTAGAAGTTAAGAACAAGTTGCCATCTAGGTCAGTTCAGGTGAGAGCTTTCTTTTTGGCTTACATATGGCTAATTTTTTGCTGTGTCTTCATCTGGCCTATTCTCTGTGTGTACATCAAGAGAAAGGAGTCTCCATTGAACACCAGTCCTGTCTGATTAGGCACCTATATTTAACACCTCTTTTTAACCTCAATTACAAGTACTATCTCTAGATACAGTCACATTGGGAGTTAGTAGTTCAACATATAAATTTTAGGGAAACACAATTCAGTTAATAACACATAGCATAACTTTTAACCTAGTTGTTCAGGCCAAAATACTAGCAGTTACCCTTGATTCCTCTTTCTCCTTCATATTATGCATCTAACCCATCTACCCTAAAATGTATCTCTACATCACCTCCAGTGGTTCAACTGAAGACCAAGGCCCCTGATCTTCCTCTTGGACCACTATAATAGCCTCCATGCCGAAACTGGTCTCCTTGTCCAAGGAGTTCTTGAACCTTATAAATCAGATCACTCCTTTTGGGGAAACCATTAATGACTTTTCATATCACTTAGAATTAGATAAAAACCCCTTCCTGGGGTTGAGAAGGTCCTGAACAGTCTGGACTAGACTACATCTGCAGAGCAATTTCTCCCTCACTCATTGGGTTCCTGAGCCTTCCTGGCTATCTTGCTGGTCACTGCACACCCCAAATCAGCCCCATTCCAGAGACTTGGCCCTTTCTCTTCTTTTTCCTGGAATGCTCTTTTCCAGAACTGCCCATGACTCACTCTTCATATAATTCAGGCCTCTACTTAGATGTCATCAACTAGAGAGGCCTTCTCTGCCCACCTAAACTGAAATATTGCCTAGCCCTCAAATGATGTCAACCACACAGCTCACTATTTTCAGCAACAGGACTTCACCATCTTGGGAAACTCATATCCAGAAAAATTAATTTGTAGGTAATGCTGTTACTTATTTTAAGAAATTCCCATTATCCATTTATCCAAGCAACATTAGAATTCATTCAAGTAAATTCCTTCTCAGGTCAATAGATTGCTCAGCTAAGTTAATCAGACATATTTTCCTTTTCAGAGCTCTCTTCCAAACCCAAGCTTCTCTGTGTTTACCTATTTCAATCAGCCCTGACACTGAAAAACCTGCCTTAAACCAGACTACCCCACCTTTCCCCTTAACATTAGAGGCACTTCTAACATTGACAAGGTAGTGTTTTCCCCTTTATCACTGAAATCACAGAGGTAATTACTTAGCTGGTTATTTTGATGATTTTGGGAAGGAATTGGAATAGGACCCTGCCCACCTTTTTTCTACCTACCCTGTTTAATTTTTATTCACATCACTCATTACTAACAGTACATATATAGTCATTTATTTGTTGCTCATTTAGCTTTCTCCCAGAATAGATTATAAGATCCAAAATGGCAGGCGTCTTTTCTGTCTTATTCTCAGCAAAATCCCTAGCAACTACAACAATGCCTGGCACACCGTAAGTTTTCATTAAAATTGGTAAGAATGGAGGCACCTGGGTGGCTCAGCCAGTTGGGTGTCTGACTTCAGCTCAGGTCACAATCTCATAGTTTGTGGGTTTAAGGCCCGCATCAGGCTCTGTGCTGACATCTCAGAGCCTGGAGCTGCTTTGAATTCTGTGTCCCCCCGCCCTCTCTGCCCCTTCCCCTGCTCATGTTCTATCTCTCTCAAAAATAAACAAACATTTAAAAAATTTTAATAAAATAAAATTAAGAATGAGTGAGCTTTGTAGGTTTGTTGATCCAGAATCAGGAAACATGCTGATAAAGAAGCCTATCTAAAATCAGTGAGATGAGCAGTATTTCTGAATCCCTGGAAGGATTACAGAGGCTATAAAATCTCCCTTGGAATCATCACAACACTGAGCCACTAAGCACAGATGCCATGGGTACCACAGGGCTGCTATCCCAGAGATTCCATCCACTCTGGTATCCCTGCCCCACCTGGACAAGTGCAAACCTCCCCAGCCATCTGCTTAAGAGAGGGAAGCCTCTCTTACCTTCATCTGACTCCTTCTTCCCACCCAAGGAAGGAAGGACATGACAGAGAATATCTAGAAACTCTGTTTCTGCTGATCCTTCTTCCTGAAGTTTCTGCCCTATATCAAACCCAGCCAGCATGAGGCCGTGTAAGAAACACTCCCACATAGAGAAGAGCATGTATAATCAGGCTGTGGGATAAAATACAGGATGCCAACTTAATTTTTATTTTACACAATGAATAGTTTTTTTAGAACAACAGGACAAAAACTACCTGTAACATACTTATATGAAAAGTTAATTTGTTGTTTATCTGAAATTAAGATTTAACTGGGAGTCTAAAAAGGAGAACTACAGGCCAATTTCCCTGATGCACACGAATACAAAAATTCTCAACAAGATACTAGCCAACCAGATGCTACAATACATTAAAAGAATGTTTCACCACTATCAAGTGGTATTTATACCTAGGATGCAATATGAAATAATAAAGAACTATAAAAAAATAAAAGAAAGAACAAGAACCATATGATCCTCTCAATAGATGCAGAGAGAGCATTTGACAAAATAGAGCATCCTTTCTTGAAAGAAACCCTCTAGAAAGCAAGGATAGAAGTATCATATCTCAAAATCATAAAAGCCATGTGCAAGAGACCCAGTACTAGAATCATCCTCAATGAAGAAAAACTGAGAGCTTTCCCTCTAAGGTCAGGAACATGACAGGGATGTCCACTCTCACCACTGTCATTAACATAGTATTAGAAGTCCTAGCCTCAGCAGTCAGATAACACAGAGAAATAAAAGTCATCCAAATTGGCCAGGAAGTCAAACTTTCATTCTTTGCAGATGACATAACACTCTATATGGAAAATCCAAAAGATTCCATGAAAAAACTGCTAGAACTGATCCAGAAACCCAGCAAAGTTGCAGAATATAAAATCAATGCACAGAAATTGGTTGCATTTCTATATACTAACAATGAAGCAACAGAAAGAGAAATAAAAGAATCAATCCCATTTACAGTTGCACCAAAACACATAAAATACCTAGGAGTAAACCTAACCAAGGAGGTGAAAAGTCTACACACTGAAAACTGTAGAAAGCTTATGAAAGAAATCAAAGAAGGTACAAAAAAGTGGAAAAATATTCCATGCTTATGGAGTGGAAGAACAAATACTGATAAAATGTTGATACTACCCAAAGCAATCTATGTATTCAATGCAATCCTTATCAAAATAACACCAGCAATCTTCACAGAGCTAGAACAAACCATTCTAAAATTTGTTCAGACCCAGAAAAGACCCCAAATGGCCAAAACAATACTGAAAAAGAAAATCAAAGCTGGAGGCATCACAATCCCAGACTTCAAGATGTATTACAAAGTTGTAATCATCAAGTCAGTATGGTACTGGCACAAAAATGGACACTCAGATCAATGGAACATAATAGAGAACCCAGAAGTGGAACCACAAATGTATCGCCAACTAATCTTTGACAAAGTAGGGAAGAATATCCAATGGGATAAAGACAGTCTCTTCAGCAAATGGTGCTGAGAAACTGGACAAAAACATGGAGAAGAATGAACCTGGCCCACATTCTTACACCATACACAAAAATAAATTCAAAATGGATAAAAGAGCTAAACATAAGACAAGAAGCCATCAAAACCTTAGAAAAGAAAGCAGGCAAAAACCTCTTTGACCTTGGCCACAGCAACTTCTTACTCAACACAAAAGCAAAAATGAACTACTGGGACCTCATCAAAATAAAAAGATTCTGTACAGCAAAGGAAACAATCAGCAAAACTAAAAAGCAACAATAGAATGAGGGAAGATATTTGCAAATGACATATTGGATAAAAGGTTAGTATCCAAAATCTATAAAGAACTTATCAAACTCAACACCTGAAAAACAAATAATCCAGTGAAGAAATGGGCAAAAGACATGATTAGACACTTCTTCAAAAAAGACATCCAGATGGCTAACAGACACATGAAAAAATGCTTACCATCACTCATCATGAGGGAGATACAAATCAAAACCACAATGAGTTATCACCTCACACCAGTCAGAATGGCTAAAATTAACAACCCAGACAACAACAGATGTTGCTCAGGATGCAGAGAAAGAGGATCTATTTTGCACTGTTGGTGGGAATGCAAATTGGTACAGCCACTCTGAAAAACAGTATGGAAGTTCCTCAAAAAATTAAATATAGAACTACCCTATGGCTCAGCAATTGCACCACTAGGTATTTATCCAAAAGATACGGGTATGCTGTTTTGAAGGGATACATGCATTCCAATGTTTATAGCAGTGCTATCAACAGTAGTCAAAGTATGGGGAGAGCCCAAATGTCCATCGACAGATGAATGGCTAAAGAACATGTGGTATACATATATAATGGAGTACTACTTGGCAATCAAAAAGAATGAAATCTTGCCATTTACAAAGATGTGGATGGAAGTAGAAGATGTGCTAAGTGGAATTAGTCAAAGAAAGACAAATATCATATGACTTTACTCATATGTGGAATTTAAGATACAAAACAGAATTTATGTTCTTAAATATAAAGAACAAACTGAGAGCTGCTAGAGGGGTTGTGGGTAGGGAGATGGCTAAATGGGCAAGGGGCATTGAGGAGGACACTTGTTGGGATGAGCTTTGGGTATTATACACAGGGGATTAATCACTGGATTCTACTCCTGAAATCATTATTGCACTATATGCTAACTAACTTGGATGTAAATTAAAAAAATAAAAATAAGTAATAAAAAACGCTGTCTTCATAACAGTAGAACAAAAAGAAGATATAGCACTAAGGATACATGCCAAACCCAATTAAGGGCATGGTTGTCTCTAAACCTACACGTCTCCTTGGGTACATAATGAATGAAAACACATCAAATCAATGCTATGTGAAAATAAACAAAGACCACACAAATGAGAAGAAGGAAATACTGTTTACTCAGAGTTGCTTTAGCAAGAAAGTCAATCACCATCACTGGAATTTTGGCAGAAACTCAAAGGCAGGCAGAGGAATGGGAAAGCTTTATAGTGGAAGAAAGAGATGGCTTCAGGTGTGACCTGATTGGAGGCTGTCAGCCTGAGGAAGCCATAGGTGGCTAACTAGAAGTGAAGTGTCTTATGTGATCAGTTAGGGATACCTATTTGGCTTTTTCTGGCTAGTCCTAACTTGGAAGCAGGGGAAGAATTTCATGAAGCTGTGGGTTATTAATCAAGTCCTAAACATTTGGAGCTGAAGGTTACAGCGGTGACTGGCTGGCTTCCTGGTTGTTATTACATGTAGTGGGCTGGCCTCCCACTAGTCTGCCATACAGCAGGCTGACCTCGTGGGCTGGTTATCATAGATCACAGGGTTGGTTTCCTTGGTGGCTTCCTGCAGGTTGTGGGTAAAAGTCCTATCTTTATTTGTGGGACAACCATTCTCTGTAGATTCAGTTCCTCTGTATGAGGCTGCACTATTCAATATGGTAGCCACATATGGCTATTTATATTTAAGTTAATTAAACTTAACTAAAATTTAAAAGTCAGCTGCTCTGTCACATGAGCTACATTCCAGGCATTGAGTAGTCACACCTGATTAAGGGGCTGCCGAGTTTCATAGCATGGGTAAAGAACATTTCCATCCCTGCAGAAAATTCTATGTGAGATGACAAAACACTTATACAACTTTGTTCGTTAAACTTCCAAACACCTCTAGTAAAATGCAAGCACCATTATCACCTTCCTGGAAAATTTCCACCTTCCCCATTCTCCCTCTGCGTCTCATTTGTTCTATTTTCCCACAACTTTACATTCTTCGTTCTTTTTCTTAATTACCAGACTGTGCCTTTGCCTCTCTTCTTTTCCAGTTTGCTGGGTTGATGTTCCCCTTTTTCACAAATTGTTTTTGAAAAGTCACTCTAATGAGCACTTACTGAGTTATCTGACTAACTCGACTTTTCTAGAAATTACCTTCACAAGGTCATCCCAAAACCTAACACGTTTATACTGTGTATCACCCCATCCCCACACCCTGTTTTCTCATTGATTGGGTACCCGACACAGCTGAACAATCAGCCTCTTCCCTGGGAATTGGAAAGCAGTTCCTCAGCCTGAGCGAGCAAGTGATCTGTCTCCCAGGGGGTCACCGGTCTGCAATAAGTAACTGTTACTTAGGAGCCGGAAGTACCAGCCATTTTCTACCAGGCCAGGCAGCTAATAAGAAAGTGGTATGAGAGAGTAATGAAGCAGATGTCCAAAGAGAGAGAGGCAGAAATGAGAGATGGAAGAAGGGCTCTCGGGGTTCCCTGCAGCCCTGCAATCTTTAGTTTTATTCTTAAGATTCAGCTGCTTCATTGCCCTCAAATTCAATGACATAGTCCATTATCCCTCCAGTAAATTTTCCTTTCTGCTTAGAGTAGTTTGAATTGATTTCCTGTTATTTGCAAGCAAAAGAGTTGTAATCAATATAAACTGTAATCAAGGGAATTTGGAACTTGTCTATTTAGACCCTTTCTCCTTCTCAGAGCATCACACATGATCATCAAGCCCTTCTCCCTGCTAGCTGATACAAGATACGTTATGGTCAAGGGCTAATCTCCTGGAAAGAAATGAAGGAATGCAGGACATAATGTGCTAAGTGACATTAACCTGCTTTGAGAATAAAGCTGGCTCAATTAATAATGCTCACTCCACAAAAGATGGAAAAGGGAAGGGAGGATAGGCATTCTCAAAAATATTGTTCAAATCATGAAAGTGCTATGATCATTTCTAGAAAATAGACCAAATTAAATTCTTACATTTATATTTACTTATTATTTACTTATTCAGCCCCTGTTACATTTTGGGTCCTGTGAAGACACTGGGGTTTCTCAAGAATAATTTCCAGACCAAAAATTCTGACTTTTGTAGAAGTACAAGGAGAATACATGTCAAAGATTTTATTTTATTAATTAATGAGAAAGCTGTTGACAAGCAATCTGTCCAATATTGCTCCATATTCCTACACGGGGAAGGCATGCTGAGCACTGAAATCGCCATACTACATGAATAGGGAATAGCTCTTTTTTTCTGCCAGCACAATTTGCTGTTCACATTTTAAGGATACTCGCTTGAAGTTGCTTATGTCCTTTACTGTAGATACCTACGCCCATTCAGATTAACAAAATCATTCTTATCTCTCCCAGCAGGGTAGAGATCTTCCTTTCCTCCACAAGGGGATATGTTTACCTTCTGAGTAGAAAATAATCTCTCTCTTTCTCTAGGCGGAAGGGAGGGAGGTGTTCCAGGTCTTATATAAGGTCTGATGATAATAATTTTGGAGTTTCTGGCCTGTGCTATAACATCCTGCATGGGTCCCGGTGAGCACTCTGGCTCTCATCACATCACCCAGTAAGGCATTAAGTATAAGCACCCAGCACCACTGCTTACTATGAATAACAAAGGTGTGATATCCTATTCAGAGTCTGGTGTTTCTGCAAGTAAGAGAACATCTCCGATCCGTCACAGTTTTCTGACTTAATAAAAAGTGGTAGGGGTGCCTGGGTGGCTCAGTCGGTTAAGCCTCCGACTTCGGCTCAGGTCAGATCTCACGTTCATGGGTTCGAGCCCCGCGTCAGGCTCTGTGCTGACAGCTAGCTCAGAGCCTGGAGCCTGCTTCCAGTTCTGTGTCTCCTTCTCTCTCTGCCCCTCCCCCTCTCATGCTCTGTCTCTCTCTGTATCAAAAATAAATAAAACATTAAAAAAAAAAGAAATGGAATGACAAAGAAAAAAGGCAGTGCCATTAGAGTACCAGCAAAACCACAGACACTGGAAGTAAAGAGCATGTAGCACAGCAAAACTACATCCCTTGTGTATCTCTCCCTGAGATTGAGCCAGTTTGTAAGAGGCAATCTTCTATCAGAAGCCACTAAAAGAGATCATTTAGGGGAGAAACCAAGAATAGAAAACTCAATCCTGATTTGATTACTTCAAAACAAAAGCCTGGGAGGTAAAGCCTCCCAATAAATGACTCAATATGCAATTCACAATCAAGTGTCAAGGGCTTACACAGAATCCCTGAAAGGGTGTATTTTCAGAAGCTTATGGGTTTGACCTTAGTTTGAAGTACTGCCCTACTCAGCCTTTTCTTGGAAAAGTACATTTCATCATAAACACAAACTCAGTATCCTTGGATTAAAGCTTTTTCAGACTGGTCTCTTTTGACAAAGTGCTATAAGGTATCTTATTTTAAGATACAGCATCATTATGTCATATGCAAGTTATAAAATCAGCCCTCTACATGTGTGAAGCATGACGCAAAACACGTTCAAGCCATTGCATCAGGTGACCAAGCACATAAAAAATGTACAAAAAATGTCTTCTTGCTGGGAGCCATTTCTGAAGTAAGGCAGGTTTGCAAGGCCTCCCACCATCTCCACCCACTCAACCCTCACTCAATTTCTGCTTGAGCACCGACCCTCAAGGCGCCTGATTGACTGATATCAGGAGTGACCTGTCTTCTTATGCTAAAAATACATAAATTGTACCTTATGGAAAAACTTGTTATAGGAGTTTCTTCTTTTGTGATTATAGGACCAATTATTACATTGCCTGAGAAACCTGTTTTTCTTCCCCTCTAGAAAACAGGCTATTGACCCCTGCTCACAAAGAACTAACTCTTGCCTTTGCTATGCTAAAAACATTGCCTTGTATTTGAATGCTAAAGATCTCTTCCTTCCCCATGTGATAAGCATCCAAGTCACCTACATAAATCACTATTGATAAAGATGATTCAGGAGTCTTCTACCAATCTATGTTCTGGGAAATTTTTATATACCAAAGAATTTGTCATCAGAAATCATTGTCTAAGGCAACTGTTACTTCTGTTTTGTACCCCATACATTTTTTCCATAAATAGGTCAGTGGAGAGATTCCAGAGCAGAGATGCCTGCCTGCTGATCAGAAAGAACCTTGTGGCTCTCTCATTCCCTTTCCCTTTCACCAATTCCCATCTCGTATATGCCAACACCATCCATCCTTCAGGGGAACCCTGGACCTGCTGGAGCTGGACTCTGGCATCTTCTCATGTCAGCCATTAAAGAAACCTATGCTGTGCCCTCCCCTACGTGCCAAACACTACCAGGCACTAAAGATGTAGAGGTGAATTAGGACACAGTCAGACTTTCCAGGAGCTCAGTTTTTGACACAGTAGCAAGCAGATGCCTAAGAAAGGCAACCATGATGAGAATTGGTGAGAAGGTGAAAATTACTGGAATTAACATGATGAAAAGCAGGAGTCTAGAGCACAGACTAATGGTAGAACGTGTCATTGAAAACATTACAGGGCTTGACTCAGCTCCTCTGTTTCCACTTGTCTCCTGAAGTGAAGTTCATCTTTCTAAACTTTTGGCCACACCATACTTTTGGCTAGCTCTTGAAAAGGACTTCCATATTTTTTATAGTTTTAAAGCTGGTGTTACATTTCCTATTTAATTCTTCCATTTGTTATGGATGGTGTCATGAAACATTACTGAATCTCATATGGTTGAGCTCTTTTATAGTCCAAAGAGTTCCCCACTTACTCTCTTAATTTGTTTCTTAAGAGATCCTAATATCTTCAAGCAATGCGCTTTGGCTTTCTTATCATAATACCTTTCCTCTTACTTCTTTTTCTTATTAAAAAGACCAGGACCTACACCCTCAGGGTAAACAAGAGTAGGTATAGCAAGCATTGTACATTATTTCTGAATTTAATGGGAATACATTCTAATAGTTGACCATTAAACATCATATTTACTTTTGATATTTTATATGTTTTACCAGTATAAGAGAATTTCATCTTGCTCTTGGCTTGCTAAGACTTTTTATTGCTATCAGATTTATCATTAGTTGATGTTGAATTTTATAAAATGCTTTTTTTCCTACAAGTTATTCTTTATTAATCTCCAGGTAATGTGGAGCATTATATTGACAGATATTCTAATGTTGAACGACCATTTCATTCTGCAATAGACCAACCTGGTTATGATGATTATTTGTAATACACTGTTAGATTCAATTTCCTGGCCTACAACTTTATGTTCTTATACTGTTTTTTTTTCCACCCAGTTTTTATGTCAAGATAATAAAAATGAGTCAGATAGCTTTAGCTTTTTTTATGTCTTTGGGTACATTTTTTTGTAAGATTTGGTTTAACTACTCGTTGAAAATTTGCAAGATTTGTCTATAAACTTAGCTTGGTAAATTTTTTGGGTGGGTGAGTAGGTTGGGGAGTAATTTGTATTAAAGTTTGATATATTTAGTGGTTGTTAGTCTATGTAGTTTTTTGTTTCTTTCAAGTCAGTTATGCTAATTTATTATATTCTTTTAAAAATGTTCATGTCATCTTTTTCCACCTTTTCCATAAACAATCATCTTTTTTTTATCATAATAAATATGACCCTTGTGCTAATGTTTTCCTCTCAAGCTCTTATCAGATAATAAATTCTTGACAACTGACCAGTTTAGTTATCTCCTTGAATAGGTCCAATATTAACTAGCCTGTGTTTAATGCCCCTACAGGTGCTAACAAACATTGGCTCCTTCCACACCTACCAGTCAATGTTGTATAACCCAATTGTTTGCCTGTAATTTGTGACTCTTAGATACAGAGGTTCTTTAAGATTTTTAGTCTCCATCTAGAAGAAGAAGCTATGTAGCTTCAGCCCAGAAAGAAAATTGTTTCTTCCCACTTCTGTGTTTTGTATCTGCAATGGCTTCTTGATTCTTGTGAGGCAGGTCAAAGGCAAATTCACACATTTGACCAATAACATGCCAATATGCTGCTAAACTACGTGTTAGGTGCTGCATTTTGAATTTTAGTTTGAGTATTATGAAGAACAGGGAGCTCTTCAGTACTGTTGGGGAGCTGAGAGCCTGAGAAAGGCATTCCTTTGTATGACACAGTTGAAAAGAACAGTGACCCTAAAGGAAATGTACTCAATAAGAAGACCATATGAAAGTTCTAAACTGGACCCAGGGAGATACATTTCAGTTAGGAAACTTAATCCATAGACACATTCAACCAAGAACAAACAAATACATGCATGATAGTGTCAGGCCACAGTTCCTTTCTTCTTCTGGGAAACAAAGAAAACAAAACAAAATATTCCATCTGCTATCTTGAACTGCTTATTGCTCAACTTCAAAACCCCTGATCACTGCTATTTGCTTCAAACATGCCCCCTTAATCTTTCCTCCTTACTCACCGGTGACTTCAAGGGCTTGCGTTGTGGCCTCGTCCTCCACCATGCCTCCAGGCTTAGTTTGTGATTTCAACAAACACTGTGGAGGCTTAGGTTCCTGATGTAGTCAGCTCCAATTCTCCTCTCAACCCCAACGTGGTCATGCAACTCATGACCGCACCTCATCAACAAGAAAGACTGTAGCGTTTCTAATGTATCATGTCCTTTCTTCTCTCTTTCTGACTCTTAACTTCTTATTCCAGGGTACTCTGGTAACTCTACTCCTGTAATATGCTGACCTCCAATAATGCCACATTCTCACTGAATTATACGACACTAATGTCCTCACTTCTCCCTGTAGCTTTTTGGAGTTCAACGTGGAGCAAACACTGCTTATGTCTTTGCATCCCTCTCCCTCTGAACTTCCTCAGCAACACTGGTTCTGTTGGTGTCTGTGCAAGCGCTTACTTACATCACCTGCACCCAGTCAGCTGGATGAGCCTGGAGAAATTCACACAGCTGGTTTCAATGAACTCACTTTAATTTTCTTTCTTTCTTTCTTTCTTTCTTTCTTTCTTTCTTTCTTTCTTTCTTTCTTTCTTTCTTTCTTCTTTCTCTCTCTCTCTCTCTCTCTCTCTCTCTCTCTCTCTCTCTCTCCCTTCCTTCCTTCCTTCCTTCCTTCCTTCCTTCCTTCCTTCCTTCCTTCCTCCCTCCCTCCCTTTCTTTCTTTCTTTCTACCACAAATCTCAGCTGGAAAATTAACTTGGCAAAATAGTGCTACTATATCCCCTTAATAAAGTTTATCTCACTCACTGAGAAATGATTATGTTACATCTCTTCTTCTCCCCAAGAAAGCCTCTCTTCTGACCAAATATTAGGCAGGCTCCTACAAACCCTTTTCTCAAAAAGACCTGCCTGCCTCACCTTGCTATGTCAATTTAGTGAGGATCTCTCCCACCTTTGATATCAGATCTCCCCGAATATCTGATCAAATTCCTCATCCTCCATCACCCCCCTACCCCCAGTGATCTATGATCACACTAACCTGCCTTCAGCAGAAATCCTGTTTGGCCAAATGAGTGAGACTCTCCCCACCTTTGATGTCTCCTCAGTAGCATCTATCCACCAACCCCCCCCCCCCTGCCCAGCACCCCTTAGCCTGCTTCTTGGCTTATAAATCTCACTTGTTCTTGTTGATTTGAAATTGAGTCCAGCTCTTAAAGAAATCTCTTTCCCCCTATTGCAATGTTCCTGAATAAAATCTGTTTTTACCACGTTAACCACTATGTGGCTCTGGGTTTTTTTTTAACTCTTACCAAAATGTAACATCCCAGCCCGTGTTCTCGATGCTCTCAGATGATGGAGGCCCTGGTTTATACCTAATAGAAAAATAGTTGCAGTGAGTGTAGAACAGAAGTCTGCATATGATGGCCCACAGCTCCCATCTGGGCCCCAAGCTTCCTTTCTCTACAACCTGTGAGCTAAAACTGTGGTTTGCATTTTATAATGGCTGGGAAAAAAGAAAAAGAAAAATGATTTCGAGACACATGAAAATTCAACTTTCGGTGCCCATAAAGCACTTTGCTTGGAACACAGCCCCGCTCATTTGCTTGCGTTGTGTCTGTGATGATTTCCTGGGGCAGTGGCAGAGCTCAGTAGTGGCAACAGAGACAGCGCGACCAGGAAAGTCTCTAGTATTTACTGTCTTGCCCTTACTCCTAGCCTAGCACAAATCCATTCCCTCCCAAACCTCTCTGTGCCAGCTTCATTCTTTGATTGCTTTACTAGAGAAGTACTCCTCCAGCTAACAATCTCCTCTGCTTACTGCCAAGAGCCTCTTTCTCAAGGATGTCACTTGTACATTGAACTACCTTTTCCCTCTATTGCTCATCTCTTCTTCTCTAATGGATTATTCCAACTGACATAAAAGCACCCTTTAATATCACCTAGCTCAAAAAAGAAATCCTCCATGACCTCATGTCCCTCTTCAGCCACAAGTTATCTCGCTGATTCTCTTCATGGCAAAGTTTCTTCCAAGGATTTCTGGCGTCACTGTTAACAACTCCTCCCATTCTTTTCTGTCTTCCTTCCACTCTATTAAAGGCTTTTATATTCACCACTCTCCTAGCACAGCGTGTCTTAAAGTCAGCGGTGACCTACATTTTTCCACAGCCAAGGCAATGTCTGCACTTTGCTCCCACTCAAGTGTCATGTCAATCCATTAACACATACGTTTTTGTTTTTTTGCAGTGGATTCTGTTCTGCAGCCAATTGTGGACTTGCCATAGCAAAATGCTTCACCATATGCATATTTGAATCTTGAAATATAAGTTAGGGAATACCTTTAATGTCCTTTAATAACAATGGCATATGGACTATTATAATATTTCTTGAGTATAATGATAATTTTAATGTTCTTTTTCTGAGAAGATACATATAAAAGTATTTAGAAACTGCTTTAAAATAGTTCGTTGATATACACTATGTGTTTTTTCAGAAGAAAAATAGCTTTTTCCTCTCCCCATCTTGAGTTCTCTGACAAGGGCCCTATAAGGTAGGCCAACAAAAGTAAGATTACGAAGACAAAAGCAAACAGAAGTTTATCAAGATGTGCACTGTACGTAGTATGGGAGCACTCTGCAATGAATAACACAAAGGGTGTGATTTGAACTTGGGCTTAGATAGCATCTTAACAAAAGAACAATAAACTTTTAGAAAAATGGCAAGACAAAGGAAAAGCACTTTGAACTTCTAGCAGAGCAAACTGTGGGAAGGCAAATAATACGGGGAAGCCAGCAGCAGTGTGAACAAGGTTTATCTAGATTCCTCTGGTGCTGCCTCCGCGCTGATAAGGGTTTAGAGTGGTCTCCAGTGAGTAACCTCCGTCTTTCCTGAGAGGGGAGAAGAGACACCTTTAAAAATTTATGTCCTACTTTTAGGCAAATGGAGGAGAGCAAAGAGTCTTCCTTATGTCTGCTTCTTCTCAATTACCTTCAGTTCAGTTCACAATAATCCTTATGCCAAAGTAGCATATTTTGAGATGACATATTCTGCTTCTTGTCATGTACGTGTGTGTGGGTGTGTGGTGTGTGCAGGCGTGAGTGTGCACACATGCACAAGGAGATACAGACATATCAAACGTGGCAAAAAGTTAACAATATGGATGAAAGGTATATAGTCGCTCACTGAACTATCTTTTAAAACTTTTCTAAAGGTTTAAAATTTTTCAAGAAGTTAGGAGGGAAATCATGTCAATCATTTGTATTTATCTCAGAAATAAAAATATAGCTCAACTTTTAGTAAAGCTATCCATGTTGTGAGGAATAAGCCCACCAGCCAATCAAAGGAGGGACACAGAGACTCAGAGCGCAGTGAAAAGAAGTTTTAATTCACCTTCCTACAAGAGCAGGTGTCTGATGGACTGACATACTGGGGGCAATTTATCTCCTAGTGTGACGCTCCTCCCCTGATTCCTCATTGGCTGAGTACTACAGAGGTTACAGCCTTTCCCAGCACCCATGCCCATGTAAGGCAAAAGGTAGTCTGATTGGAACAAATGTTCATTTCCTGAGGTGATGCAGAGACCTTCAGCCTCTCCTCCGTTTAATCTAAGGCACATGTTCATTGCAAAGCCCACGAAACTTAGTCCACAAAAATAAGCCTGTGAAAATAAGCCCTGCAAAACAGAGAGGGGAAGAAAACCAGAAAGTGAAGCGTCTAAAGGTTTGGGGCTCCATTGTGGGGGAATGGAGGTTGGACATATTTCCAGTAGGTTGTAAACCTACTGTTAACTGGACAGCATAGCTTTTATTTAACATTCCTGAAAATGAATCATCTCCCTTACTTCTCACAAATGTTATTCTCAAAATCCAGATATTAATGAAGAAAAAAATAACGATTTAACATGCCAATTTATGATTTAAAAAATTTTTAAGAAATTGAAATTAAAGCTTTCTTCACTTGATTAAATAAATCTACCAAAAATCTATAGCCATCATCACTCTGAATGGTGAAATTACCATTAAGTTCAAGATTGAAAGTCCTGGGGGAAACCCGGGTGGCTCAGGTGGTTAAACACTTGACTTTTGATTTTGGCTCATGTCATGATCTCATAGGTCATGAGTTTGAGACCCGTGTCAGGCTCTGTGCTGATGGCACGGAGCCTGCTTGGGGCTCAAAGTTTCAATCTCTTCAAAGTTTCAATCTCTCTCTCTCTCCCTCTTTTTCTCTCTCCTCTCTCTCTCCTTTCTCTCTCCTCTCTCTCAAAATAAAACTTGGAGCATTGAACCAGGAAAAAATTATATATTCTTGAAAGGAAAAAATAAAATTGTTATCTCATACAGAAAATATGATTATCTACATAGAAGACCCAGTAGACTCATTAGCTTCTGACAATGCAGTAAACTACCAGTAACTGGAAATACTCTCTTCTTTAAAAAACACCAGACATTCTAGAAAATATAACAAATATCTCTCAAACCATAAATTTCCGAGGGTCAAAACAGAGAGGAGACTTGCCACCAAGCATCAAGCAGAAGCCGACGCTGTGGCTGTACAAGCGAAAGTACCTTTCCCCATTATCAAGAGCTCGGCTCTAGCCGTCAGGCCGGGAAAAGATTGGGGGCCTGGAGCTCATGTGAAGCAAGGGGTTAGAACTCATGACCTACTTGTGAAATTTGGAGTCTTGATGGGTTAATACCCTCCATAAGGGGTGGATTAGGAACACATCATCCGTCTGCCCAGAGGCATGACAGTATCTCTTACCTGCCTACCTAGCATCTAGGTAAAAAAAAAAAAGAGAGAGAGCTCAGGCCTGTGTTCACACAAATTTCAAATTTGAATTTATACTATCTGTGTTATCTAATCACCCCTGTAGTGAGAAATCAACATAAAAAATTTCCCAAGATGGTGATAGTTCTTACATAAGGAAAGGTACATATTCTCTGGGAAAAAAAAATTACCTTCTTCATGATACACAGGGTTCCACAAATCATGCTCTGCCAAACATGAGCTGAAACACAAGGAAGGAATTCTTCACAAGCAAAAGAAAACAGGCACACCCAAAAACAAATGCAATATCCTAAAATCTTGAGATAATAGAATTATCAAATATAGTAAAAATTAAAATCATTAAATATTTAAAAGGAATTTATTTGAATAATTTAAAATCTCAGTTGATAAGCTAAATAGAAACGAGGCACTGCTAAAAACAGATCATTAATAAGGTGGAGGAATGAACTCAAGAAATTAACCCAAATTCATCCAAAGAATTGAATAGTTAGAAAGTATGAGAATGAAATCATGACACAGAAAAGATAGAATGAAAAGAAATATATATCTCTTCAAATTAAACATTGTTTCAGAAGGGGAGATTGGGAAAAGCTGAGAATTTTCCAGAATTGATAGAAGACATGAATCACCAGAATAAAGAAGTTTTGGATTGGTTAATCCAAGACAAGATAAATTTAAAAAATTCACAACTAGTATAATGAATACATGGAATACCAAAAATCTTTTTTATTATTTAAAAAAATTTTTAATGTTTTTCTTTATTTATTTTTGAGAGAGAGAAGGAGAGAGAGAGAGCATGAGCAGGGGAGGGTCAGAGAGAGAGGGAGACATAGAATCTGAAGGCAGGCTCCAGGCTCTGAGCTAGCTGTCAGCACAGAGCCCGAAGCAGGGCTCGAACCCATGAACCGTGAGATCATGACCTGAGCCGAAGCTGGATGCTCAACTGACTGAGCCACCCAGATGCCCCCAAAAATCTTTTTTAAAAAAGAAAATATTGTTCGTTAACATAGAATGAATCAGACTAAAAATATAGATATATCAATGTCCATAATTGAAAGCAGAAAAGAACTGAATATCTTCAGGTCACTGAAAGAAAATAACTGTGTGGGTTTTTTTTTTAATTTTTAATGTTTATTTACTTTTGAGAGAGAGAGAGAGAGAGAGAAAGAGAGTGTGAGCGGGGAAGGTGCAGAGAGAGGGAGACACAGAATCCAAAGCAGCCTCCAGCCTCCAAGCTGTTAGCACAGATCCCGATGTGGAGCTTGAACTCACAAACGGTGAGATCATGACCTGAGCCAAAGTCAGACGTTCAACTGACTCAGCCACCCAGGTGCCCAATAACTGTGTGTTTAAGGTCATACACAAACCAACAAAGCATGAAGGTGAGCAAAAAGCCATTCAGATAGACATACTCTGGGAAAAAAAGAAAGTGGAGCCAAGAACAAACCTAATACAACCTATTCTAAGCCACTTACCCTTGCAGCTCTCCTTGTGAGCATCCGTAAGAATTTGTTCAGTTTATATGCCAAAAGTAGGATTGCTGTTCACAGATTGTGTTCATTTTCTATTTTATTACATGCTAATAAAGAAATTATGAGCAGAATATCAGGCAACTGTGGATAAATCTACATAAGGTTTAACTACATAAACTAGTAGTATTAGTCATTTTTGTAATGATAAACACCAACATGAGAATGGATAAATAAATGGATTGGGAACTCTATATACTGGAGGACCATAGAGACATTAAAACAGAATGAAATGGATACATGACACATCAACACGAACAAATCTCAGAAACACTATGTTGCATAAAAAAATCAGAATAAAGATCAAGAGATATCAGATTATGCAATTTATGCAAATTAAAACAAGTGTGCATGACTCTTACATTTGGATAAATATAAAGTAGCAGTTGGTCGTGTGGCATTTTGTAAGGGTGACAATGGAGAAGGGCCATTAAAATGACCTTAACTATATCTGCAATGTTCTTTTACTGTCTTTTTTTTAAAGGAAAGAAATATAAGCATATGCTAACCATTATCAATTCAGCAGGAACTTGTATTATTTTTACCATTCTAATTTTTTAAATTTCATATATATATATATAAATTATATATATATTATATATATAATACATACATATAAAGCAGCAATAAAGAAGCCTCAATAAATTCTCATGAGAATCTCCTACAGTTGAACTGACAATGTGTCACAGAATTTTAGGAAATGAACTAGTCTGAATTTTCATTTACTTAAATATACATTCCAAATTATATAAGAAATTATATAAAAGAAATTGCAAAGGAAAAATTATTACTTGCATATTCCTAGTTCATCTTTAAATTTGTTAGATGTTTTAGTGTTTGAAATTTTCAATAACTTGTTAGTCCCAGAAAATCACTGGTAAATTATGGAAGTGAAGCAACCTTACTATTCAGATGCTGCTAGAAATAACTCAGTGTGCCTTTTTTCTAGGAAGGAAAATGGTATCTCTTTGCTTTCAGGCATACTTGTAAGATAACTGGAAATGAACCATTGACAAAAGCCAGAAGCTAATATTACTGTCATTTGGAAAAATAGGAGGAAACGTACATTTTTTAATAGGGGCTCCAAATCTCATACTGCAAGTGATTTTCAGACAGACATAATTTGTTTTCAGTACCTGGAATGCTTTCTTTCAAGCCAAGACTATTGAAAACATTTTCAAACTATACCTTAACTGTTCCCACATCATATATCAAGTAATAGGCAAAGGGTAATAACAAGACCTTATTAGCCCTTAAAATAGTTACAGGAATGTAGACTTATATACAGGTTTATTTAGCTTTATATTAACAAGAGGCACATTTTGGATGTTAAATATAATTTTAGTGAGTGTGATTACTGACCTCAGCATTTTACAATTTGAATATAGCCATGTGACCAATACATAGACTATCCATGTTAGAGCTGGAATCTCTGTTTTACTATAATGAATCTCTGTTTTTCCACTAAGTCATATTTTCATTCCTATAGGGAATGGATCCTAGCAAAGTATTTGGGATCCAAACAGGATGCAGTCTCTGGAGGCATAAAGGAAACTGTGCTAAGCATGAGAATCCTTGTATGTGAAAGTCCCAACAGTGCTTTGGCAATAGAATCAAGTAATGGTGTCTGTGCAGTGGGGAACTGCTACTGAGAGACCTGATGATCATCTCTTCCCAGAATGCAAAATAGGAGAGAAACAAGAGCTTGTGGTTTTGCTTCTTTTCTAAAATTTGCTGGTATCAATACAATGTAGTGGAAAGAATGAGACGTCTGAGTACATCTGATAGGAATTTAAATCTTAGTTCTGTCTGTCACATAGGCTGGGATTTTAGACGGACTTTATCTCACAGTGTATTAGTTCCTGACTCAGTAACATGGTAATTAGACTCTTCTTTTTAGTATGACTATAATGACTAGCAGTATTATATATAAGGTACCTAGAACATACAAAGCATACTATATATAGTGGATGTGATAATAAATCTTTATTGAAAATTTCTTTCCAATTCCTCTGACATTTTAGTTCCTTTTTTAGTCTGCCCTTAATGTGCTAAATCAAGTTATATATGGTGCTCCATAGACAGATACATAAACTATTAGTAGGAGAAATATCATGGTGGCCATTGATGGTTTCCTATTGGTGATGGTGGTACTTCTTAGAAAACTTGGAGCTAACACCTACTCCTTGTAGACAGGTGGCATGGAAGTCAAATGTATTGTCAAGAAAACTAATCTAAGAGTAAGAGATGTTTGGGGTGCCTGGGTGGCTCAGTCAGTTAAGTATCTGACTTCAGCTCAGGTTATGATCTCATGGTTTGTGAGTTCAAGCTCCAGTTTGGGCTCTGTGCTGACATCTCGGAGCCTGAAGCCTGCTTTGGATTCTGTCTCCCTCTTTCTCTGCCCCTCCCCCACTTGTGATTTCTCTCTCTCTCTCTCTCTCTCTCTCTCTCTCTCTCTCTCTCTCTCTCTCTCCCTCTCTCTCTCCCTCTCTCTCTCTTTCTCAAAATTAAATAAACATTAAGAATAAGAGATTTTCACTCTATCCTACCTTTTCAACACTTAGACCCTCAGGTCATTGGATTTTTTATTTGTTCAATGCAATTGTTTAGTCCAAACACTGTATATTTCCTGCTTTAAATCTCTGGTGTCATGGTGATAGATCTTTTGATTTATCTATCAATTTCAGAGTCAAGTAACCATTTGGAGACATGTATAGTAAGGTAATCGGTTAAAAAGATGAAGTCAAACTATCATTTAGGCACTAAATGAAGAAAAGTAACAGGTGAATTCTGACTCTGGACATAATAGAAAAAAATGAATCCCCAAAGTCTTCCCCCAACAACTTAAATGGATGAAGTATATGTAATAATTACCTTCAGGCACTAGGCAACAGACAGCATGGACTGTGATCCCTGAGAAAGGGATTCAAACACAATAAGCTTTATAATTGCTCTGGATTTCTGCTTAGAAGCACTTTCTGGCTGAAGCTCAGAAAGGGGAAAACACAGCAGTCTTTCTGCTTTGAGAAGAATCTGTGTTTTAGAAAAAGAAATCTCGGTGACCTGAAAACAGCAAGAGAGACAATGCAAACTGAAGCACAGAGAGAAAATAGACAAATAACTGAAAAAGAACTTCTCCTTAGTGAACTCTGGGACAATATTCTAGTCTGATAGACTGTAACTGAAGTTCCAGAGGAAGGGAATAGGCACAGAAAACATTTTGTTCTATATAGACAAAAATTCCCAAATATAATAGAAATTATCAATATGCAAGTCCAAGAAAATTAACCAAGTAGAAGCAGAAGAAACGAAGGCAAACTATATCAAGGCACATCATAATAAAACCACTGAAAACTACTGAATACCAGTGTTTCTGAAAGTAAATATTGCCAATCTAAAATTCTATATCTAGCAAAAATATCCTTCAAAAGAGAAGGTTAATCATGTGTGATTTACCCCAGGAATGGGGTAAATGCATACCCCAGGAATGTAAGAATAATTCAAAATGCAAACATCAATCAATAATACATTACATTAACAGCATGATATGGGAAATCAAATAGCTATGTCCTGGGGTAGGAGATTTTAGGAAATGCATTGCATAGCAGAAAACTGCTTTCTAGCCTTGGCTAAAAGAGTAGCCATGCTTCACTTATTTAGCTAATGTATATCTAGGGATTAGTTTCAACCCATACTCATAAATTCCTTAGACCATGTTATCTCATGGAATATTTTATCCTGTCTTAATTTATTTCTCTGCACCCTTTCTATACATTCTTACTGGCATGTAGCCCACCAACATATTGTGCAATGTTTTCCTAAATATATGCTCAATAAACATGGGAGCTTGAGAGCAGCTCAGGGAGACTTCCCTTACTTTACCTCTCACATCTCTTGACTTGCATGGAGTCTTGAGTAATCTTCGGCTTTGCTGGACAAAGCAGAAAGCCAAACCCTCAGAATGAAGGGGAAAAACAGGATATTTCAGTTGATGCACAAAAGCCATTTGATAAAAAGTATTTGATTAAAGAAGTAAACAAACTGGACATAGAAGAGAATTTCCTCAGGGTGACTGGGTGGCTCCGTTGATTAAGCTTCTGGCTCTGGCTCAGGTCATGATCTCATGGTTCATGGGTTTAAGCCCCGCATCAGGTTCTGTACAGACTTCTCACAGCTCAGAGCCTGGGATTTGCTTTGGATTCTGCGTCTCCCTTTCTGTGTTCTCCTCCCCCACTCATGTTCTGTATCTCTCTGTCTCTCAAAAATGAATAAACGTGAAAAAAGTTAAAAAACAGAAACAAGAGAATTTCCCCCAATGATAAAGAAAGCCGTGTGAAAACTGACAGCTAACATCACACTGCTGATGGTGTGAAAGGCAGAAAGCTTGCTTCCTAAGATTAGGAAAAAGACAAAGATGCTCCCTCTCACCACTTCTTTTCAATGTTGTACTAGAAGTTCTACAAAACTATAAAACACCATTGAAAGAAATGAAGGAATATGTAAATAAATGGAAAGACATCTTGTCTTCTTGGATTGAAATACTTAAATGTTAAGATGGCAATACGTTCAAAGGTGATCTACAGATTCGATGCAATCCCTATCAAAATGTCAATGGCCAATGGCCTTTTTTAGCCATTAAGGAAATGCAAATCAAAAACACAGTGAGACACCACTTTACATCTACTATGAGGGTTACAATAAGAATTTTTTTAAGAAGGATGAGTAATAATTATTGGCAAGGATATGGAAAAAGAAGAACCCTCATAATATAGCAAGTGGAAATGTAAAATGGTGCAGCCACTGTGGAAAATGATTTGGTAGTTCATCAAAAAATTAAACATAGTAGTGTTTTATGACCCAAATACTCAATCCTTGGTATATCCTGTAAAGAATTAAAAACAGGGACTCAAACAAGTGTACACGAATGTTTATGTTTATTACATTTATTAATTGTCTTTACAGCCAAATGATAGAAACAACCCAACTGTCCATCATTGGATGAATGAATAAACAAATTGTAGGATGTCCATATAATGGAGTATCATTCAACTATTAAAAAAATAGAGTACTGTTATGTGCCACAACATGCATAATCTTAAAAAACATTATACAAAGTGAAAGAAGTCTAACCTTAATGGTTACATATTGTGTGATTCCATTTATATGAAATATCCAGAGCAGGAAGGCCATACTGTTGGTGTTGCCAGAGGCAGGAGAAGGAGGGAATGAGGAGATATTGCTTAATGAGTACAGGGTCTCCCTTGTAGTGGTGAAAATATTTTGAAACTAAATACAAGTGATGGTTGGATAATATTGTGAATATACTAAATGCCACTGAATTATATAGCTTACATGATTTATTTATGTTATATGAATTTACCTCAATAAAAACAGACAAAACAATTTTCCCCAGTAGGGAGAAGAAAGAGTGTTATCAGATAAAAACTGAGATATTTCATATTATAAAAACTCTTAGTAAATTTGTTCAACCTGACTGTGTGTGTGTGTGTGTGTGTGTGTGTGTGTGTGTGTGTACATGAAACCTTGCAGCTGGCTTTATACCTAGAAAAAGCCTAAACTCTTTTCACCTCAAATCAAGACTGAAGGAGGGCTTTTACTTTCATCATTTTTAATTCAACACTGTTCTGAAGAGCCTACTCAGTGCAATAAGCTAAGAAAAAGAAATAAAAACATATGGATTGGAAAGCAAGAAACAAAACATCTCTTTTTATAGATATGTAATTATGTGAGCAAAAAAACCCTAAGAAACCACAAGTACAAAAAACTAATAAGTGAATTTGGCAGGGCCCTAGCATACAGAATAAAAATTGTATTTCCGAGTACTATGAAGAAACAATTGGGAAATGATTTTGTTTTTAAGTACCAAAGTTCATTTCATAAAAGCACTAATAACATGACATAGTTGGGGATAAATTTAACAAAATATGTGCAAGCTCCCAAGAATGAGTGAGTATTTAATAAAAATGTAGGGGCAGAATATTTTT
This sequence comes from Suricata suricatta, assembly GCF_006229205.1. Classification (NCBI taxonomy): domain Eukaryota; kingdom Metazoa; phylum Chordata; class Mammalia; order Carnivora; family Herpestidae; genus Suricata; species Suricata suricatta. Next base: position 125,118,244 of record NC_043706.1, on the reverse strand, counting down.
TACTTGATGTGTTTGTCATTTCAGGGAAGCCAGTGCACAGTTTTTCCTGGCAGACAAACAAGCAAGAGGGAAGGAGGCTTCCCTTGTCATAAAGCCTTATATCACCTGATTCCCAACCATCTCATCAGTTAGGAGGAACTTTCAAAAACTCCCCAAGAACAGAGATCAAAGTCACATCCATGAGAAATTTCTAATTCATCATGGAAAAAATCCTCAGAAAATCAGTCTGGGCTGTGAATAAGAGTGCATAGGGCCCTAAATCATGCTTCTTGTACTCAGACATACTCAGAGTATCTTTCTTGAGCATTGTAAATAAAAAAATGTGGCAATTTAGGAAGAAAAATTCTGAGTCACCTGTGGAAATAAGAGATACTGACCACAATGGGCTTTGACCTCCACCTAGTCTGGGAAACCTCAATGACTAAGCCCCAACTTGCTTAGAGCACCCCTGTGGGAAATAGAATTATAATTATATCAGGATGAAAATAGATTCCTCTCCTATTCTTCTTCTTAAAGGAGGTGAAGGATTTTCGTCACCAGATAAAGAAGAAATTCTTCTACCTCCAACTGAAAAACTAGCTGATGTTGGGCTGATGGGGTTACTTATTTAGAATATGTATTTTAAAGACATGAAGAGAGTTTTGAGGATTCTAAGCAGAGGTGTTATTGATTCCAACTGATTCATGTCATTGATTGAGAGCTACAGGGTAAAGAAGGCAAGGCTGGACCTGACCCAAAAGTCAGAATCATGGCTCTGTCACATGTTAGAGCATGGAGGAAGTTTTATTTTCTTATCTGCAAAACAACCCTTACTGGACTGGCTCAGTGGAGAGGGAACCGGAAGCTGTAGCCCCACACAGTACGTGGGAGGGTTGGGTGTGTAGAGCCTGAGATCCTGGGTGAAAGATGGAGCTGCTGATCCAGAGGGATGAAGTACCAGATATGTCTCATAAATGAGGTTCATTGCCAGGGAATTTCCATAGACAGCCTTGTGGGGAATCTATGAGTGGGTTGGGCTGGCTTATAGGATCAGACCAGGCAGATGATTAATACTACCCCTCAGGATCATGGGTGGGCTCAAACAAAAGTATAAGAACCTGTCTCAGTGGCTGTCACAAAATAACATTCAGAAAAAGACGTTAGGTGATTTTTATGGGCTGAATTGTCCACACACACACGCACGCGCGCACACACACACACACACACACACACACACACCCTAGCCCCCTAGTACCTCAAAATATGAATGCTTTTTAACATCAGGCCTTTAAAGAGGTAATTAAATGAAAACTCGCCTATTAGGGTGGGTCCTTACCCAATCTGACCGGTGTCCTTGTAAGAGGAAATCTGGGCACACAACGACACTAAGGATTCACAGCGTGAAGGGAAGACCACGCGAGGACACCAGAAGGCAGCTGTCTGCAAGCCAAGCAGACAAGCTCCAGAAGAACCGAAGCTGCTGACATCTTGTCTCGGATTTCCCAGCCTCCAGACTTTGAGAAATAAAGTTCTGTTGTTTGAGCCATCCAGGGTGTGGTAATTCCTTATGAACGCCCCAGCAAGCTGAGACAGGGTTCAGGCTCCTGTTCAAAAGCACAAGCTACATATTTACACAAAGGGGAGTACGTATTTGTCAGAAATGTTAGGCACCAGAAGCTTTCTCATTGGCAGTGTAACAACAAACATTAAAAAGAACATTCGCTAATGTTCTATCAATGATGTACTACAAGACACATAAATACCATTTTCTTTAGAGTGTTGAAAGTAACGGAAGTTTGCCTTCTGGGGAGTTGTCTAAGGCACAAAAGATAAGAATGGAGGATAAAACCCAGATACTTTTTTCTTTTTCTTTTTTATTAAAAAGTAGTTTATTGTCAAATTGGTTTCCATACAACACCCAGTGGTCTTCCCCACAAGTGCCCTCCTCCATCACCATCACCTCTTTTCCCCCCTCCCCTTCAGCCATCAGTTCATTTTCAGTATTCAATAGTCTCTCAAGTTTTGTGTCCCTCTCTCTCCCCAACTCTCTTTCCCTCTTCCCCTCCCCCTGGTCCTCCATTAGGTGTCTCCTGTTCTCCTGTTAGACCTATGAATGCAAACATATGGTATCTGTCCTTCTCCGCCTGACTTATTTTGCTTAGCATGACACCTTCGAGGTCCATTCACTTTCCTACAAATGGCCAGATTTCATTTTTTCTCATTGCCATGTAATATTCCATTATATATATATATATATATATATATACCACACCAGATCACACCAGATACTTTTTTCATAGTATGTTCATGACGTCCTAGGACTCTAAAGGGGTTGGGAGGTAAGCATGTCCCCTCAGCCAATCTCCCATGTCCCAGCGTGCCCTGATGCTATATCCAGGTGTGTCCAGTGACAAAGACAGATGCTGGATGACATTAGGAAAGTGGGTGTCCTTTCCATCTTAATTGTTGAAACGGTGGACCCAGAGAGTTCAGTCTGATAAATCAAGAAAAAAAGAGGGAGGCGTCAGAAGAATGCATACCAACAAATGTCCTGCTTTAATTTAAACAAAGGAATGAAGTAGACTTTGGCACTCAAAAGCAGGTACATTTCTTGTTGCTCCCTTGCAACATCTTAGAACAGAATTCATTCTGCTTTGAATGCCAGGCTTTAAAAGAGGACAGAAAAGAGTAAATGGAACAATTAGGCAGAGAAAAGCCTGCTGAGAACTGTGGAGAGAAGACGCTGGCAGCCTCCTTGCTTCAAGGTTGCGACTCCATCAAGTTACTCTCGGAGGAGAGTGGGGCCTAGAAAGGACGTCACAGATGGTCCCAGTGCGAGGGCAGTCCTGGGTCACTTGAGACAGCTCCCTTAGGGGAGAAACGTCTGCTTCTGGTGCTCTTGCTCTGAGTGAGCCCCGGGCTCTCTAATCATGAGCCCCACCAGCATAGGCGGAACACAGAAGGCATCTGGCATTTTCCAAACGCAGTGCAGCTCATGAAAAAGCCACCTATCCATCATCTGTCCAGCCTGAGGGATAACTAATTTCTGTGAACCTAAGGGATGTTTCTTTAGAGGAATGCAGGTGACAGAAGAATACAAATGACCTGTTTACAGATGTCAGTGCCGAGCAGAGCAGCCAGCTAGGTGGACAGCGTGAAAACGTTGACAGATTTTAATATCTTGCTGTCTAGCCATGGGAATGTGAACACAGACTCACACACGACCTTGGAGGGGCATCGTCTCCATTCCTTTGTCTTCAAATATAAACTGTAAAAATAAAATGAACTCTGTAGATTAGCATTTATCTACCATTTCTTCTTTCCTTCTTCCCTTCAAAAGATGTTTTTAGAGAGCCAACTATTTACCAAGTCTGGGTTAGGCACAAAGCATTCAGTCTTGTATAATTCCAACTACTCCTCCCAGGAAGACTAGGAAACAGCCAACGTACCTTATGAACACAAGGTCTTCGAGACAAAGTAGGAGCATCTTTCCTTGTCTGGGAGGATGAGAAGCAGGTTTAATAGATCTGAGACATCCAACTTTATTTATTTATTTTTGAGAGAGACAGAGACAGAGCCAGTAGGGGAGGGGCAGGGAGAGAGAATTCCAAGCAGGTTCTGTGTCGCCAGCACAGAACCCGACACACGATTCGAACTATCAAAAAGATGAAATCATGATCTGAGCTGAAAGCAAGAGTAGATCACTTAAGTGACTGAGCTACCCAGGTGTTCCTGAGACATCCAATTTTAAAACTTCCAGAGACAGAGAAATCTTACAATCTTCAATAATGCTGCAAAAGCAGATCATCTGTGAAGCGTAATCCATCTCCCTCCAGCGGGCCAATCCTCAGATTCAAGAATATCCTGCCTTGGGCCATACCTTCTAACAGGCCTTATATTCCCCTGTGGGTAAGCTAGCTCATCTCTCCTCGTGTCACCCACTGGCATAGTTATTGGGCAAGGAGGAGCCTGCAGAGGGTGTTAGGGCTGATATGGGGAGAGTCTCCTTTCTCTCCCTGTGGGACAGCACAAGGAGAGCGGTGAAACAGGGCCAATGGCCCTGCTCCAGGCTTTGGCCAGGAGAGCAGAAGCTGATACAGATAAACTGAGGGGAATGATGTGGGTCCCCAGGATTATGTGCCAGTTCACATGTGATTCTGGACAGATGTCTGGAGGCTGGCCCCCCTTCGTAGACAGGTAGCAGAAATTCTCCCCACCCCCACCTTCACTGAGGTAAAACTGACAAATAAAATTGTATATATTTAAAGTGTACTCTGCGTAATGATTTGATATGCATATCCTTTATGAAATGATTACTAGATCAGGGTAATACATTTGTCACCTCTTTTGGGGGGGTAAGAACACTTAAGATCTACTCTTAGCAAATATGGAGTATATAATCCAGTATTACTAACTTTGGTCTCTATGCTGTATTCAATCCCCAGAATTTATTCATCTTGCTGCCCTCCAGTGGCCTGGGTAAATAGCTCAGTTGGCCATGAATCGGCCTGCCATAGGCCTGTCTTGGTAAAAACAAGGGAGAAAAACAGGAGACAACAGAGGTTCAGAAGGCATATAGGCTCAGCAGGAACTGAGGGAAGACCAAATAAACCAAGAGCCCCACCCAAGCCAAGGAAGATGCTGTGTGTCTTCCAACTTCAGCCTACATATGGCAGCAGAGACTCGGCAGCAAAGAGTGCTACTGAGACCAGAGAAGTTAAATAGTAAGAACTCCTTTGCTCCACTGGCAGGAAGTCACAGAAAGCCTCTTCATGCACCCAGATGCCATCCTGGGAAAGAGAAGGGAGGAAGGGCATCTGAAAAGCCAAGCATCCAACCCATAAGGATGGCTTTAATTATTGAATCAGCAAAAAAGGAGGCAAAATTTCAAGTGATTTTTACTTTCTTCTCAGTTTTATATGCTATTTGGATTTTTTACAATGAGCTTGAATGATTTATCTAGTCAGAAAAATATGCTATGTTTATCATATTAAGGCTATTGGGTTGGACTAATCAATTCTCTCCTCACACATACATGCATCCTGTGTCTCCTACTATTAGTGGGTAGGGGCTCTAAAACTGATCAGCAAGGGGTGCCTGGGTGGCTCAGTTGGTTGGGCATCAGATTCAATTATAGCTCGGGTCATGGTCTCACAGTTTGTGAGTTCAAGCCCCACTTGGGCTTCACACTGACAGTGCAGACCCTGCTTAGACTTCTCTCTCCCACTTTCTGCCCCTCTTCCACTCATGCTGTCTCTCTCTCTCTCTCCCCTCACTCTCTCTCTCTCTCTCTCTCTCAAATAAATAAATGTTATTTTTAAAATGATCAAAAATACAGATTATAGCTCGGGTCATGATCTCACAGTTTGTGAGTTCAAGCCCTACATCGGGCTCTGTGCTAACAGTACAGAGCCTGCTTGGGATTCTCTCTCCCTCTTTCTGCCCCTCTCCCACTCATGTGTGCTCTCTCGCTCTCTCTCTCTCAACATAAAGAAATAAACTTCATATAAAAAAATGATCAGTGATACAAGAAGAGTAACAGTTCTAGTTTACCTTAATTTGGGGTGATTAAACTGGTAGCTAGCTCCTGTATCCCAACACTAACAGCCACATGGAACTCCTTTCCCTGTGCTGCTACTTTGTTGGCTCACCACAGTCTTTGCCCCTTAGAGACAACGTGTCCTGTGCTTCTTAATTTTTCACAATCCTGACACATTTTATACCTGGTCTTTACTTATCTTTCCCACCCTTTATAGATTCTCTTTGTTGAGATAAAGATTCATAATGTCTTTCAGAGAGACAGACAGAGACAGAGAGAGAAAAGGGGAAACAGGGAGTCTGTGCAACAATTGTTTCCTTTGCTTCTTTTGTAACCTTCACACGAATTCACTGAAGGATATACTTCCTACTCCACATGCCCAGTATCCTTTCACTAAATTGTCCATGACATTCAACAAGCAAGAGTATGACTCAAAACGAAGAGGTGGAGCAAATGAAACCAAGAGGGTCTGCATAGACTCAATGATAGCAGTAAGTCAGCCCTTGTAGGTGAGCAAAATGATCAAGAGGAAGAAAGAAAGTTTTAGTAGATCAAAGTGAGTTTTCAAAGTACAAATAAGAAGAAGAAATAGGAGAAAAAGAATGACTTTCCTCCTGGTGCAGTGGGGGCAGGGGGGTGGGGAGAGAGGGATCCGGAAATCCACACAGCAGGTGGATCCTGATTGCTCCAGGTGGGATTTTGCAGTCCGTCCATATCAGACAATGAGAGTCATCCTTCCAGCTGAGCCCTCCCTCTCGAGTCCTCTGTGAGGCTTCTTTAATCACCTCCCCAGGTTCCTTAGGGCTGGGGTGGCAGAAGCCTCAAAGGTTCATGATCAAGTTCAGCTAGTTTGGATTAAAGGAGAATGAATGCTTTATTCCAGACTTTCATTAAGAATTACGTCTTCTAGTCTTCTACACCCCAAGTCACAACTGGCCCCTTTGCCATCATCAGTTTTATGCTATTGCATCTTTTCTCCCTTGAGATCCAAATGCTCTTACCAGTACTCTCCCTGCCCCCCAACCAGCCTCTTTCCCCAGCCTAGAGGAGTGCACTTTGGTTTTCCTGTGTCCTCTGGTTCTACTGGACCTGCCTGAGTACTAACCTCTTTGCCTCTGTCATCTCCCTCTAAGTCTTCAAGATCCATCCAGATCCTGTTTACCAAGATGCTGGCATCACCTGCCTCATTACCTTCCAGAAATCATCCCCAAATTGAGCAATACACTCCATTGCAAAACCTCAAAAGTTTCTTAACTAGGGGGTGACTTTGGCCCCCAGGGGCCTTTTGTCTATATCTGTAGACACTTTTGGTTGTCACAACTGAGAGGAGTGTGTTGTTAGTAGCATCAACTTGGTAGAGGCCAGAGATGCTACTGGACATTGTACAACACTCAGGAAGCCCCACAAAAAGAATGATCCAGCCCAAAATGTCAATCCTGCTGAGCTTGAGGGACCCTGATCCAAGGGAAGGTTCAGCCCTCAGGGGACTTGTTATGATCCCTCCAACAAAGACATTCTAGAACCCACCTCTCCAACCCCTCAGCCAGATACCCCCTTCCCTCTTAAAAAATGTTTATTTATTTATTTTGAGAGAAAGAGAGAGAGAGAGAGAGAGAGAGAGAGAGGGAGAGAGAGAGAGAGAGAAACATGAGCAGGGAAATGGGAGGGAAAGGGAAACAGAGAATCCCAAGCAGGCTCTGCACAGTCCGTGTGTGGATCTTGAGTGGGGCTCAAACTCACAAACCGTGAAATCATGACCTGAGCTGAAGTTGGACACTCAACCAACTGAATCACTCAGGCACCCTTTCCCCGCCCTTTTTAAAAAATAAAATGAAATTATGGAACTGAAGAATGCAAATGTTGAAATGACCTCATTTTACAGATGAGAAAATTGAGGGCCCAGGGGAAGGTGCAGCACTCAAGGTCAAGCACTGAGGCTGCACTGTCTGGAGCCTAATGTTCTGTTACAGCCACACTCGCCATTAATCTACCTGGCAGGCCTTTTATTCTGAAAAAGAAATTAGGTTAGCCTGACAGTACCCACTCTGAACAATTCTGCCCTATGGTTTTTTTGTTGTCTTCAAAAGACAATACAATTCCCTTCCTCTGGCAGCTTTCTGAATTATTTGTAAATTATTTGATGTCTATATCTTTCTATATTATAGAGAGAAAACATTACTGTCATTCCCTGTATATCTGGATTGTAGTTTATTTAATTGTTTATTACCTTCCAAGGCAACAAGCCCATTGGATTGATTTGAGCACACTAAGACCCTCACCAAGGTGGGATAGCACCTCGATGGGGGGCTTAGACTCATGAACCATGAGATCACGACCTGAGCCAAAACAAGAGTCAGACCCTTAACTGATTGAGCCACTCAAGCACCCTGTGCTCATTTTTAAATATACTTTAGGGTTCATTTTTTTTCAATATGCATATCCAACTGTCCAAGCATCAGCTGCTAAAAAGCCTATCTTTTCTCCACTGAATTTTCAATTGACCACATATGTATGAATCTATTTCTGGATTCCCTTGATCTATTGATCTATCATTATGCAATATCACACTGTCTTGATTATTATAGATTTATAATAAGATTTAGAGTGAAAAATAAATCCTCTGTTTTCCTTTACAAAGTGACTGACTTTCTAGGTTTCTTGCATTGCATTTCCACATTAATTTTAGAATGGACTCATCAATTCTACAGAAAACCTGTGTTGATCTTGATTAAGGTTGCTTTGAACCTATAGATTAACTTAAGGAGAATGAAAATCTGAAAAAAAAGTACATCTTGTGATTCATGATCATGGTATATATATATTTCAATCTGTTTAGAGCTTCCTTAATTTCTCTCAGTGACATTCTATAGTTTTCCATGCACAGATCTTGCACAAACTCAGTTAATTTGGTCCATAAGCATTTTATATTTGACATGCAATGTCGAATGGTGTCTTTTTTAATTTTCAGTTTCAATTGTTGTTATTTGTTGAGAAATACAGCTGATTTTTAAAGTTAATCTTATAATCCTATATCCTGCAACCTTGATAAACTCACTTTTTATTTCTAGTAGCTTTTTTGTAGATTTCATATTTTCCTTATAAAAGATCATGCCATCTATGAATAAAGACAATTCTCATCTAGTGGCTCCACTGGGGAAGAACTCTCTTCCAAGCACCCTTAGGATGTTGAAAGAATTCATTTAGAGGTCACCTTCAGTTAAAAGAGGTCACCTCTAATTAATTTTTTTCTACATGGGCTTCCTCCGTATGGTTGCGTACTTTATGAAACCCATGAGAAGAATCTCTCAGTGAGTCTTGGAAAACAGAAACTTGTATGATATAACATGACCATATCATCTTGCCAACTTTGTCATAGTCAAGTAATTAGAAACAAGTTAGAGGACCTCCCACACTCGAGAGGAAGGGATTAAACAAAGATATTAATGCTCAAAGGTGGGGATCATTGGAGATCACTTGGGATCTGTCTACCACAGACCGTGGCAGGGTGTAGTAGTATCCTGGGTTCTAAGTGTTTTGTGCCCAGGCATAAGAACAGGTGTGCACATGTGTGTGTGTGTTTCTTTAGTACAGGGGGAATGATCGAATGATCGGCTCCTCTGGGCTGCAGTCATTTCTGTTCTCTTCTCTCTGTTTCATCAGTTCCCATATGCAATGGTTAGTTTTATGGGTCAGCTTGACTAGGCTACCACACCCAGTTATTTAATCAAACTCTGATCTCAGTGACAGAAGGTATTTTGTAGGTGTGGTTAACATCTACAATCGATTGACTTCAAATAAATGAGATTACCCTCTATAATGTGCATGGACTTCACCCAACCAATTGAAAGCCTTAAATGCAAACATTGAGGTTTCCCAAAGAAGAAACTCTGCCTCAAAACAACAGCATCAATTGCTGCCTAATTTCCAGCCGCTGGTTTTCCTTACAGATTTCAAACTTGCCAGACCCAATTATATGAACCAATTCCTTAAAATAAATATTTTAATATGTATCTATATATCCTATTGGTTTTCCTTCTCTGAAGAACTGTGACTAAGACACCATGTATTTTTTTAAATTTTCATCACTGTTAGCTTCTGTTCCATTCTTCTCACTTTCTGTGGGTTTGTAACTCTTTACTAGTATTTTGGTGGAGGCTTTCAAAGGAAACTGTATGCCACTCTGTGCTCAATCTTAAAGTGGATGTCAGAATAAAGATTACTTGGTTAGCTAGGATTTGAACCTCTGATTACACATGTGTTACTCTCATGCTTTCTAAAAAATATTTCATAGTCTTTTTAGGATTTTCTTAAAATAATGCTATGTATATGGGAAATGTGAAAGAAAAACAGAGGAAAAAATATGAACAGATACGACATTCTAATTTACAAATAAATGTCTTTAATTTTTATACAGGAAAAACAAGAAAGAAAGAAACACAAGTACTTAATAGGTCCCATAATTCATGCAGAATGGCCAGCCATAATCAGGGAGAAGCAGATGGCAACCTTACTCTGTTTTGATGTGATGCTCTGAAGAAATTTAATTTTCTTGTTTTTTTAATGCAAATCTAAGTGCATGCCAGTTTTTCTCCATATGTATTGTACTTGTAAGTGAGCATGAAAGTGTTAAAAAGCAAAGCGTCCACAAGAGTAGGCAATTAGGCCAGCCACTGCTGCTAGGGAGCAAGCAAGGATGAGAAAACATTTGATGGTCAACGTAGCAAAGTGAACATTACTGAATAATGCCAGGATAACTTCAGGATTTCAGTCAGGTGTGGTTTTTCTCTATCTGCTAAAAAAATAGAAATTAGTATGTATGAGCCTTTCATAGCATTAACTCAGAAAAAAGAAAAGAGCTTTTTGTTAATCTAGATTTCCCCAGGCATCCACGAGTGCTATGACAGGCATGTTTGCAGGCATAGAAGAAAGTCACACATCTGTCTATTCCAGCATTACATGGATATGTGCAGTAGCCAACAGGAAAAAGAAACAGCTACCTCAGCAATGGGTATATTCAGGAAATATTTAAAGTCTGAAAATGTAGCAATTACCAAGATATAATTTTGTTCAATGCTCATAATATTAACACTTACTAAGTTCTTCCTATATAGAAGGCACAGTTCTAAATGATTTTCATGTTATCATGGTATCTTCTTATTTCTAATCTCATATGCTTCAGACTGTCCCTAGCATAAGTGATCTCAGAAAGTATGCTTATCAGACCATACCAGGTCCCACTTTGTTGGTCCTGTTTCATTTCTGCTTCAACTCCGGAGGCATCATGACATGACTGTCATATTCCCATCATGCTTCACTTTATCTTAAATTTCTATGAACTCTATCTACTTGAGTTCACACAGACAGACCCACTTCTTTAACTCTCCCTTATCCACTCAGCTTCAGTCCTATCCAGATTTCATTATGATTCTTTTTGGATTGATCCCTTAAAATCAAAATAAGCCTTAGTCTTTTGCCACAATAATCACTTTTAATTATCATGATTGAACTGATTATTATAGTAATCATCCTTATAATTTGGATTGTGGCAGTTCACAGCCATTCCTTGGATGGTGGACTTGACAAGGATTCCTTGATGGCTTGTTATACACCCAGAGTTTTACTATTACACAGTGTTCATGTGTAAGCCCTGTCTCCATTAATAAGGCAGCCAGGAGAGAAGAGACATAAAACAATCAGAGAAAGTCATAAAACAATAAAATTGTGCTGAGTTTAGTACAATTTTCCCCTTTGAAAATTTCCCATTGCCACCTCCCCGCACACCTGCTCCTGAGTTACCACAGACTATCTTTCTCCTTTTGCCCCATCTTCATCTATGCAGATTTCTCTGCCGACACTTCCTTCATCTCGTATTTCTTCTGTCCAGTTCATGAGAGATGAAATCTTGCCATAATGGATGCTTTGGAGCTTATCACATTAATAGACCCTTAATAAGTATCTTAGAAATGACCAGGTGTAGAAATAATGATAAAGTTACATCTTTGGTTCCTCCTTTCTCTTTGTGTGTTTCCAGGAAGGAGGGAGAGCCAGGGAGAGGGAGAAGAAGAGAAGACTGCACATTTGGTCTGTGAGAGAGTCTGAAAGAAAGAGAGAGAGACAGACAGAGTGAAGCCGCCCCTCACTGTCCTGCCTGTGGACAGAATACAAGCCCACCTAGGTGGTGGCTAAGTATTTTACAAGAACAGCATGTATATCAGGCTTCTTAAATTCCTGCGTCGTGATGCCCTCCTCCTATGCTCCATGGTGGCGTTTGGAAGACCAGCAGCACTTAGATAACAATGAAAATAAAGGACTTGGAAACTTGTTTAATATCCTTAAATACTCTACATGGTTTAATGCTGCAGCACCCAAAACTCTAATTTAGGTCTAACAAGTAAAATATAAACATAAATAATTATGGTCCCTGACCCTTTCTGTTTTTACTTTCTTATACACTTAGAAAGATAATGACGTTAGGCTTTTATTTAATTTTGATTTGGACCATAATATCCTTTTCTCTTATTTAAGAAAGTTTAAATACAGACTTACTCCTGGAGTTTGTGAGAGGGAGGTTGATAACCAGACTGACTAGGCCAACGCCCCTGCTCTGCCCTGGGAGCCCCGCAGAGGGGGAAGAGGCAGGCACTGATGGGACCAGAGATGACCCTTGCTTGAGGGCAGTCTGGTCATAGGCTAGGCAGGTCCAGTACAGGGTCAAGGACAAAAGGTGCTGCCAGGCAGACCACACAAACTGTCTCTGTATGGAATTTGGTTAGGACAGTGAGAGAGAATAGGCAATGCGTGGGTAGTGAAGGACATAAAATATACAAAGATAACCAAAGGCCAAAACAATAGCACAGTCACAGGGGTAAAATAAGTTAGATTGACCTGGTGCTGCCTTGAATCTTCAGGCACAACTGTCCTGTGTCCTTTAGTCCAGTCTCTCATGCCACTGATCTCATTGTATTGCTGGAGGTGGTTGTGAAGCTCCACACCATCAAATGACCTAAACCAATAGACATTTCCCAATGCATTCATTGTTGTGCTTGCCTCTCAAATCTGATAATCACTTAGGCTGCAATGCAAGGGTCACTAGTGGACGTCTATTTCCACCTGCAGCCTTTTGTATTTGCAGAAACCTGAGATATGGAGAGAAATCCTCCAGGAGGGTCTTGAGAAATTTTCTTGCCTAAAAGACAAAGCTCCTTTGTTTCTGGTGCTAACGTGTCTGAGAAGGTTAACACTGAGGACAGCAGAGAGAGGGGGGACAAATGGGGCCCCTAGTGACAGATCTAAGCCTTTAAATCAACACAAAGCTAATTATATGCCTGGACCTGCCATTCTTCAAGATAAAGAAGTCTTCTACATTTAAATTTGTTTCAGATGAATTCCTATTACCATGTAGATAGAACCTGTGGTTGGAGTTTGGCATTTCCCTTTTTCCTCAGTTGAGTATTTCTTGCAGGGAAGATGGTGGAGAAATTTGGGGAGCCATTGGAATTTTCCTATGATAGGGGAAAGTTTTAAACATGGTATTTCATACCCAGGCCTGGTTCCCATTGCAGGAAAAAAAAAAGTCAGGTCCATATCTTGCCCTCTGGCTTGAGACTCCAGAGACAGAGGGTTGATGTACAGGGACCTCTCAGAAAAGACCCACTGTCAACCCTTATCCCTCCTGGTGCCTGGTCATCCATTTAGATCTTCCATCCTGGGACTCACAGTAGAGATTATAGTTAATTCAAGTGATATGACAGCCCAGAGATAGGGAACACTTCCAGGCCTCTCTGTGCAAATAAAGTTGAGATTTTTTTTTTTTTTTGTAATTGAGTTTTCATATGGAAGAGACAAAACCAGAAGGGAGAAGGAGAAAGAAACAAAGGTCTTGATGAAGAGAATGTGTTAGTTTACTAGGGCTGTCATTAAAAAAACACCACACCCTGGGGGGCTTAAACATTAGGAATTTACTTTCTTACAGTTCTTGAGGCCGAAAGTCCAAGACCAACAGGTCTGCAGGTTTTGTTCCTTCTGAGGCTTCTCTCCTTGGCTTTACAGATGGCTTCCTTCTCCCTGTCTCCTCAGGTGGCCTTTTCTCTGTGTGCACAGTCCATTATTCACTTCTTTAAACATCCAGTCTCCAAATCCAGTCACATTCTGAGGTCCTGGGGATTAGAGCTTCAGCGTATGAATTTGTGGGACACAATTCAACCCACAAAAGGATTTGTTGCCCCACTGAAAAAAATCCTTCCTGGGATTCTTCCCTGAAATATTCAGAAATTCATGCACAATTAGTCTGTGAGAGCCCAGGCTCAGCTCCAAGGGCTCTGTTCTTGTGCTCTGCACTGCTCCCTGCAAGCTTCGCCTCCCTGATTCTTTCAAAGTGGAGTTGGCCCCTTGGCTGAGAACCTCATGGGCTATTTTAAACTCATGATTTTTAACAATAGCCACTGACAGGCTTGCTGGATTCCCATAGCTGTTTAGAAGCCACAGGCTCATTATCTGACTGGCCAGGATGCTAAACTCCATTAAAAATGTCGGACTCTGAGAACTCCCACAGTCAGAGTCAAGCAGGTGTTATATCCACACACTGGGCAGAGCTGTTTCCTTGAATATTTATCAAAGCAGATAAGCCATGTTCAACCCCATGTCTCTTCATTTGAAAATCCCTGTCTCTTATGTCATCTAACAAGCAGGGATTTCTACCAAGGATTCCTCTGAGCACAGCAGGCTGACCTTGAACTCCATGAATTTTAGGAAAGCAACAGGTATTTGTTTTTGGCCAACTAGAGTAAACGTTTCCAAAAACTGTCACCATCTATCACACCAGGAGACTCCTGGTGCTGTCTCATGGCACCTATTTCCTGGAAAACTGATAGTCATATTTAAACACAGTGAAGGAAGAGAGCTGTGTTTCTATCGATTATTCTCCAGTTTCTGAATGCTTAATGTTGTTTCATCCATATTATATTTGCTATGCTGTATTTTTCCTCTTGTGTACCCAACAAAATATTTACTTCCCAACATGACGGGGCTTTGACACAGCCAGGAAATCTTTGTCCTATACATCTCATGTGATAGAGAAGATGAGACACATTCAAGAGCTGTGGTGAGTAGGGCCAAGGACAGGCAGGGCACCCCCCCCCCCCACTGAATATTGAAACTGGGAGTCACATACAGCCTCCAGTCTAATCCCCACTCCATGTTTTCTGTCCTCATGAGATGTTTGAGAACCTGGTGACACATTTACCAAGAACCTGGACTTTCCAAATAAACTACAACTTCATTAGAAAGTCAGTTTAGAAAGTTTCTTTCATCTAGCTTCACCTTAACATCTCCAAGAGTTTCTAACATGTATTCCCAGCGCATATGCCAGCAGAAAAGATAAAGCCTGAATGCATCAGTTCGCCTCTAGGGAAGCATTCTGTCTCCTGCAATTCCTCCTTCTTCCTGTGAGTAGACACTGTGATATGAGTGTTCCAGGTGATGGCCATGGAGTGAGACGAAGGACATCCTTATCCCCATAATATAAATTCTAGTTTCTAATTAAGTAAATTTAGTAAAGAGTGGAGATGAGAATGTATGAGAATATACTAGACAAGAAGACTCCCTGAGTACCTCTTGTCTACTGAAACTGAATCATAACACTTCCACGGCAATGAACCTGAATTGCTTCATATCCATTTCTGTCACAACGAGCCTTGGGTTTCTGCCTCCAAGGGAACATGTTCATTACAGTGAATAGAAATGTGGAGCAGGGGAGGGGAAGTGATATTCTTATTCTTATTCAACCTCATGTCTTGCTTCATCAGGACTTCTTTTTTTTTTTTACATATATCTTTTTATGGAAAATTAATAAGGGCTATAATTACTGTTATAAAGAAAGAGGTCAAAACCTCTCTTTTGCTTGCAGAAAGGGCCTTAGAGGCCAAGGAGAGGCACGTAAACAGAGACACTGTTTGCCACTCTCCTCTGTTTAGGGATTAAACGTTGGTTAGCACTGTCCATCAAGAGAAGACACACTAAAAAAAATGAAATTGGTCAGGACAGACCCTTGCACGTCAGAAGTCAGAGAGATGCATCTTATCCTGGCTGGTAGCTCAGTGCCAACCTGCCAGGCCCACACCCTCTCAGGCCTTTCTATTTCTATTTTTCCAAAGTTTAAAATGAAAACAGTCATTTAAAATGCTGTATAGAAGAAGAAATTGAACACAAGCCTCAGAAAATTGCTGCCAGCAAAGAAATGACAGAGGGTAAAAATATCTGGGAAGATGATGCTCTGTTCCTGAATCACACCTGTGGCCAGGCAGCTCCATGTGTCTGAAAATGTCGCACGATTCCTTGCTGGCTATAGCCATGGGGCAGAATGGGGGATTCACTAGCTCAGCATTTAGGAGACAGTCAGAGCTTCCAAAGTGTAAGTGGACTGGCCAACTAATGGTCACTCATGCAACCTGATGTGGCCCTTGTCCTTCACTCTGCCTCTCCTCGTCTCAAGCTTCCTGGGAAAGCAGCCAGGAGGCTGCATGAAGCTAAGCATGAGAGTAGGGCAGTAGGTTGCAGTGCAGATATTTTGGAACTCACATTCCTCCAAACTCCACTCAGAGGTTTGAGAAATTTGAGGCCACTTGCCTCTCTCCTTTGATTCATGTGGTTTGAATATCCACCCTGGTGTTTGTAGGTCAGTTTAACTCCAATGCTTAGGCTTGTGTGAACCTAGGGCCCTCACGCCATGTCTCCTGATTCTTGATGTTTAGGCTGCCTTCTGTATCCACCGTGTATCCAAGTGAGCTGCCTGTCACTGTCAAGGCAAATGCTTCACCTTCCACCTGCGTCCATAACACATGCATTCACATCACACCATGCATGAGGATATTAACTTTACTGGAGATACTGGGGCCCTTGGGGAGGGTCCTATCACATAACAAGCAGCCTTCAGCAAACCCCCTCCCTTTGACCCCAGTGGCATTCTTCTTTCTCCTCCACCCAACTCCTTTTCCAGAATAATAAACACATTTTCCTTTTGCCTTCTATAGAACAGTTGTATTTCTTCCAGCAGACCGTGAAATGTCACTAGCTGTCCCCAAGCTCTGACAGGGTATTTTTTCCAAGAACAGAAACAGTCTTTTTTTAAAGGGAGATTCTGGTATCAGATGTTTATCTAATAATAACATTGGCTGCGTTTTATATTGGCCATCCCAGGAATGATATTTGTATTTAGTAATGCAGAAGAAGGGATTGAGAAATGAGGCATCAAAGGCCGGGGGAGAAGTGAGTTAATTCATCTGTTATCCAGCCAGACTTTTCTCATACCTTATGTTTTCCTGTTCTAGGTGTTAGAGAGCAACAAATGGATTTTCTAGAGCTTTGTGTTATTCTGTTGGCATATATCCTAGGAGGAACGACTGTTGGGTCCTTGCGTCTTAGGAGTAACTTCCCGTATGGGTGCTTCACCACGCTGCTGTCACTTGAAGCAGTGCTGACTGATTTTGTGACTTCTTTTCCAAAGCTCCATCTATCACATATTAAGTAAAATGCAAATTAACTTCATACTGAGAATATTCCATGGTCTGAGACACACCCAAGGGTTAGGAAACATTCCTTTAAAGGTGCTCTCTTTGTTCCAAACCATACATTGCTGAAGAGTCCTCTGTGTTAGTCTGCCCAGACTGGCGTAACAAAATACCATAGACAGCGTGACTTACACCACAGAAATTACTTTTCTCACGGTTCTGGGGGTCAGAAATCTGAGATCAAAGTGCCATCAGGTTGGTTTCTGGTTGGACCTCTCTTCTTGACTTAGCAATGGCTGCCTCTTCCTATCAGATCAAAGTTTCACCCTTATGACCTGGTTTAACCTTCTTACTCCCCTGTAGGCCCGATCTCCAAATATATTCACATTGCGAGTCAGGTCTTCAACATCATGTATTTTGGGGGAACACATTTCAGTCCTAACAGATTGGATTCAAAGTTCTCCTAAATGGGACAACTTCAAAGAGTGGCCTTGTCAAAACGGCCCTACCGCTCTTCATACCACATGTGATTTCTGAGATAAAACCACACACGTGAGCTTTACAGCTTCAAACACTCTAGCACTTAACATATTTTATAGCTTAAAAATGTCTTTAGAATCATTAGGTCATTTGGTTCTTCCAACTATGAGAAAGAGGGAAGCGAGGTAGCCTTATCCTTACCTCGAGATGGAGGAAGGCTCATGGAGGAAAGCCAGTCTTAGAAATGCCTTTGGCTGGTGAGGGGTGGGGCTGGGATGGGGTCTCCATTCTTGGCTCTGGGAAGGCCCCAGGCCCCAGTGTAGGATTTATGCCTCGCAGTGAGGCCCGACATCCACCTACTTGCACAGAAACCAAAACAAGCTTTTCCAAGAATATAGAAAATAAGAAGCTCGCATCAGACATTAGACACATTAAAATGTGTGCCTTAGTGGCAGGAGGAGGAATGGGGGAGAGAATAATGGTGATAAAAAGGAAAAGTCAGGCAGATAAAAACAAAAGAGGAAGCTGACACCAAGCTGGACAGTAGTGTGACATGAACCTGAGGCCATGACTAACTCGGCCCTCCATACCTGTGAAACAGAGGAAAGGGGCTCCGTGCCCAGAATGTCAGAGAAAGCACTTGAAACACTCATCCTGCCCTTTCTGAACCATCATCTTATAATAAGCATAAAGAAAACCCTGGAGTTTTGTTAAAAGTGGTTGTCATCCCAACCACTTGGGACTGTCCTTGCTTCCTTGGAGTTTTAGCCTAACTGATACTGAATTAACTGTGGCAGCCTTGCTCATTCGAGAGGCTGATTTTTGAGGTAAGAACACAACTTTAGAGTGAGGCATGTCTAGGCTCAAGGCCCAGGAAGGCTCTCCTGGTGAGGAAGGAGCCGTGATGAACAGATTCTCTCATCTGTGAAATGGGAACAAATGACCCACCCTTCAGGGTTTTATAAGGACCAGAGCAAAGCGTGTAAGGAGTCTAGCATGAGTGTCTGACAACATAGACTATAAAGGGAGGGTTGGTATTTTCAATTTCTAGTGAAGTGTCAAGTGAGAATGGAGCTTAGAGGTGATTGTATCTTCTCAAGACCCACAGACAGTTTAAAAGTGACCAGATTTAGTGACCAGTTTTTCATTGGGGAAGTCACATATGAAAGCATTAAGCCATGAAGTTCTGTGCTTATTAAATATCCACCATAACTAAAGACAGTTGCAGGAGTTCAATAGTAACAGCCCATGTTCTTTTCTAGCTTTTTCAGAAATTATGTTGTCAGAGGAATATCCCATGACTCCCTGAAGAAAACACTTAGTTCTTGTTAATCACAGAGAAAATGGTGACATCAGAGCAAGAAATGTTCAAATATGGAAGTACTGTAATGCCCAGAGACTTACTTTAATTTTACTTTTTAAAAAAAGAGTCTTATTTTTAGTAATCTCTACACCCTATATAGGGCTCAAACCCACAACCCTGAAAACTTACTAACTTTTAAAGGTGACTAAGTAGGAAAGATCCATGTTCAAAGGATCACAGACTACCCTTTGTACTCTTATTTTTAAAACAAATTACTTTCAGGGTGCTTGGGTGGCTTAGTTGGTTGAGCGTCTGCCTTTGGCTCAGGTCATGATCTCACGGTTCATGGGTTCAAGCCCCGTGTCAGGCTCTGTGCTGACGGCTAGCCCAGAGCCTGGAGCCTGTTTTCGAATTCTATGTCTCCCTCTCTCTCTGACCCTCCCCCGCTCATGCTGTCTCTCAAAAGTAAATAAAACATTTTAAAAAATAAAAAAAATTACTTTCTCCGCATTAGAAATTTTCATCTTTCCCTCTTGTTTTCCTCAAAATATAATGAAATGGTAAATGGGACCAAATTGGGATGATTACAATAAATGAGCATTGTAACTTCTACGTGGAGTTTTTTGGCCAATGAGAGATTTAAATCAAACTGTCCTTTGCCTTTGAGGTGTCTGTGTGTGTGTGTGTGTGTGTGTGTGTGTGTGTGTGTGTGAGAGAGAGAGAGACAGAGACAGAGAAACAGAGACAGAGTTAGACAAACATTTGCCAATAGAATGAATATAGGTCAACTCTCTATTAGAGAGAAGATCTGGGTCTTCAAAGTTAAGTTTCAGAGATGTTTCTCCTTTTGTTAACTGCAAAGTGGATACAGAACTTTCTTAAATTCCAGGTTCTTCAAGGCTATTATGGAGATTGATTGAAATAGAATATTAAGATTCTAGATGCAGTCTCTCTGGCTCTGAGTTTAGCCTTTTCTCCCTTATCTTGGCACCTTACTCTTATAGACCAGAACCCTCTGAAATGTATATCCCATCTTAAAAGAACTTTCTGTGTCTCCATTGCTACTCCATGGTTCATATTACATTTTCCTTCCCTTTTACAGTTACACTTCTTCTTAAATGACTTAATACGGATCATTTCCCATGAGCCCCTTCTTCAATTAGTCCCCAGCAATCTGCGTTTACCTTCTACTAAAAAGGTACTTTTAAAGTTTCTAATGGTCTCCTAATCAGTTTTCATATCTGTTTTTGTTCTATCAGTTCCTTAAATGCATTGAAAGTCTACTCTTTCCTATCTACACTTCCTCCTTCAAAAAGTCTGTGTCCTCACATATTTCTCAACTGCAAATCCCTAGTCTTAACCTTGTTGTTTTTGCTTCAGTTTAAAATATTCCATTGCATGAATCCAACATCTAGTTCTTTCAATCTAATGAGTTATACTCTGGTTTCTCTTCAGATCACAATCTAATGAGTTATATATAAATTTTAAATTGTGTTCAATTTATATTTTTCATGTTATGAGAGACATTAATTTTATCTTTTTTAAAAGCATTGTAACAATTGTTTTCTAACTCTATGGGCCCTCAGAGATCTCCAAAAACATTTATAAACTATAATTTGTTACTATAACAGAAATTCTCCCAGCCTCTGTTGGCTTTCTGATTGGTTTCTTCAGTGCCTATAACCTCTGGGGCCCAAAACATTTGGAAGAAATACAATGATCTGTGTCAGTGCAATTGGATTCTGCCCGCTCAAACTTGAACCTGTAGCAGAATCAGCAAGATTGCTAGACCCAATTCCACAGTTCTGAGTCAGTAGTTCTGAGGTGAGGCCCAAGAATGTATGGTTCTAAAAGTTCCCTGCTGATGCCGATGGTCCAGGGACAGCACTCTGAGAAGCACTATCTGAAAGAAAGTAACCTCAAATGCACTGATGATATTGCTTAGAAAGAGCATCTTGATCCTTCTAACGTGGGGTGATGGTGGGGGTTTGGAGTCAATAGCCAATAAAGAATTCTTGAAGACATCATTGGTGCAAAAACAGGTGATTTTATTAAAGCACAGAGACAGGATCCGTGGGCAGAAAGACCTGCACTGGGGTTGTGACAAGTAACTGATTATATACCTTCAAGTTGGGAGGGCATTATAGAGTAAGTCTCTAAGGAATTTTGGAAGCAAGATATTTAGGGCCTTGAGGGACTGGCTGTCAGTAGGGAAATGCCATTTATTATTATTTAGTAAAGCCTCAGTCATGAGACCCATCAGATGTATATTAGGGGGCCATAAGCCTGGAGTATGGCTGCCAGCATATATCTTGGGGATATTCAGATAAAGGAAGTCTCCAAAGGAATTTTTATATGTTAAAGTAGATTTATAGGATCCCAGGGGGTAAGAATAATGTTAAGCCAAGATACCATTTTGTCATCATCGGGGCAGCTGAGCTCCTAGAAGGAGATCACTCTGCCTATTTCAAGGACTTGTCAATGGGCTATAGACAGTAAGGGAATTTAATTTTTCATTTGCCTTAGTTTCCCACATCACCACGGCAAGCCTCTTCCCTTTGTTCTTGGGTAGCCAGGAGTGTCTGAGGACTATCACACATATCCTACCTGGGGGGCGGGGCGGGGGGGGGGGGCTAGCTTATACTTGTCCTCAGCTTGGTTTATCCTCCCTTATCAATCTGACATTGATCCAAAGATTCTACTTTATCAATAATAGCTCTTTTTTCCCTTCATAAATATGCCAACCATCTTCTAATTTGATTAAAGATTATTGGGATTTCTCTTGAATTGAATATATTAGGCCACTGCTCTCACCCTTTTCACCCAAATTCTTTATACCCGAAATTAAGTCAAGCAAATATATGGATTGTGCTTTTAGTTTGAGTTCATAAAATAAGACAATCCTCTCCACTCCCGACCTCACACCCTACCTCTGACAAAATAAATTACCTATTCTGTTTCTCAACTCTTAACGTGCGGCTTACTTTGGTTTAAAATATAAAAATCACAATGTAACTTCAAATAAATATTTGTATGATGCAGAAGATGAAGGTATAGTGAAGATGTGTTATTTAAACCCTCTTAATTACATGCTCATTGGTTAATTTGAATATCAATATCGCTGTTTGAGGTCTCTTTTTATTAATAATATGACAATTGCATATGCAGTCAACTTGCGCTATAGCTGAAATGAAGTGTAAAAATACATCTCCAAACTTTGTGCACGCACAACTTACTGCTTGTGTTTATGTAATTTTGCTAGTAGGTGTCCTCACTAACGTAACTTCAGTATTCCACTATCTTTGTCAACATAGTTTTATTATTCCAAGGATCTCTTGCCTGGGAAGATACATGTTGCAAATGACCCCATTGTTTACTCCAGGGGCTTCCCCAAACACCATTTAAATGAACATCAAAGCATTTAATTCTTTAATAGACAGCATCAAACATCTGTTAAGTGCTTGCAATTTTTAAAAATATATATATTTATGTTTGGGAGAGAGTAAACAGGAGGAGTGGAGAGAGGGGGACAAAGGATCCCATGTGGACTCTGCACTGGTAAGTCGACAACAGTGAGCCTGATGTGGGGCTTGAACTCACAAACCACGAGATCATGACCTGCGCTGGAATTGGGTGCTCGATTGACTGAACCACCCATGCGCCCTTACTCCTCACATTTTGTAAAGCCCTTGACTTAAAATCTTTGCCTTGCTGTGTCCTCAAATCCTAAACTGTTATATCATGATATTTATTCCATCCTAACAAACACCTGCACTGATAGATCTACTGTAAACAGTCTCCAGAATTTCACATACATTCCTACCCAGGACTTAGTCAAGAGGTGCTGTCTCTTAAAATAAATAAAATAAATCCAGCCTTATATTGTCAATAGGTTATTTTAGTGTTCGTTTGTTCATTTTGTTTTGTTTTATTTTGCTTTGTTTTGTTTTATGGAGCCAGAATTTGACAACCTTGACCTTCCTATCCACCTCCTACCTAGACTTCCTCACTGTGGTGGCCCCTTGCTCTTGACTAGGACACTGCCACTCTGAGTCTCCTCAGAACTTTCCTCAGTCCTGATTTGCTTTGTCCATGGGAGTCCAGTTCTGGGAAAGATCTCTCCAAGCTTTTCTGTCTTCAGTGATAATGAGAGATGGTTTGGCCATCAGGCTGGGGGCCTTGAGCCGTGAGAGACACCAACTCCCCTTTGGTTGACTGATCCCCAACTCCTATGGGTCTGTCTCCCTCCACACATCTGTATCCCCTCTGGCTGGGTGTCCAGGCCTCACATTTTTACACTCCAACTCCAAATCATGAGCTTTACTTTCTAAATGGCAAACAAGGATAATTTAGAATTACAGTTGTCACTTTGGGGAAACTTTTGGCATAATCAGAATTGTTCATTTGAGAAGCACCTTAGAACCAAAAAGGGAACAACATCGCAAACATCCACCATCTACAAACTTTGGTTGGTATAGGAAATATCTGAGAGAAATCCAGATCCAAAATTATTTCTTTAAGAAAATTTTCAAGCAAAACAAAATAAAATGTGAAAAAATGCAAAGTTATCTCTCTTCTGGATTTCCTCACATCACAATATGGACTTAATTGCCTTTATCTTATTATTCCTTTCCCACAATACTACACCCCTTCATTCTCTCCTACTGGATCTTTCCCTCTGGTACTCTTCCCTTCCTGTGTGGCTGGTCAAAAACCCCAAAGCTCAATTAACACTTAAAATCAAATCACTCTCAGAACAGAAAAACCTCTTACACTTGATTTTAAGCCTATGTCTCACTCTGGGCTGAAAGCCATTGTCAAATAGTTTCCAAACCCTATATATGATAGAAGGAAATTTGCAAAGGAATGCAGGATAACTTTGGAAACCAGTAACCTGGGGCTTCCAGATTTATAGTGATTAATTAACGCATTAGTGGAAACTCAGATGCAGGAAATTAGGAGAATAAGGCAGATTTGGGAAGATTCCAAGAGTGTATGAAACGAGGCCTAATTACATAGGGATCTAGAGAGGCTTAGAAACGGTAGAAGTTCTGTGCACAGTCTTCTAGAGGTTATACCCAAAGATTTTTCCAATGAAAATAGATTGGGCTGTGATATAGTCTCATAGGCAAAGCAAGGAGAACCTCATCTGATACTTTGAGAACAGACTCTTTACTACTTTTCAGCAAAATTTAGAAGTAGATCTTGAAGCAGATGTGACTCCACTTTTTCTTTTCACTTTTTGTTAATAGCCATAAGCTAGAAAGAGGGAATTTAATATAAAGGCAAAAACTAGAATGGCTAATAGCCCCATTACCAGGCCTCTGATACTTTGCTGAATAGTTTGAAAAACACTTAGAACAAAACCAGAATAAGATTCAGGACAAATATGTGGCTTTACAGAAAACAAAAAGAAAAACAAATCAGCTAGATGATTCCTACCCATCATTCCATGAGGAAAAAGACTGTCCTTTGTGAAGACATAAACCATAAATAAAATATTATCATAAACAAAAATGCATTGGAGAAAGAATTATCTTCCTTATTCTAGAATCTATAGGAACAAAGTATAGTAAATAATCAGTAAAGGTGCTCTTAGGGGCACTGTGTTAGCTTCATACTTACAAGGTGAAATTTCTTTAAACAGTAAAGGGAAACCTTGCAAATTTTTTATTGATACAGGTGCTGCAATATCCACCTGAAATTCTACCAGTTATACAACCTTGCCTTTGGAGTGAACTATTAGAATATATTAAAACAGAACACAGAGCAATTAGAATACTCAGGTGGTAGGTGTCTCTAATAATCCTCAGACACTCCCTGTGTCCCAGTCCATAACTGTCGCCCTGGGGTCTCTAACCAAGGAACATGTTTTCCTCCTTAATGAACGTGCACACCTGCTAACTTCATAAAGAGTAGTTTACTGTGCAAATTGAATTGCCAGACTAAATATGTTAATAGTTCTCTTCTTGAAATACCTGAGGGGCCCCTATTCATCCTAATGGCATAGTTAATTTGGACAGTGACTTACCAATGTCTGCAAACTCAAATCAAGCCCACATTGCAGATCTCAAGGAGACAACAAACTTTGTGTGGGCAAACTATTCTACTCAGATAAGTAGGATTCCTGGGGCTGGGCCTATCAGAGTTAAGAGTGTCCTGTCTAAATGTCAACTCAAACTTGCACAGTAGCTTCTTGCCCAGAGTTAAAGATGGATGACAAACCATAGCCAAAAGTCTAATTAAGGACTCACAATACCTTGTAGTATTTCCTACAACACTCATGACATCCCTGTTAATAACCCAGGGGATGGAATATATATTTGTTCAGACCATGAAGATAGTTATTCCCTGGTTCCCTGTAGTGTCAAACCCAAATACTGTTTTCTTTCAGGTGCCCCCTGAGGCTAGTACGTCTGTGTTCTGCTTGCGCTGGTGTCCTTTCAGGTCAAAATAACTGATCATTGTTAGCCTTCTAGAAAAATCCACAATATATCTGACTGCTATGACCAAAAGTACGATGGAAACTCCCTTCTACTTTTCACAAGTCTTCAACCACCAACTCTAGGACCTAAATTTCCTTGTGATTCTATTCTTATTCAATATGTGGATGACCATTTTTTGTCTTCTTGAGATGGGGTGAGCTCTAATATTGATTCCCTCTCCTTACTGTTTTAGCTCAGAGGTGACATAAGACTTCCAAAGGGAAGTTACAATTTTGTCAAAGTAAAGTTCATCACCTAGAACATGATTTATCCTGAGAAGGCAAATTCTTTTCTCTTAACAGGCTTGACCTTTCCAAACTTTCCCAGAGTAGGAACTAAGAGATGATAAAGAGGATTCTGGGATTTCACTGGTTACTACAGCTCCTAGCTGCTCTGAATCTTCACATCACTGTATGACACAATCAAATCCTTGGTACCCAACCGCTTCTGGAATCTAAGTACAAACATTTCTTTCTTGAGTTACAATGAACTCTTCAAAAAACCTCCCACTCTGAGCCTACCCAATTGTCACAAGTTTGTCTAATTATATTTGAACAAGGCCTGGGTGTTCTGACTCAACTTTTTGGGAATCATAAGATGTCCCGGGTTCACCGCCCCGGCTGGGCCAGCAGGGCAGTAAATCATTGCGGGTCCGTTCCTGAGGGAGGGAGAGAGAAATAGGGCAGGAGGGAGACACAGAGAGTGGAGGCAAGACAAGCATTTCTGATCAAGCCTCTTCTTTATTGAAAAAACACCATATCATAAAAAGGTTTCGAGGCGGGGAAACAAGGCAGCTGACCTAGGTCGGTTGCTAGGAAACAGGGTTAAGGGATTAAGGCTGGAGTAAAAGAGGAACCAAACTAGAGTGTTTTAGCACAGCGCCTGAGGGGCTGATACTACCCTGCCTGCAGGTGGTTGATCTTTAATCTTCTGGCTTCTGACAGGGAGTGGTGCTCCCCTGCCTATAAGCGGCTAATCTCTGTTTTTCTGGCTCCCCACAATAAGAGACCAATAGTGTACTACAGTTTCTCTCTTGACCTAGTGGCAAAAGTCTACTCACTTTGCTAAGGGTACAGCCATGACAGCTAAACAGCTAAGTGTAGCCTCTGCCCACTTGTTTTTAGCATCGCCTTTAAACTGGAGCTTAAATGGGGCAAATTCTTTATTGCTCATTGAAAATAAGCAACATCTCTCTGCAAGTAGGCTTACCTCCTATGAAATCCCATTTTTTTCTCCCTCACATATTTCTGTACATCATCATCATGCTTTGAATCCCACCACTCATTTTCCACTATCTTTTGGAAGGAGGCCCTTATGACTATCTAACATCTATTTGCAAACTGTCTAAGCCCTTGAAGAGATATGCTAGGAACTCCTTTAGATAATCACAGCTTAGTTTTGTTTGTTGATGGGCCATATCTTAAGACTGAAACAGAAAAATAACAGGTGGTTGGTTCAGTATACAGCTGCCGTATAGTATGGACCTCTAAAGAGAACAGGTGTTATTTTAGAGAAAGAATGCTATGATGACGGCTTTCTGGACCTTTTTGATAACTAAAATATTACTTATAAAAACCCAAGATGCAAACAAAAAAAATTACAAATTTAAACATTTTTGCTAGTAACGCCATATCTAATTCTGCAGGCTCATCAAAGGGATGACAGTGTCTACTCTCTTGGTTTAGTTTGGGTACTTATGGATCCCAGTTGATAAGTGGAATACAAATTCTGACTCTAAACCTTTTCCTGCTCTTTGTCGGGGTTACACTGCTCAGATCTGTGATCTCCAGACTTTGTAGACTGTGTGGAGCTGCAGTCTCATCTAATGATCCAATTAATGATCATTTGACAAAAAGAACAGGAAATCCTGACACTCAGTGGCAGTTGAAACAACCACCCTGGGAACATGACTCAATTGTGAAACCATAAATTGTGGTGAAGTCGTGGCTTCATCATGTTCCCGGATATTAATGATCTAGCCTTGAGCTCAGTCTGGAGAAGCTGAGAAGCAAGAGTACCTACGCCCACTCAACTTTGTTGACAATGTCATGAGTTGAGAATTCCATTGTCTTCTAACATAGTTTTGGTGTTCCTCTGTCTTCATCATTATGACTTTATTATAACTTTCTTGTTCCAGAAACTTCTTGAAAAGCCAGATTATGTGAACATCAACTATTCAGTTTTGGGGGCACCTGGATGGCTCAGTTGGTAAAGTGTCTGACTTTGGCTCCGGTCATGATCTCACAGTTTGTGAGTTCGAGCCCCACATTGGGCACTGGGTTGACAGCTCAGAGGCTGGAGGCTGCTTCAGATTCTGTGTCTCCCTCTCTCTTTGCCCTTCTCCCACTCACACAAGTGTGCTCCCTCTCTTTCTGTCTCTCTCTCAAAAATAAGTATTAAAAAGAACTGTTCAGTTTTCAGCAGACAGCATCAAACAACCGTATTCCCCCAAATTCTTCAAAACCCCTGCCTTAAAATGTTCACTTTGCTATGTTTACTAATCCTAAACTATTGCAGAAGATTACCCCACTTCTGCAATCCCAACCAAGCCCTTTCCCCTCAGAGACACTACAAAAATTCTGTCAGTAGTGTTCTCCACTATTACTTTTACCAAAACAAACAAACAGCCTCTCCACTTTGTTTTATCCACAGGTTATTTGGGGGAACCGGCAGGCCTATATAACAGGTTCCTGAGTATGGTCTGGAGAACTTAATTCAGTAGGCCTAGAAAGGGCCTAATCAGACTCCAGATGATTCCCTGAGGGATGTGATATAAGGATCACAATTTAATGCTCTAACATCTAGCTGTGTTTATTCTTTAAAAAACTGATTAAGACTGAGTTACTTATACTTTGAGTTTAGGCCAATTGCAATGGCACAGACTTTAGTCCCTTTGTTCATAGGTTTGGTTCTAAACTGGTTTGATTCAGGCACTTCCCTTAGACAACTTTTCTATGGGAGATAAAGCCCAGGAGCACTGATGCTTGATACCTAGTCTCCAAGGAATCTGTTCAGATTCACAGGGCACATTTCTAATAACTACTGTTTAGGAGTTCTTATTATCAATAACATGTGGGAAATGAATTTAATAATCAGTACATGTTTCCTTAAAATATACAAATGAATAGACTTAAAGAATAATCCAAACAGGTTGTGATAGTGTAGGGCATTGTTCTGCTATATATAAAAAAATCTTATGAATATATCTGGCAGTGGGGGCGGGGGGGCAAGGTGAGGGTACATGAGTTTTTATCTGTATGCAAAAGATCCAGTCCTCAAAAGAAGGGGCAGTTAGAGGAGAGAAAATAAATGGCATTTATAACTCAGCTTATTATACAACAACCACACCGTGATTGAATAATGTTTGGGTCAGTTTTAGCAGAAGCCAGAAATTTTCATTACTAATTAAATAAGGAAATAAACAAAAAACGAGGTCTCGGGAGCAGTAGTATTTGGATGCCCCAGCCATTTCTGTATCCTGTTGTTTTTGTAATGAATGCCTGGTTTAGTATGTGGATGGCTCATCCAGGAGCACATGGATGTTAGAAAAAGAAATCACTTTTCCTCTAGAAATACATTTTCTGAGCTCAGGACAGAGTTGGGCTGCAAACTGTCTTGTTTCTTACCCATGCATTGGCATATCTCTGTAATGATAGGAACATATTGATTGTCACATGAGGTTACTATTTGTTTTAAAATCTTGAATTAATACTAATTGTTTTACTATTCATTTATCACTTTTCTAGACTGCATGAGATCACCACTCACATGTATTTGCAAGATTAAAACTTGTGACATGAATTCAGCATCCAAAGTGTACACCGCAGCTGTTGAAAGGTAAGCAGCAAAAGGATTCTGGTGTTAAATGCTCTATAAATGCAGAATGACACACAGTCAGCCAGGTTTCTTTCCTTCGGGATTTCTAAAAGCTTTTAATACGTGTATGTGCACTGTGAATCTTTAAAGGACTTTGGAGCATGCAGTGTTTCCTAAATTATTTAACGGGGGAATTCTTTTATTGGGGAAATGCTGCTCCATCCAGTGCAGTTTTAGGAATCATTGTGATGTCTTCTTCAGATTCTAACATCACTAATAAGGACATTGAAGCATCCCAGTGAAGTTACTAGGATATGGTTCTCTATAGGTGAATTTCATGTTTTTCTTTGAACTGTTTCTGGATCCACATCCCATGGGGTCTAGAGTGCTCTACATGTTCTTATGCTGACCTATTAATCCTTCGTCCTGCTCCTGTTACTATTATTGTAACCGCTTGCATATTATGGGGCTTACTACCAGATTAGGAACTCCCAAGGCAGGGATTTGTTCTCTCATTCGGTCTTTGGCAACTTTGAGCTGTGCCTCAGACATCCCAAGTATATGGATATTTTGTTTTCAATGCGGTTACAGCCACTACATTTCAAGTCAAGGCACAATTTTGATCCATGGTTAATTCTAACATTCCTCTTTCCTTTTTCATTGTATTAACTCATCATTGACATTCTGGGGAGGTCGTATGCAGGATGCATTTTGTGTTGTACTAAGCAGCGCCATATTTTAGGTATCATTGACAATATGAGCCTGCTTGGTGGGGGTGGAAGTAAGAACAGTGATAGAGAAGAACGGATACAGGAGGATCCTGTGAGATGGGGCTGAGCTCACTGCGAAAGTGTTAACTGTAGCCATCCCCACTGGAATTGCTGTCCACAATTTGCCAATCAGTCAACATGGCTCGTGAGATTCAGAGGGTATAATGAATCAGACTGTTCTAGATTTTGATAGGCGTACTTGGGTTGGATTTACACTAGAATGATTCCATTCTTTCCAACAGTTTTACAATGTCATTTTATGTAAATTAAAAAAATAATTAGTTTGAAGTAAAAATTTAAAAATCAGTATTCTAATACATTTGAGAAGTGGCCTAAAAACAGGAATATCAGGAACTAATTGTAATTGCATCCCATTGTAGGCTGGGAATTCATCTCATTAATTACAAATTCAACATTTGTGTTCTCTGGAAGAGGACAGAGGTAGGCTGACAGAAACTGTCAATTAATTTCCCTTAATTACCCACATACAAAATTCAGAAGCGTCCCCCCAAAGTAAGCTGTCTGTGAGAGAATATTTGAAGCCGAGCATATACTGCAAATATTCTAAACTATGAAACTATGTCACCAATTGGAATGCCTTCAAAATGAGAGATTATGCCAGGTTGGTTAAGTTTATAGAAAGTACAAGTAAATTGCATGTTTCTAAACAAATGCTTTGGCAGGGACACACTAGCCCATGTTCCCTACCATTTGGACAAAGTGAAGAACCTTCTACGTGGTGTGTGTTTTTCCAACTAAAAATAAACAATTCAGCTTGTGTTATGCCGAGATCCCGATTCCCCCAAAGACCACCAGGGAGTCTGAGTCACGTTTCCAAAAGCAAAGGGCATTTATTCTGGTTTAAGCTCGGTCTCTCAGACCTCACCAATGCAGTGGTTCCCTACTGAGAGCCCCAATCATGAGTGAGCAGGGTTTTTATTACAGTAGGGGCGAGGGATGGGGTGAAGCGTGGAGTGAGGGGCTGGGCTTACAAAATGATTGGGCGGTGCATCGGCAGAGGTTGGTGCGGAGCAGGGTGATTGGCTAACTTAAAACTAAGCCAACTGGCTCAAACAGCAGGAGTATCAGGCGTTTCATTAAACGGGCTGGTGGTGGTATCTGCTTGGGCAACTGGTGGGTTGTTTTTCTTTCCGTTGCTGCTGAGTCACACCTGGGGAAACAGAAACTTAGGCCTTCTAGTTTCTGAGGCTTATTTGAAGCCTGTCATGGAGTCAGTTTGGTCCTTCACTTGAATAAACCTTTTGAGTTTAAAATCATAATCCCTTTATTCCATTTTTCATCCAGGTTTTTTTGTTTTATCCCCCCCCGCCCCAATTTTAGTTTCAGGACTGAGATCTCCCATAGAAGGTTGGGCAGAGACATGCCAAGGTTTCCTACATGTGCTTCTTTCTGAAATTGGCTTGGTAGCCTAGGGAGAAGGGACTGATCTTCTTGACCTTGGTTTTATAAGAATACCTTATATTTGCCCGGGTGCCTCAGTCGGTTACACATCTGACTTCAGCTCTGGTCATGATCTCTTGTGAGTTTGAGCCTTGTGTGGGGCTCTGTGCTGACAGCTCCGAGCCTGGAGCCTGCTTTGGATTCTGTGTCTCCCTGTCTCTCTTCCCCTCCCCTCCTCCTGCATATGCGCACGTTCTCTCTCTCTCAAAAATAAACATTAAAAAAAAAGAATGCCTTGTATAGAGTCCACGCATTTCTCATTCCATTGAGACAGTGGACATGATGTCCAAGGAAATGGACACTTTAATATTTTGGCCTGTCTCCTGCTTTATCTCAAAGCTCCTACAGTGAAATCTGATGGCCCCTCTCTATAACCACACCCTCAGTAACTCTGCAATTGCTCTTACCAAAGAACTGGGATATAATCCCCATACCTAGCCTTGCAATTTGCTTTGACCAACAGTTTAGTAGAAGCAGTGGTGTGCCAGTTCCCAGCAAAGCCCTCCATTTGCACACCCATACTTGGGTAAGTGTATAAGAAGCCAGCGGGGTTGCTGCAACAATCCAGAAGGGCAACCCCATGCTACTCAACAGCCAGTCAACCCCAGACATGTGGGCAAGTCCAGCTGCGGGCAGAAGGGTCCTCCCCGACCAGCTGAACCTCATATCCCATGAGCTAAAGACATGCTTGTTATCAAGTTTTTATGGCTGCCACACCGATTAGCAAGACAACAGACAACAAATACCCCAGTGAGTGGGCATAGCACCAGCGAGACTGGCTCCTAACATCCATCCAGGGCTCACTCCTATCACTTAATTAACCTCACACACTAGCTAAGATCGTGTGGAATGAAGTATTTGGATCCTACTTGAAGTGCTGGGTAGTTTGGTGTTAGTGGTACTCTATTGTATTTATATTACATTTTCAACTAATGAATATAGAAAGGCCTCTGAAATAGCTGGTTGGCTGAAACAATTGAATGGGGGATGGCAGGCAGAAGTCCAAGAGCAAACTACATTCTTTAAAAATGTACAGGGGGCACCTGGGTGGCTCAGTCGGTTAAGCCTCTGACTCTTGGTTTTGTCTCAGGTCACAATCTCATGGTTCATGAGTTTGAGTCTCACATTGGGTTCTGTGCTGGCAGTGCGGAGCCAGCTTGGGATTCTCTCCCTCCCTCTCAAAATAAATAAATAGACTTTAAAAATGTACATATAATCTCAACGATAGAAATAACAAGATAAAGTCTTAGTGTAAAAACAAAACTTGGTTTTGTTTTCTTACTTCCCTTCCCAACTACAAACTCAGTAGGTCACTGGAACTTACCAATGGTTTCCTTAGGAATGCTTCATGTAACTATTATTTTAACAGGATGTTTGAAATGTATGTTCCTTAGAATGTATCTGTCTTCTTCTAACAAATTACATGTTTGGGGATTTTTCTATTTTATAGTTTTTACTTTTAAAATCAAATAATATAATTCTCAACACTATTTCTCATAGGATGGCTTCAGGAATGGATTAAACATACTATCAGAATGGTTAAAACCCAGTGCATGTATAAGAAGCACATTATTTAAGAACATGAGGCTAAAAGTAGATTTGCAAGAGGAATCAAGTCAATAGCACCCAAGTTATTAAAACAAAAGCCCAATAGGCTTCATGTATGCATTTTTAACACCCAACATTATTTTCCCCTATCTATAAGCCTTCTATTTGTAAAGGAAACTGAGGATTGTATAAATAATAAAGAAGAGAGGAACACATAGAAAGACAGTGAGAACAAGAGGTAGAATGTGTTTGTTGCGTAGGAGAGAAAGTAGAAGAAAATAATAGCTTTATCGTTATACAGGCTCTTTTCATATTTTATTTTCATAAATGTACAGTCAAAGCTCAGATTCTTTCAATGAACACAGCTGAAGAATATCAAAGTCATCTTGTGTTAAAATTGCTTTTATTCAGGATGAAAAATACAACATGTAACCAGATTAGATGATAGTCTATGATTAGTTCTTTACCACATATTTCAAAAGAACTACATACTTATTTCCCCTTGTTGTTACTGTGATATATTTTTTTATTTATTATTACTTAGAAGGTTACAATGTAGTGTTTTATGTAGCTTTTCCTTAATAGCAGATAGGAGACATGTGGCACACAATTACAAGCAGAAAAAAATTAATACATAACTTTTCAAAGTAAGAACAAGGAAGACACCAAATCTACAACTTGTCATTCAGAGTTCAGGGAAAGTTTTTTTCTTTAAATAGGTGCTTTTCTTGGGTTTGATGTGGCCTGATAAAAGCTCTAGGTTTTGCAGACTGCTGCGGCATAAAGCTATTTCCACACAATGGATGAAGATGGATCTGAGGTAGAAAGGTGGTCATGGCTTTCCTCTTATATAAAACAAGTTTCTTCTCAAAATATCTATGCTGCAAATAGACACCCTTGCCCCCCAACCCACCCAGCCTATTCTAAAAGAATAGCAATTTCTAACTTTAAGCCTCCTTCTGGCCAAATCCCAGTTCAAGAGAACCCAAAGTTTAAATGTCCTGATGTTTTAAATGCACATATGCTTAAATCAAAACACATGATTTTCTTTCTTTTTTTTTTTTTTTGGTTTCTCTACATTTGGTAATTAACAGAAGATGTTTCAACTAAATCAATTAAATGTTAACTCAGAAGCTGAACCAAATACCTAACAGCATTGACTCAAAGGTAGGGGTACCACATCCAAGCATAATTTCATTCCTCTATGAAAGCAGTGACATAGGCTTTTGATAAACATCCTTTCCAAATATATTGATCAAATGAAAAGTAATAAAAGATGTAATCAGTCACCCAAAAGGTAAAATGAAACATGCATTGAATTTGTGTCTGCTGTCAGGAAGAAAAGAACTGGGAGTTTCGAGAATTACATATGGCTGGAGTATACATAAACAAAAATAAGATCCTCTTCAAAGGGAATTCAAGGCAAAGATGTGTTCTGGGAGCACGATTGAGTAACGGTGTGCTGTGGATTTAATGATGAAAATCAAGACACAGCAACTAAGGAAATGTTAACCCAGGTTTTCTTTTTGTGTCCCAATGAAAATATACTTAAATGGGTAACCTTTGGTAAAAATGATCCTTGAGACTATTACAATCCTGTTCTAAGTCTCCTCTACCATATATACTGGGACATGAAATAAATAAAGAAATCAAGACCTACTTAGTACATGGAGTGGGGAAATAAAATGCTGGAAACACATCCCAGGAGGAATGCCAGTTAGGCCCACAGGACTTACACTGTCATTATCCATGTGGTCATTAAAGAAGTTAAGCATATGATGTCAAATAAAGGTAAGTGGTATGTAAGAGATGCAGCCTAATTCAGTACAGAAATATTTAATTGAAATATATGAACTTATTAATTTGGCGAAATCATGGAAACAAATAGAAAGTCCCTGTGGTCATGTGGCTGGTGAATTATAAATAACCGAAACATAATGGCAAAAGAGTGGAAGAAATAGATGGAGTTATTGTACAAGGTTAATATGAAGGAATGTAAAAATGTAACATTGTTTTCTAATTCTTATGCAATTTGTGTCATGGTTATTAAAAAGAAGGTATCATATTAGAAAGCCCCCACCCACTTTCCCAGTGCTGTATACAGTATACAAATCAGTGACAAATGTCATACCATTTCCAAATACCACTCTGTTCATTAATTTACAGTTGCATAGAAAGGGAAGAAGAAAACAATAAACAATAATATATGATTATTATAAAAACAAAATATCCTTTTCTCTTTGGATAGTCAGTGTTTTACTCCTTCAGTAGAACACACAGTCAGCACTCAACAGCATATTTCAAGAAGCCATGGAGCTTCTGATTAAATGGAACTTGGAATTGGCGTTTGCTGAAAAGGGCAACACTGTAAGTCAGGAAATGTTGATTGGCTAGATGAACACTTCACATTGCCTGTGGGAAGGGAAACAGTACTATCAGATTACAGATTACTAGAACATTACAGGTAGCAGAGACCCGTCAACTCTCTGGGTAATAAAAGTACTTCTTTTAAAAACAGTCAAGCCCCACTTTGCTGTGTTCAAAGGGGACCCTTTACTTCCATGTGGCTTTTGCTCCTGAGATGAGGTCTTTCTCTTTTATCCCAAAGGTATCTAGTCTGTTTTTTATCATTGCAGCCAATGTAGAGGAAGTTTGGAAGATGTTTCTTTTGCCCAGGCTGGAAACCAAGTTAAAATAGAGAGGACTCAGCGTTTTCTTGTTGGAGGTACCAAAGATGAGTAAATTAGGCTGGTGCAAGCACCCATCTCTCCCTGGGGGACTGTGGGAGGTCTAGGACTGGGGGGATATCCTTGACAATTCCAACTGGGCTCCAACCCAAGCTGGGGTCCAGACAAGAGGCACAAAAGACAAGATTGACAGTTTAAGGGTATGTAGTGGGCCAGTTAGTGGACAGGGCCAATACATGTAGGCAAGAAAGGATGTAAATCCCAGCCACAATCAGGGGAAGGGCATCAATCCTTTGAAGGCAAGGTCACACGGTTGGGTCCATCATCATTAAAACCCATGCCCTTCAATTCTTCTCTGAACGTACGCTCAGTTGCTTGCTCTAATCAATAGCTGGATCTTCGCTGAGGGCACAGCTTCCTCCACAACCCTCTCACATAGAATTGTTTTCTATCTTCTACACTCTTCATACACTGGATATGTCTTTTCTAGGTCCACACTATGTCTTTTCAGGCATTTTTCTCTATCTCTCCACCCAACTTTGAATCTCATGCCATCAGACTATACCACCCACTCTGCAGTCATCTTCTGACCTCTTGGGTCATGTTCCCTTACTTCTTGAAGAATGGCTCATTGTCATCATGTTAAAATTATGCTTAAATCCTAGCGATTTCAATGCCCACATAGATGATTCTTCCAAAAATCTGGCCTCTCTGTTCCTTGCACTCCTCCCCTCCAGAGAACCTGTCTTCGACCTTTGTCAGTCACTCAAAGTTCCAAATGGATCATCACCAATACCTCAACCCCTCCAACAATTTCAGTCATCTAGTCTTCTGACAACCACCTTATTTTCCCACTCCCTTCCATTAGGACTCCAACTCCACCCACCCTTTGCTATTGCAATCCATTGTTCCTTATGCCTTTTTTCTGTTTCCTGCACCTAACATATCATCACTTCTTTCCTTACAAGCTTGACTACCTTGTTCAATCATCATCATACCTTTGCCTCTTCTCTTGAACTGTTATACTCCTTTGGCCAAACCACAACTTCAACTCTGGTCAAATGCAACACTCAGCCTGACTCTGGTGCCTGTGCTTATGAACTTGAATGTGGCAGGAGACAACACATAGCCTTGCAGACCGACCATTCATAAGGAGGCACCATAAGTCATGTTCAATGCTGCCTCGCAGTCACACTATTTCCCTGTCTGTGATTTCCTGATCTCCAAGCAGCCATGGGACGTCCTCCAGTCTCTCCTCACACCTCTGACACCTCATTCTCTGCTGAAGCCCTGGCTTCTGATTCATGAAGACAACACAAGCAACGGAAGATGATCCTTCACTGTGATGAAGTCCCTCCATCCCCCAACCTCTCACATCACAACTGCTAACTGAGTTGAGATTTCCTTTTCTTCCCTCTAGGTCCTAAAGACCAATTGACTGTGTTTCTTAGGACCCAGCCCTTTTTGCCATCAAGACAATAACACCATCAGAATGTTAAAGATTAATAAACACGTTCATGAAAGAAAATGTTCTCCAAAGATTTACTGTGGTCTTGTGGCTCATTGGTACTAAGAGCACCTGATAAGGAAAACACTGAAAGGCATAAAGCCACAGCCGCCAACATTTCTCAGCAACTTTCCCCTCTCCAATCTCAGCAAATTTTTAAATGAAGAATCAAAACGTTTTCCCTCTGAAAGTAACAAAACCGCCTTGTGTACCACTGCAGTCACTGTGATGGCTATCATATGTACGTATCTGGGAGAACAGTGGTCAGGCAAATCCGTCCAGGGTAACTTTGCATAGTATATATGCAGTCCTTAAAAAGCAGTTAGAACACAAAGGATCGGACACTTGGTATCCTGGGCATCTGGCAGACCTGGCTTGGGAAGGGTCCCCTCTCCCCAGGCTGGCAAACTGTGGTACAGAATTAACTCACAATTAAATGTCAAGAAAGTTTATGAATTTACATGGGGAATAAAATCTAGCACTGAAATCAAAAGCAGCGAATCTGCTTACTCTAGGTTGTAGTCAATACCTGAGCCGATCAACCCATTAATGCTTACCTGTGGTTTGCTGGGGAGATTGGCTGAAAGAGAAAACAAAAGGAATCAGTTGAAGGCACTATGGTTATTTTGCTGTCCCCCCTCTCAGGCACGGAAAGTGTGGAGTGAATGGCTCCCAGCTGCTAAATGGGCGCTAATAAGAAAATAAGCAACAGGTTTTGGTCTTCCTCCCTTCTTCCCTCCCTCCCTTCCTTCCTTTTTTCCTTACTCCCTTCCTGTCTTCCTCTTTCTTTCTTTTTCTTTCCTTTCTCCTTCTTTCCTTCTTTCTTTTTCTTATGTCTTTCTTTCCTTCTTTCTCTTTCTCCTCTCTCTCCTTTCCTTCCTTCCTTTTTTCTTCCTTCCTACCTTTTTCTTTCCTTTCTTTCTCTTTCCTTTCTTTCTGTCTCTCTCCTCTCTCCCTTCTCATAGCCTATGTCCTTTAAGATATAAAAATTCTACCAAATATGCAAGACATATGCTGGCTCTCAGATAAGTCCATACCGAAGCATTTAGTGAATAATTAGTTTTGAAAAAAATCTCTAAATTTCCTCTTGAAACCACACCATGTATTTGGTTTATATATCCGAACAGAGCAAGTTCTGCATATTTTGCTAACGAGTACAAATTCTGACTAGCAGGTGATTCGGAAAGCCAAGGGGCAGGAGTGTTCAGTTTCCGCCCCTTGGCTCACGCTTGCCCCAGAGGCCTAGGAAGCTGGTGGCAATGTGCTTGTCTCAAGGGCTGGCCGAATCCCCACAGTCTTCTAGGCACTTGGGCTAATCGCTGTGCTTATTGGGGCCCGGCTGAGAGCACTGGGGAAGTTGTTCTAAGGCATCTGATTCGCCCTGGCTGCTGAGCAGCTCGGCTCCTTCCTGGTTACAGAAAGTACAGACAGTGTGGGTGCCCAGGGGGCTGGGTGGGGGCGGACACGGGCAGGCGGGTCAGAGGGTATTCTGCATCCTCCCGGCTGGGAGTATTTGGGTGAAATAAGAACTGTCCCTAATCATCTAGCATGTTGAATTCCTTCCAGCTCTCACCCTTTTGTACTGAGGGAAAAAAAAGCCATCCATGACCACATAGTGGGTACTTTGTGAGCAGATCAGAGTGAATGAGATGGGCAACTCTGGGATGCCTGGAGGGAGAGAATGAGGCTACCGCGAGACATCCTGCCAGATGAGTGAGTTACAGCAGGAAAACACGAGTGGGCGTCCTTTCCAGGGAGCTGTGTCGAGGGAGCGCTCCGCTGCACGGTATCAAGGACGCCACACATACTTATTTCTCTTATACACACTTCTCTTACTATACTTCTCCTATTCGTAACACACAGCCAGACCCAAACAGAAATTGAATCCATGTTGCTCCAAATCAGCATTGAGAGCCCTATAGCTTTTTATCAAATAAAAGGCTATGGGGCCTCCCCTGAACAAACTACACCCACATATTTTTACCAGAAACCAGGAAATGCATATTGGTAGGTTTTGAGTTGGTGATGAATGCCGCTCAAGTCTAATACACACAGACAATTCACAGTGAAAATATGCCTGTAGATAAGAAATTATTTTAAAAGCATTTGTTGTTCTATCAGCCAAAAATCTTCCGTACTAGTATCCTCAATATTTGGATGACATACACGAAAAACAGAGAGGATTTTACATAAAAAAAAAAACACCTATAGCTATTAGTGAAAATTTTAGTATGTACATTAGTTATTTGGCAACACAATTAAATTCCCTTCATTAACGCCTTGCCAGGAAAAGATGAAAACACCTTCCTCTCTGCTCTGGAACTTAATGTAAATAATTAAAAGAAGACTTTAAAAGTCCATATTTCAAGGATGCTATCAGAACAACTGGGATAGTAAATGAAGACAGAGATTCTAAAGTATTATGCACGGCAATGTATAGGCACAAAAAATTGCCATGTTTTAAGTAGGCAATTCATGCAATTAGGATTTATGATTATAGTTTCATTTTAATTCCAGGACTGCTGGGAGTGTAAATTCACTTGTGACCATGCTAATTTTTAATCCACAAAGGATCAAAAAGTCAAGATTAACATGCAGATCAATTCATTGTATGCCGGTGACAAGCAGTTTTAAAGTTCTCATTAGTAACAGGGGCTTGTGGGATTGCTTTGGCATTGGGAGAGTGCCAATCCGATCTGCTTAGAGAAATCCTCCAAAGGTGGTCAGGAAGCTTTGGGAATGCAAAGGTTTATTAAAATATTTGCTAGCTGAGCAACTTAAAAGGGGCAACAAAGCAAATGAACCCTACAGACCTTATGTATACTATCTTGGGAAACTTTACCAACTGAACCTTCCCGGTTAGAAAATGTAATTATTTATTCATGCATTCATTCAATTCAGAAACATGTCTTGGGCACAAAGTCTAAGTCAGGTGCTATATCTTTTCTGCAATAATTTTCAAAAGGTTTAATAACTTTAGACACAATTTTTAAAAATATGTATCAATTTTATAAATAAATTAGGCTTTTTTTTAAAGGGAAATATGTCCTTATTTTGGAGATTAAAAAAATTTTTGATAACATTGATTCATTTTTGAATGACAGAGAGAGACAGAGAGTGAATGGGGAAGAGACAGAGAAAGAGGAGACACAATCCGAAGCAGGCTCTGAGTTGGCAGCACAGAGGCTGACACGGGGCTCGAACCCATGAACCATGAGATCATGACCTTAGCTGAGGTCAGACGCTTAACCAACTAAGCCCCCCCAGGTGCCCCTATCTTGAAGACGTTTATGGTATCAAAGCAAAATATCGGATAGAAATATGACAAGTGCAAACTAAACTTGAACAGGAGAACTTCAAATACTAAGATCTAATATTCAGAGCATTATCAAACACATCAGTCATCATTTCTTACATGCGACATACTTGAGCCCTTTAAAATAACACATGATTAGTGATGTCCATACAGAGAACATTATATTTATGTTAAGCAGTTGTGAATGGACAAGCTTAAGGCTACAGGAACACGGGGCCAGCCTCCACTCAGGAATATTAGGGCTCCATAACCCACCTTCACAACACAAAAGGGCACAGGTGGAGAAGACACGAGTACATAGTAGGAGCTCAACCTACTATGTGTAGGTCCCACTGAAGGTGTACATACTTCTGAGGAACAATAATACTTGTTAATAGAATTTCACATGTACCCTTTAAGGGAGGTCATAAAATGAGATGAACATACTCATTTCTTTTTTTCATCCATTTTTGCTTTACAATTATTATTTTTATTTAATTATATTCTCTTCTATGACAGATTAGAGTTTTATAATATCTAGATATAAGAAACAGATTTAAGAGTAATTGTTTTGTGACAAGCTGTTAAAAAAAAAAGAAACACCATGAATTTTTAATATAAAAACGTTAGGGGTGCTTGGGTGGCTCAGTCAGTTAAGTACCAGACCTTGATTCTGGCTCAGGTCATGATCTTATGGTTCATAAGATCGACACCCATGTCAGCT
The DNA here is from genome assembly GCF_006229205.1 of Suricata suricatta. Lineage (NCBI taxonomy): Eukaryota > Metazoa > Chordata > Mammalia > Carnivora > Herpestidae > Suricata > Suricata suricatta. The sequence continues at coordinate 125,077,146 of NC_043706.1, read as the reverse complement.
CAGCACTGATGATGTGGAGCCTGCTTGGGATTCTCTCTCTCCCTCTCTCTTTGCCCCTCCCCAACTCACTCTGTCTCTCTCTCCCTCTCTCTCAAAATAAATAAACATTAAAAAATTTTAATGTGGAGGGGCACCTGGGTGGCTTAGTCGGTCTAGCATTCGACTTCAGCTCAGGTCATGAGCTCTGTGCTGACAGCTCAGAGCCTGGAGCCTGCTTTGCAATCTGTGTCTCCCTCTCTCTCTCTGCCTCTTCCCTGCTCATGCTCTGTCTCTCTCTCTCTCTCAAAAGTAAATAAGCATTAAAAAACTTTAAAAAAAATTATGGGGAAATTATACATCGATAGTCACTGTCAAGCATTTAATTAAACATATTTCCCATCCTAACTCTCATTGCCAACGGACTTTTAAATGGAACATGTCCATCATGACATTTAAGTGCAAACTTCTAAATAGGCTTTGATTTACAGAATTTGTTACTAACTACTTATTAATAGATTTGGATTTGAGCTGAACTGAAGAGCAATTTCATTTAGAAATTTAATCTTGAAATGCTGGCTTTTATAGTGAGTAAGATGAGGTTTTATCTAGCCATTAAATAACATACAATTCAGAAGCAAAATCTATAGAAAATTCAATCTTAATATAAAAGATTTGATCTGCTCATCTACTGTGCCTGTTATAGCACCTAGAAAATAAGCCAAACTCTGATAGCATAGGGGTTACAACTGACCCTCGTTCGCCTTTGTAAGACTCTAGGAGGCCAAAAAAAGTATGTGTGCATGTGTATGTATGTCTACGTGTGTGTAGACACACAACATTTGCACACATGGGCACATATTTTTTGGGAGAGTGAGTGTAGTGACTGACCTATAATGGATACAATTCAGGAAACTTTGAGAAGTACAACCAAGATAATAACTGGAAAATGACACATTCCCAAATATAAATATATTTATGTGCTTGCAGAAACTGTACTATGTCCTTTAGGAAAATACTTCTGAAAATTCAGGGAAGACTATATTTCAAAGAGCTATTTCCATTTCCTACTAATGATGGCATTTTTATAAACTGCAGAATTGTAGAAGTTGAAGCATATTTTTAATGAAGTCAATATATCTTACTTAACTACCTTCCTGGTAATGCCTTTTTTCATCATTTAAGATGGTATTTTCTGAGGACTGGATGAAAAAGTGGGAGAGGAGAAGCAGTTTCATATATGTACTACCATACATAACACAGATCTAATATCTACAGTAGTATATGTACATACTAAAATCTTACTTTGATGGCTATCTAGACTTAAAAATCAATTTGAGTGGAAATCACCCTAAAAATTATAAATAATACATTCATGTTTCCTTAAAAGATTATTTAAAATAAATTGTGGCATTAAGTAGTTAGCATGCACACAAGTACACAGCTTCCTTTTGGAGCCACACAAGCATTTCTGCTGAGAGTTCAGTAGAAACCGTGAGATGACAAGAGACTGAATTTTAAAAGTTTTGGGGAAAAATCAATAAATAAGAACATTATGTAATTTCCTCTGGGATTTGGACTGTTTTCATTTGATTACTTTCTGGCTCTTGGTTGTTCATATGGAAAAGTCACAGGGTCATAATCTGTGATGCCTTCAATTATTTGGCCTTTATGCAGTGACTGTTTCATTTCATGAGAAGAGAAACCAGAAGAAAAAAAAGAAAAAAGGAAAAAATATCTGAAATTCTCTTCCAGAACTGAATCTGATGACCTACGTCTGAAGAAAAGACAGTGGGGGCACCTGGCTGGCTCAGTCAGTGGAGCGTGTGACTCTTATTCTCAGGATTGTGAGTTTGGGCCCCACGTTGGGTGCAGAGATTACTTAAAAATAAAATCTTTAAAAAAGAGAGAGGGAATTATATTAGAAAAGACGATTTTCTTCCCCTGTTGGGTGCTAAAAGCTCTTCTCTGAAGTAATAACACTTTGTGCTAGAGGTGGCACTGAAGAGGGTGACTTCTACAGTGAGACTTGTTTTGTCCGCCTTCATGTTCTCATTCAGAAGTCACAATGAAACGTCTCAGGGAGCAGCACTGTCCCTCCAGCCCAGTGACGTGATGGTACCTAGGCTGAGCTTCATTTGCTGTCGACATAAAGGATGTTTGATTTATTTTCAAACCATAGTCAATGCTGTTTCTAATATCGGCTTTGGTTATCTTACCAAAGAAGACAAAGGGCCCCAAGCAGGAGAAAAGAAATGGAAGGGAACCGCGGAGAGGCAGTGCTAGGATCCCTCATACTCACGGCAGCAAGATGGGAAGGTACTGTTGATCTGCTCCATGAACTCCGTGAGGTCCGTGCTGGTGTCGTGAGGGGGTGCCAGCAGGTCCTCCGCCACTGGGGCTGCCGAGAAAAAGAAGAACAGACGTTCTAAAATGAACATCCATCCTTCCACCAGAACCCAACATGGGGAGAAAAATCCTGATCCTGGCCTCTAAATATCAGCATGAAAATCAGTCTCCTTGAAAAGGCCAAATTTAAGGGGGAACAGCAAAACCATTTTTGCGTCAATTTGTTGGTAATTTAATTTCATAAAAATAAAATGTATTAGCTGTTTCCGTAGGAAGAGTCCATGGGCCAAGGGAAAATTTATGAGTGAGAGATAAGCGATGTGGTCATACTATTTCAATTTGTTAGGTGGAATTCCATTAGTTTGCATTCCAAGTGGTTTTTTTTCATATAAAAAATATTCTACCAGTTTCTTTCTTTTTCTTTCTTTCTTCTTGGAGACTTTGACATGGGCTAGCTTATGCTGCTACAAATCTAGAGGGATTTTAGAAGATCCTTTTTTCTTCGATTTTTTTTTATTCTATAACCAATAGCAAAATAATTCACCTCTCTAAAACAATTAAGATAATATTATTACCTTAGGTTTCCTTCTGACTAATGTAGCAAAATGTATCTTAGAAACAAATTAATTTGGTTAAAATGTGTCATTTTCAGTAGAATTTTAGAACTTAAATTTCGCCAATAACAAAATGTCATTCTTGAATGCTGGTTGGCAGAGGCTTTCCTAACAGCAGTGACAAGTCCCCTTTGTGACCCATAAAATAGTCTGGGCGAGACCTTGGCCTCAGATGGGGCAGGAAGGGTGGCAATGTCTCTAGGGACGAGGATGGAATATTAATTCCCAGACCTGGGCAAAGAAAACCACGGTTGGTATAGAATATACTTTAGGATTATATTCTGAATACACACAAATATAAATTTTAGAGACAGATTTATTTAAAAAAAAGAAACATTCTGAAGGCAAAGTCAAAATGAAATTGTCACTCATCCGAAAACGAAAAGAGCACGCACGGTCTTTCATCTTTCACCAAAATCCCATCCACTACTACACAGCATACAAGCAAATCTATTAATGGATTCTTATTCTGAAATGTTTGTTAAATTGTCTTTGTACGCAGCTGAGCACGAAGAGATTATGAAACTCCTTTCTGCTCTAAGGTACGGGGGAGTAAGAATGCAGTTTCAAATGAAAACCCAACCAATGGCGAAGCACAGAGCAGAGAAGGGGAGTCAGCCAGATCTTGGGGACACCAACCTGCTTGGTGGAACTGGGGGTCAGGGTCCGGATCCAGCGAGTAGGTCAGTGCAGACTGCTGAGGTGAGGCCCAGGAGGAGACGCCATTGATTTGGGAATCGGATTCCGGCTGCAAGCACATGCAGACATTAAGGCGGAAGAAGGATTCAAATGACACGTTTCTGTTTCTTACTTCCATGGATAACTGAATTATGTAGAGTTCTTTGGTCTCAGACCTTCAGAACACAGGTTTTCATTAGTTTGGTGGGTTCACTAGCACCTCCACTGGGCACTGGGTGATCTGTCCCCTTCAGTTTGGGCTCTGCGAACACCTCAGTTGGTTATAATGTGAGATTTATTTATCAATGTCAGTTTCATCCCTCAATTGTGCTATTACTTTTATGTCAACCAAGTGAATTTAGAAACAGGTTTCAGGGCACCTGGGTGGCTCAGTTAGTTAAATATCCGGCTTCGGCTCAGGTCATGATCTCACGGTTCGTGGGTTTGAGCCCTGGGTAGGGCTCTGTGCTGACAGCTAGCTTAGAGGCTGGAGCCTGTCTTCGGATTCTGTATCTCCCTCTCTCTCTGCCCCTCCCCTGCTCACATTCTCTGTCTCTCAAAAATAAATTAAAAAAAAAAACCAAACATAAAAAAAAACAGGTTTCATTCATCAGTAAAATAAGAAGCACTGCTTCTCATACAGTAAATTTATCCAATTTCAAAATCAGCTCATTTGTTTATGTAAGTCGATATTTAAAGGAGGTACTAGAGACTTAAGAACACAATTTTGGATACACATGCTTGAATTCAAACTCCACTACTCAGTACCTGCCTAATTATGAGCAAATTTTACAACCTTCTGGCCTTGGATTCTATTTTTTTTTTTTTTTTTGAAAGAGAGAAAAAGAGAGTACATGCATGTTGGCTAAAAGGGCAGAGAGAGAACCCCAAGCAGGCCCCCTGCTCAGTGTTGAGACTGACATGGGACTTGATCCCATGGCACTGGGAATGGTGACCTGAGTCAGATGCTCAACCAACTGAACTACCCAGGCGCTCCTGTGCCTTGGATTCTTGATTTGTAACTGGGGAAGGACAGTAAAACAAATGTCTGTGTTAAAGGATTTTGTGAGGAGGGTGACCAGCTAGTGTTTCCTCTGAGATCAGAACAGAATCTGCCACCTAGAAAACATGCACTCTGCACAAAGCTCTGAAATGGTGATGGATAAACTGACAAGTATGTAGTCAAATTAGAGAGTGCGACTCATTTTCTAGGGAATGCAGAAATTACAATATTTTTGAGGCTGGCTCCTCCATTAAATTTATATTAGTGGAAGCCTGGAGCTCTGCCAGCCTCTACTATCAGGTGAATTTTCCATCTACTTCTGGCATCCGAGCTACATCATTAAGAAGAGATAAGAGGTCCACAGTCTGGGATATACAAAGCCACTTAGATATCAGCCATCTCTAAGAGCATTACTGTGCAATTCTGGGGGCACACAAGTCATTAGGCAGCTCTGTCTAATGGGGTGGTGAGAGTCGGAGGGAGGGCGTGGAGCGAGTGTAAGCAGGAGAGCCGTTTGCTCTCCAACAGGCTCTGGCAAATAAAGATTGTTTCGTTCCTGCAAGGATTCTATCGCTGCACTAGGTTAATGATAATACTTCATATTTTAAATTGGAGACTTCAAGAGACAATTATTCCTTAACATCACGGGGAAACTTCAAATTCACAGCACTAGAGTGTAGCTTTTCCAGCATATGTGGTGGGCAGGGAGGAAGATAACATTCCAGAAGACTCAGGGAAAGCTGGGCTTTGGGGCACTCTAGGGGAACTACTGTTTTCTCATGAGGCACTATTTGGAGGCCCAAAGTAAGTCTTCCCCCCAAACAGTCTAACATAAAATTTTAAACAGTGACAGACACACAGAAAAATATACGGTCAAAAGGGATGATCTGTGGCCTGTTGTATAGATAATGCAGAAATTACACTGTCTTGAATGATCCTCACAAAAAGATGCTGACAGCAACTATGACATGATGGTTTTCTGAAATTTGAGACAATCCCTGCAGAAAAAGTTGTTTCTGTCTTTGGATAAATCACTTCTGGAGAAAGGCTTGCCCATTTACTGCTTGGGGCCCCACACTGACCAGGCCAGAGAAAAAGGCAAAAGACGACATGAATATTGATGTCAGAGACTTTTTAAGAAAGAGAAAGTCTAGCCCCATCTGTGGGGATTCTACCCAGGACACACCTGCTACCCAGGTGTCTTCATTACTAGTTCTGTTACATGACTCCTATTCTTTAACTGCTAGACGGAATCAAGTACTCAATTCTCAATGGCATTGTGTCTCTATGTGTGATCCTACCTCGTTATATTTTGTACTATCTTGTTTTGGTCCCTAATAAGACTGCAAGCAACAAAAAAACAAAAACTCTGTCTGATGCCTCTTTATACCCCAAAGGACAGTATTTTTCAAAATTGTGGGCTATGACCCATTGATGAGCTATAAAATTGATTTGATAGGTGCTGACCAGCACAAAGAGTGATAGGAAAAACATGGAAGGAACACAGAGATAAGGAAAAACACATGAAGAAAGAAGGAAGGAAGGGAGGAAGGAAGGAAGGAAGGAAGAAAGGAAGTAAGGAGGGAAGAAGGCAGGCATGGGGGTAAGAAAGAAAGGAAGGAAATTTAAAAGTAGAAAATAAGAGAAAGTCTTTCTTTATAATAATTATTATTTTGTATTCACCATACAGGCATGCATTCATCATAATGTAGATTCTATTTCTTATTGTCAAGAAAGTATGCGAATTGCCGTAAGACATGGCCCAGTGTTAGGAAATGATAGCTGCACATTAATACACATCTGTTGCTTAACTTCTTAAAAAGAGCTCACTGCAAGAAAGGCTTTAGCTTGAAAAGTTCAGATCACTTCCTTCCCCTTAATCTCTAGTTTCCCACATGTGATGTATGCAGACGTGTGTTATAGGGTCTTTTCCTTTAAAGTATTCAGAGCTGAAACACATTTCACTGTTACCAAAGAATGGGAAATGCCATCTTAAGTGGGACACACACACTTTTTGAGCGAGTGGAGGGTGTAATACCTCCGTCTGAAGAGGGATTCCTGAGCCAGTCTAAGTCAGGTGTGGGGGTGAGAGGGTGCAAGCCAGCCTCTCAGCCGAGGCTGGGACCAGGCTCCGGAGACCGTTGGGCCGGGAGGGGACGTGGCAGCCACGCCAGGTTCCACACTCTACCTGCTCCAGCAGCTGCCGCAGGCGGTGGAGCTGAGACTCCAGCTGCTTATTGTGATCTTCTAAAATCTGCATCCGAGCCTCCAGTCGACCTTTGTGCTGCCTGAGGAGCTTTGCTTCTGCTATGAGTTCCGAGTCCTCAGATGTGTGGTGAGGAGATACGACAGAGTCTGGAGGGGACCCGACAGGGAGACCCCTTCTCAGGTGCTGCTCCTTCAGCTGCTCATACTCCACCTGCAGGTTTCTAGCGCAGAAACGGAACAACAGGAATTACTGCTGTGGGCATGGTTTTCTCCCCGAAAAGGCCCTTGAGCTTCAGATCGAACCCAGGCGACTTCTTAGGTACAAACACTTAGCAGTGGAATGAGGAAGCCTGGACAAAACTGGAGCTTTAAGCGAGTGTTCCCTGAACCCTCGAGTTCACCATCTGCAGCCAGTGCCCCAGTTTGTTAATCTTCTATTAACCTTGACTTTTAGGAAACGCTTCTAGGGATCACACTGAAGTTACTATTAAACAATCTCCCGTTAGAAGTCTGTCCAGGAGGACAAATCTCCCAGATTGAACACACCTCTGTTCTTCCTCCAAGTCAGCAATGATCCGCTCCAGTTCTCCGCGTTCTTCCCTTTCTACCGACTTCAGGATCTGAGCCGGACTCTGGGGCTGGCTGACTGGGGACTCCCCTCCGAGCGTCTGACAGTACTGCTGGATGAGGGCATGCTCATCTTCCCTAGGGAGACAGACAGACAGACAGACAGACACACACACACATTGAGGCTCATGTCTGGACACAAGCGTAGTAGAAATGATGATTGGGGTGGTTGCTGGGTCAACTTTGACTTAAAGTTCAATGTCCCTCTATGTCTCTCTGAAACTCCAGGAGGATATTTGGGGCACCTGTCTGGCTCAGTCAGAGGACCATGTGACTCTTGATCTCAGGGTCATGAGTTCAAGCCCCATGTTGAGTGTAGGGATTACTAAAATAAATAAACTTTATTAAAAAAAGAAACTCTAGGAAGATATTTATCTAAAAGGTAGGGGTACTACACATACCAACATTTCATGCTTTGCCTTAGACTAACATGTACATATCAGAAACCTCAGAAGAGATATTCTACCGAGCAGAGGTATCAAATAAAGTAAAAATCAAATCAAAGGTATCAAATAAAGTACTGGGTTAATATGAGACATTTTAGGCAAAATCAATAATTGAATGCCAAATGAACAGATGAATAGACTTACTCAAAAATTAATTGCTCTGCACTGAATGTTTGTATATCCCCAAATTCATATGTGGAAACTTAAGCCCCAGGGTGGAGGTGACTGGGTCATGAGGGTGGAGCTTCATGAATGGGATTAGTGTCCTTACAGAAGACAGTGCAGAAAGCTCCTGTCCCCTTTCTGCCATTTGAGGATTCAGGGAGAAGAGGGCCATCTATGACCCAGGAAGAGAGCTTTAATAAGATCCCAAATGTGCTAGTACCTTGATCTTGAACTTCACAGCTTCCAAATCTGTGATAAATCATTGTTGCTTATAAGCTGCCCAGCCTGTAGTACTGTGTTATAGCAGCCCAAATGGACTGAGGCCTGAGTTTTTAGCATTTGGTTGAAAGCCATTTTGGAAGGCTTTGTAACCCATGGAATGGAAGAATACAATCCACATATTCTTTTATTCAAATAATATAACAAAAATTACCATTGGAGATTCTTACAAAATATCTGCTACCATCATGTCATCATTAAGATCAATCATTTTGCATTAAAACAAGCAACTAGAGTTATTTAGATTCTCCTTCTTGTCTAACTGCTGGTTAGTGAATTAGACATATCAATCATGTGGTCGAATCTATTGACTGGCAGAAACAGAAGCATAAAAAAACACAAAACTGATACAGTCTTGAGAAGAAAATGCTCAGGAGCAAGCCTGAAAGGTGTTTCCCTCCTTCATAGAGTGATCCAGTCTGATGTCGCTGTACTCATGCAAACGACAGACCTCCCGGCTGATGCTAGCTGAGGTGGGGACGTTCCGGCTTTGGAATGAATACTTTAGCAGATTGAACCTGGTGTGTTTTGATGGTGTTTAGTAAACAAATCCTGGAAGCTATGGATTGCTAGGATAGGGCTGCAGAAAACCATGTAAGTAGCTCTTAGAGCATAAAATGGAGCTGTCTCATGACAGAATCAGCTCCTCTTAAAGTGATGTGCCTACAAATGTCCCTTAGTGACCTCGCCTTTTGCACTGGGGTCAGAGCACCCCCAATGCAGTCAGAAGGAGACTGCTGAGCAGCGGTGACAGTCTGGGACCTCTTACTTGCGCCCTGCCTCTGACGAGCAGACCTTGATACTAGGTAAGATCTCTGATTCCTCTGAGTCTGATTTGAAAATCCAACCCTGTGTGACCACAGTTTACTGTGATAAAGAGGGGACTTGAAATTCCATCTGAGAGTTAGCGAGCTCATAGAAAAGCTGTGTCCTCAGCACTGAGATCAGAATGATATGATGAAGCAAATGGGGGGAAAAATGAGTGTTAGGCCTGTAGAACAGCCAAAGCCAAGGTTCAGATGAACTACTGATTGATTTCTTTTGCTTCCTTGATTGGTAAACCCCTCCCTATCTCAAAATGTATATACAGAGATAATATAAACATTGATACCTAAACTTACCACCCTTCTACTGGCAAATTCAGTAGTGTGAGGAGTGTTTCCAGTTACAAACTGGAAATAAGGAGCATGGATGGGATAAAGACTCAGATAAGCTATGGTATCACCTTTGATTGCCTTTCCTGAGAAAATGCGGTATCACTGAACACTAAAGGAGTCTCTAGAAGAATCTCATGCTTGCTCCTAACTTTAGAAGGATGAGGGAAGAGGAGGGAACAGGTATGGGACACTGTGGAGCAGCAGCATTTCAAAGCTCCTGGGCTGCCCTGAATCAGACAGAGATGTGGCAAGGGTGTGTGTGAGGGAGGGGCGTCTCCCTCATGGCCAATGCCTTCAACCCAACTGCATGATGAAGGCACAGAAGCTGGCTATCAGGCTAACAAGACTTCAACACAGTGTTCCTTGTCACCGTCAGTGTTTGGAGGCCCATTATCTGGTTCAGGAGGAGAGAGAATCCACAGTGAGAGAACTCTAAAAAATAGAGTTCTAACACATGAGGAAAAGGAAAAATACAAAGTATAAAGACATAGTGGGCATAAAATAAAGTAATAGTAAGAGAGTAGCTGAACTTTTTGTAAATATTTCTAAGACTAAAAAAAAAAGAACTACAGAAACACAAAAGTCTGAGTATCCAATAAATAAATAAATAAATAACAAAAGAGAAACATTCACATAAACCCCCATGAAATTTCTCTATTATAAAGATAAAGCATCATAACAATCAACCAAAAATCAAAACAAAACAGGTCTTGCAGAAAAAAAAAGCAAAAGATTTAAGCCTCCTATTCTCTATAATATTCCATGTCGAAAGGCTATAGAGCAATGTCTAGAGTCCTAACCCAGCCATCCAGGTGACCAGCCGGATCGCGCAAATGTGTAGCAAAGCACTTTGTCCACAGAGCAAACGAAAGAAAGCACAAGTAAGGATAACGTGAACTAGAGAGAACAAAAGCAGATCTTAATCCCAGGGAATGCAATAAAACATAACCGATTTTCATATTGGTTAAAAAAAAACCCAATTTTTTAAAAGAGAGAGACAGGGTACAAGTGGGGGAGGGACAGAGAGGGAGGGACACACAGAACCTGAAGCAGTCTCCAAGCTCTGGGCTGTCAGCATAGAGCCCAACACGGGGCTTGAACTCACGAACCGTGAGATCATGACCTGAACCAAAGCTGCATGCTTAACTGAGTCACTCAAACGACCTTCCAAAAACCAATTTTATGATTCCTATGAACCATTCACCTAAAAGAAAATGAAGAACTAAAAGTAAAGTTAAAGGCATACATAATATGGACAAGAAGTGCTAAAGGAAAACTTGGGTCCCATAAGCTACCCAGCGGATCTACAGTATGATTGGATCCTAGCACGGAGCTCCTCCCTTGTGAGAAGGTACCATCATACCATTTATGCCCTTAGAACATTCACGCCAGTAAGCATCTGACTCAGGGACTATATTGAGTGCTCAATATTAACACTAACTAAATGTTTGTTTTAAAGATTTGGATACTATCCACAGGGAAACAAATACATACACAAACAAGTCACAATTAGATCTGAGATATATTTTGTTGTAAACATTGTCCTAACTTCATTTCTTCTGGGAAGTTGATAGGGTTTAACATATTATTGTAATTATCATCATCACCACTATCATTACATTTTTTATTAAGGAATCTGAAAGGGATTTAAGGCAATTTCTTTAAAAAAGTCATTTATATATAACATATAATTTTAGCCTGAAGTGTTTTTCACAGATTATTAGGCCTAAAAGTTAAATATAAAAATACATACATTCAAGTTCTTAATTATACACAGTAAAAACCAAGAGCATACCCTTTAAGTACAGATAGTATATGAGGTACCAGATTAGGGCCTTTAAATGTCAACAGTGCTAAAATAGAAAAGGCTGCAAAAATATAGAGCTGCACCACTGAAATACCCTTAAATGGACTCTGTCTGTACCATATTTAAGTTGCACAAAGTAAATACTATCTGGATTATAAAATTAGTGCATATAAGATGACAAAAGAAGTGTGATTCATTCAATGACCTTTTGAAAGTACACAAGACATAAATAAATAAAAATCATAATAATTTTCCCTCCTTTCAAGGATCATTCCATTCCAGGCTTCAGAGCGGCAAAGAGCAGTGCCAGTGCAAAGCACACAAGGCTCCCAAGTTTGCCCTTCCCACATAAAACGAGGTCATTCAAGGGCAGGTAGCAGATGGGGGGAGAGACACCCCGATGGCAATGGCCTGAGGATCTGTCCTTGAGTCCCTGCTACTGAGATGCCCTAGGGGCTATCTTGGGTCCTGTTTTCTGTTTGAGTCATGGATGCTTAACTCCTCCTAGAAAAGTAATATCCTCACAATTAATGCCCCTTTAAATTCTCCAGAGTCGGATTTTCAGGAGGAAGGGGAGTACTGAGAATTGGGTGTAAATGGGGAAGAGCTGGGAGGCTGACTCACATCTAGGCTGGGGAGGCAGCAGTCCACGGTGCAAGGGAATGCAACAACTTGTTAACCAGCTTCCAGAAGATGATGAACACGGTCGGGAGCCAGGGAATTGGTTCCACAGACCAATCTGAGGGACGGAGAAAGGCTCAAACCCCAGGTTAAGATGGTTGCTTTTCAAGACACAAATGACTAAAAGGCCCTTGGGTAACTTAGAATCCTGTTTGAATCTCAAAATTCACACTTCAAAGCATAGGGGTCTCTTATCACCTGTGGCTGAGATAATCCCAAAGTACCTTTAGCAGATGGGTCTTGGAGGGGCTGAATTACAAACTCTTCTGGTTGGGTCTAGATGGCGAAGCAGAGGCAAGTGCGGAGAATGGGCAGGATCAGGACACCAAAAGTGATGACCCCCAGGGGGACTGAAGATGCTCTGACCGCCCCCTCCTCACCCCCACTGCAGTGCTCCCTCCCATCTGGGAAACTCTCCCCATCGTGTGGTGGAGGCAGCACAGTGAGGAGGTCAGGGGTGGTCAGGGGGAGCGAGGCTGCTGCATCTGAACCCCACTTCTGACTATGAAACCCTGGGCAAGCTCCTTAACCTCTTAGGGCCTCAGGTTATTCATCTGAAAATGGTGGCCACAGAAACAAGAGTAGTATCTCAAAGGGTTCTATGAGGATTAAATAAGCAAAGATGGGCTACGTGCTCAGTAGCTTTCACTATGCTCTGCACTCTGCAGAGAGAGAGAGAGAGAGAGAGAGAGAGAGAGGGAGATGGTCACTCTTGTTATTCAAAAGAGACCAAACAGTGTTTTTATGACCTAGATTGGAATAACAGACACCCCCACTCAAAAGGGCCTGGAGGAAAGGTGGAGAACTCAAGAATGAGAAAAATTCCAAAATATATTGTAGAAATTTGCTAACTAATACCACTTTTTTTTTTTTTTTTTTTTTTTTAGCTTAAGGCACTCTGAGTTAGCTTTTAAATGTTCCCAACAATGAAAATTCTGATGCTGGCTGCCTCGGGACAGACCTAAGAGTGAAACAGAAGAGCTGCCTTGAGGAGCCACCCTGTTTAGAAGCCGGCGACACTGTTAAGTGGTGCAGAAAGCTGTCATGTATTGTCTCAGGATTGTGTCGTGACCCTGTCAGTGCTGGAGCTTTAGGAATTTCCCAGGGAAAGGCCAGGGTTACGGTATGTTACGTACTTCCTGCCACTCCAGGAAGGACCTGTAAGAAACAAATACGCTGAAAGCAAAGAAGGAACAGCATAACGGCATCCTGTTAAGAGAGTGAACATTTCTTCCCAACAGGCTGTGATCCAAGATGCTACAATATTAGATGGAAAACACGGAAGGGCAGTCAGAGAATCAAGTAGTGGGACTTGGTTCCTAAGCCGTCCGTTGTAAATTCTGAGGAGTGCTCTCAGCCCAAAGGAGGTGAGAAGCAGCCTCACCCCGGCTCTATCCACTGGGAGAAAAGGCATTTGTTGTGGTATGTGTAATACTGACTGCCTTTGTCAATTCAATAGTACCAGTTGCAATGGAAATGGTTAAATAGGTAAAAATTATACATTTAAGTGAGGAGGTAGATGACTGCAAGTCACACTCCTGGATTCCAGATCCAGCACAGGGCTTCAATGACTCAGTGTCGCCGTTCGCAATCTTACTCAAATGGTGGAGTCACTCCCATGGTCACAGGAAAAGAAGCCCAGAATAATCGATAATTCAAACTGTGAAAGAGCCAAGGTTTGCAGGACTCATCAAAATAAGATTTACTAGCATATTCACGAAGAAAATATTAATGCGCCAGGGACTGGAAAACAATTTCTCTTTAGTGGCTGATAGACACATTCTTACAGTGTTAACTTAACTGAACATTACATTTAAGGGAGAATTTGTTTCCTCACCTTTTCCAGGAGCTAGAGGCCACCTGCATTTCTCTACCTTTAAAACTCGTGGCGTAGCATCTGGAAATCTCTCTGTACTTGACCTCTCCTTTCACGGCGATATCCTTCTCTAACGGACTCTCCCCACCTCTTATAAGGACTCATGGGATTGTATGGGGTCCACCCAAATCTAGGATAATCTCCCCATCTCAAGATCTTTAACTTAATCACATGTGCAAGGTCTGTTTTGCCTTATAAAGTGACACATTCTTAAGTTTCAGGGATTAGGATGTGGATTTCTTTTTGGGGGGGGGTGTTGGTCATTATCCTCTCTACCAAAAATGCTTTTCTCATGCTTTTCCTCTGTAGAAACACTTATCCATCCCTTCTCTAGCCCGTAAGGTTCATGAAGATAGTATTGACATCTATAGATGTTTACAGTACTGGCTGTGTGGCAATGGCATGCTGATAAACATTTAACAAGCTTTCCAAAAAATAAATGAATAGGAAGACACTGAATTGTACCCTTTGCAATTTCTGTGGTTTAAATACTTTCATTAAGGCCAATTTCAAGCTAATGACTTTACTGAAGGTAGAGTTTGGAAAAGACACACAGTTGTACACCATCTGACAAATACTATAAACTACCCAAAGATCACAGATAATAGTACATAGTACAATGAGGTAGACTAACTAAAGCATGATAAGTTTTGAGTATTACCTTCATTTGACTCTAATTTATTTAATTGTAAAAATATACATATTAATTTCTATAATGACTCTTTAAAATTTTTTCTTAACATTTTATTTATTTTTGAGAGACAGAGCACAAGCAGGAAGGGGCAGAGAGAGAGACACACACAGATTCCAAAGCAGGCTCCAGGCTCTGAGCTGTCAGCACAGAGCCCAACGTGGGCATGAACCACGAACCACGAGATCACGACCCGAGCCAAAGTTGGTTGCTCAACCGACTGAGTCACTCAGAAGCCCCTATAATGGCTCTGTTTAACAAACAGCTTACAAACTTCCTAAAAATGTAACAGTCAGCTCTCAAAACTGATTCTATCACAAATTGCATGGTAGGGATATAAGAAATATTTGTTGGACAGATGAATGAATTAATATATCTAATGATGGTATATTAAAACGTATTCGGCTTTTAGTCATCTGATAATTTTTTTCTTTTTCTCAGACATTAGTAATAGATTTAAAAATAGTGTTTATTTTAATTTGAAAATAGGATGTACTAAATTTGAAAATTACTTTTACTCTGTTCAGAGGTCATGACAAACACATTTTAAAGAATTTAAATTTGGTTTTAATTATTTTGGTCTTCATTATTATTTTTTTATTTCATCTAATTCTTTGGCTATTGTCAACCTTGTGAAAATTATGTTGATTTAGGGGATACTCCAGATATCTAACTGCTTTACATAAAGTACATACTAGTAGTTAAATGTGAAACAAGCATTATAAATATGCTATTATTTTGTTTTGGGAATTGTTTCATATTCATAGTACATGAATAATAATGTATAAATCACAATTGTATTCTTGTAAAGTATTAACATGCTAATGTTTGAAATTTAAAATGGAAAAATCTCCTGACATTTTTATTTATAAGCTTAAAATAGTAAAACAATTTAAAAATTTTTGATAGGGAGCTATTTTGTATGAGAGTGCTTTAAGTATTTCAATTTGACTCTCCCCATGGTCTTTTTTAGTATAAAACACCGGAGTATTATGTTCTGTAACTTTCCTGACTACCTACAGCTTCCTGCCAGGTCAAACAACAGTGACCCTGCCTAAGTCAAGTAAATGTGACATTACTGAAATCTTATAGACCTCGTTCAAAATAAAAAATGCTAATTCCAAGGAGGGGGAAGAAAAGAGAAAAGTTCCAAACAATATTACACACAATAATAGGAATATCAGAGATAAAATATTTGCCTAGAATTTTTTTCTGAAAATATTTTTCTAAAGTCAATGAGATTTTTCCTGCTTGCTAATATAATAAAATATTAGCAGGAGAAATAATATTTTTCAATGAAGACTGGGGAATATATGTCCAAACTTGTGTGGGTCATAGTTGTTAAATGGCAGAGATGATAGAAAAAATGTGAGTCAGCTAAAGAAGGAAGATTTTACAGAAGGCAATTATTCTGTGGAAATATATCTGTTAAATTATCAACAAGAAGTGTCTGACAAATGGAATGAACATCTATACCTGTATTTATAAATAAAACAATCTGATCTTCCCGAGGCAAATTAGTAGACAAATACAAGATTTTTTAAATTAACTTATATGAAACTAAATAAAATATCTAATTTATATTATCATGGCTTGAAAGCATAAAATCTACATAGACATTTTTGTAACCACACTTATCAATTTTGATTGGGATCAAAATTTGGAGCTATAGTCAATGAAGATTATTTCCGACAGCCATGATACAAAAACTAGCCTTCCCAGGCAGTGCTAATTTCATGATTTACTTACACACTTCCTGTGGTAGAGCTGCTATCAGTGAGGAAAGATCCATTAGTCCTTTCCATCTGGGCCAGCCTGGAAAATGAAAATAAACACGTTAGATAACGTGATCACACAGGGCATGGTCAATTGGAGGTACATTCTCTGTCATTCTCAACTGTCATAATTCTGAAAAAATAAGAAAAGGTCCAAATCTCCTAACAAGATTGGAAATCTAAAATAATACCTCATGTTGAGTTACCTTTCTGCCATCATTGTTTTGAAGACTTGTAGGCCTTCGCCTTTTGCCATGTTACTAGACTCCTAAGTGACCTAGGCTCCTGGCTGATGTCCCAGATCCTCCAGTTTGGTTTTCATTCTCACAAATCTGATTCTGCTCCTCTCTTGCCCAAAGACTCTCCATGACCCCCCTTTGGCTGAAGACATAACCCAGCTCCTTGGCAGATGGGCCTTCGTTACCAGACTTCAGCTTCTATTCCTTTACTCCTCCTGCCTTTATTTGCAATTCTTTAAACAAGCCACGTTCTTTCCCAGCTCAATGCTCTTTTTTAAAAATAGAGTTTATGGTCAAGTTGGTTTCCATATACCACCCAGTGCTCATCCCAGCATGCCCATCACCCATTTTCCCCTCTCCCCCACCCCCATCCACCCTCAGTTTGTTCTCAGTATTTAAGAGTCTCTTATGGTTTGCCTCCCTCTCTGTAACTTTTTTTCCCAATTCCCTTCCCCATGGTCTTCTGTTAAGTTTCTCAAGATCCACATATGCATGAAAACATATGGTATCTGTCCTTCTCTGCCTGACTTATTTCACTTAGCATGACACCCTCAAGTTCCATCCATGTTGCTACAAATGGCCAGATTTCATTCTTTCTCATTGCCATGTAGTATTCCATTGTACATATAAACCACATCTTTTTCATCCATTCATCAATTGATGGACATTTAGGCTCTTTCCATAATTTGGCTATTGTTGAAAGTGCTGCTATGAATCTTGGGCTACATGTGCCCCTATGCATCAGCACTCCTGTATCCCTTAGGTAAATTCCTAGCAGTGCTATTTCCTAGCTCAATGCTTTTGAGTACGTTTTTCCATTAGTCTAAGCCTGCCTTTTCCCAGAAATTCTATCTGGCTAACACCCAGTTTGAATGTTACTATTTATATGGTGCTTAAACTAACCTTTTTAGGCATAGCTAATTGCTAGTACCATAAATACTTACCATACACTTTGGTTTCTGAAAGTTTGTGCATGCCATCAAGAACAGACTATACTTCATATTGTTTAAGGACTCTAATGAAGCATTAGCATAAATTTAATTACATATTGTAATTCATATGTGCACCATCTCCTGAGAACACATTCAATTCCTACTCTCATTCATTAAAATGGGTTATATTATCTAAATCCTGTTTGCATAGTGTTTGGATTCTCATGAGCTCAATAATCACATCCTCTGGCGATTTACTTTTCATAGGACATATAGCAGGTATTTGGTAAAGTGCAAATTACAACATGGAAAGATGAGAGCCCAGATTCCAAATATAATGGAATCACGACTCTTGCAAAACATCCCTTAAATCAAGGCACATTAATGCTATAGGATTCATACAGAAATAGATACGTTCTGGGTGGCAGCGCAGCAGAGGGCTCCCATCAGTCTCTTACCGTGTGGCATACTGTTCTATTCTGGAATGGGTGTCATCATGAAACAGCTGAGGAGACTGCGAGGGGCTAAGAAAGAAAAAGCAAAGAAAGAGTTTTATGCCCCAATATTGATAGATGTCACTATTGGGAATGTTAGCTTAGTTAAACGCTGAATTTGCCATGCAAACAAACCGTGAGGATTGTTACCCAGGGGGCAGACTAGTCTCTTAGCTCACGAGGTTCGTAATCACCCCCATGCAACTGACACCAATCAGAGTGCCGGCTCCTGCAGACTGAGCTGCGGATACTCACTCATAGTGCTCTGGCCACATGCTGATGAGTGTCACAGGACTGCAGAGGGGGAGAGGGAAACAGAAGTCACAGAACTAGCACTCCAGAGCAATTTCACACAAGAGCAGTGGGAGGCTGGGGGAGAAGACATTCTCAACTGCCTTCTCCTCTCACGTTTGGTCGCCCTGAGGTGCACCATGGGGAAATCAAAAGTAAGAGAAGTCCCTGTTTATTCTGGAGAAGATGCTGTGTATTCAAGTGCCTGCAGGGGCTTTTCACAAATATTACAGGATATTTGTTACAGGACCGCAAACACATCTTGAAATGGTCTTCTTGAAAAAAAAAGAAACAAAATGCTCTAAAATAGCTAAAAAACATGAAATAAGGTTAAACATAATGCGTCATGATATACCCAGGGATGATGCAATTGGAGTTTTGTTTTTTCCTGGAGAAGAAACTTGGTCAGAAAGGTAAAGTGCAATTCCAAAGACTACTTTATCCACTGATGGCAATGTTGCAATAAAATGAGATTGTTCTCATTCTTTGTCCAGTTTTAAATGTAAAGCTCCTAATCCAAGTGTGCAGAGTAATATGATCTCACAGTGACACTGGAAGAAGATGCTACCTAGATCCTCTCCCCTACACCCAGCTCCAAATTTCACATCATCAATAAAGCTGAAAGCAACTGGATGGTAACACACCAAATTTTATCCAGAAGTTGAATCTCTGAATCTGATAATATCAGGAAGTGTGCTTGTCTGTGGACATTGATCATTCGGTACCACTCCTGGCCCCGGGGTACTCTTGGGGAAGTGCTGATGGATGTGGGAATTTTAAAAGTCTACAGGAAGTTAGTTCTCTATTTAATAAAATAAGTCTCCTGCAAGAGCGCACGTTTATTGAAACAAAGAAGGAAAGTTCTAGATCTACTTGAGTCTGCTAATTCTATTACACATACAAACTTAAGAAAAAGTTAATGATCTCATTATCTCCTACTGAAAGCACAAGTTTGTGTCTGAATAGCAAAGATGAACAGGAAATAAGAGCATCTTACTGGGATGAAAAACTAAGACTATTTGGACCTCCTTTCAAAAACAGGTATTTATCCCTTCTGTGTCTATGAGAATATCTGTAAATAGCCTTAATCATGCAGGTGTAAGATAGTTACAAAAATGAAATAACACAGTATTATTCAATAAATATGGATGCTAAATGTCAAGTGACTGATTTGCTATAAACTTTCTACACAAGAGTAACTACTCGAGAGAGAATTTCAAAAACTCGAGTGTACTACAACAGTTGCAGTGAACTTTGAACACAAGAAAATGATGTATTCCTGATCTTCATTGAACTTGGAAAAGCTCTGTGAAACCACATAATTAGTTTCTGTGAAGTTAGTTCAGTTAGCACAAAAATGATTCATTGAACTAAGAGAAGAATGGCAGAGGTAGAAAGCTGAACCAAAGAAGTTCTCAAAAGAAAGTTTTTTTATGCACTGAGAGCACTTCTAAGAAAAGAAATAAAGATTAACAAAATCAAACTTAAGGCTTCATTGACTTCAAAGTATTTTGATTTGTAGAGAAAAAAAGGTTAAGTGATACATTTTCTCATTTAATTCTGGGAGACAAGGGAATATCCTCACTGCATAGCAATAGAGTCTACAGTTAAAGAGGTTTCAACATAAGGCCAATCTGTGTGTTAGTCCACAGTTAATAACGTAGCCGATCCCTGCTTTCCAGAGCGCTAGCTGAATAGAGTGTTTTGGTTAATCACACACTAATATGCAACAAATCAGACTCTCTAATAAATACACTTAATATTACATGAAATACAATACAGACTTTCCTTGAGGAACTTAACGATTCTTTGAATGCCTTAGGCTTCCAGTCTTTTTGCCTCCTTCAACCCATTTGCTCCCGAGTAAGTGGGGTCCCAGTGTGCTCTCATATATAAACCTTCAATGGCTCCCTGTCTTTCACAATAAAACTCAAACATCTTGGCATGACTTACAAGGCTTTCATGAGGTAGGTCCTGCTTCTCTCTCCACTCCTATTTCTTACTACTCTTCCCAGCTTTCCAACCCAGTTTCCAAAATGACCTTGTCTCTGGGCCTTTGAAAATACTTCCCTTGCCTAGAAACTCTCCCTTTCATCCTCTCACACCAAACACTGGAGGTCCAGCTCTGTTAATCTTCCAGGTCTCAGGTGAGCTGTCACACCCTCCAATCCAGTGCTCCATAACCATAGTTACACTTGACTATGAGTTGACTCTTGCTACGGTAAGAACTCAAAAGAACCATGGAACTCATCTATTCCACTTGACCAATACCAGCCAGAAGTGTCTACTTTACTTCTTTAATCTTTAAGGAAACCAGCCTACCTTTTAGCCAAAAATAATCTCTCACAATTCTCAAATCCTTTTGTCACAATTTTTGCCTGTCTCTTAGGTTTATGTTCAACAGCAATTCTTTCTAACTTTTTATTAAAAACCTTCTAAAAAGTTTATTTATATATTTTGAGACAGAGCGAGGTTGAGTGGGGGAGGGTCAAAGAGAGAGAGGGAGACAGAGAATTCCAAGCTATCTCTTCAGGGTCAGTGCACAGAGCCTGACGTGGGGCTCGAACTCAGGAAACCATGAGATCATGATCTGAGCTGAAATCAAGAGCCAGATGCTTAACCAACTGAGCCACCCAGGTGCCCCTCAATGACAACTCTTTAATAATGTTCTACTTATTTATGTTAATTTATTTTTTGAAAATTCTTGTACACATAGTTACAAAATTAATTGAATAAACCTAAGCATGACTTTGTTTACCTCCTTTTAGTAGTAACTCATTTTTCCCATAAATACCCTCTAGGCATTCATATATAAGTACTGGATAGGGGATAAGACACTACATTTTTCAGGGATGAAAGAGAAAGAAGCAAAAGAAAATCCCAATCAGCTTCATAAATAACTTTAACACATTTACCACTTGGCTGGTTTTTCTCCAATGTTCTCCCACAAATAGGAGAATAAATGAAATCAAACTTTACTACCCACTCACATAAATTGTTACACCAGAAGATTAAGTGGCCTTGTACTAAAAAGGGCTCAGCAGAAAAATGAACTACACCAACTCCAAGAGCACGTTTTAGGATTAAAAAGAGAAAACCTGCCCACTCTATCCAGTATCTCATAAATCTTTTTCAGAAAGAATCTTGTGACATCTGATTTAATCTGACACTCTTTCTTTTCTTTCTCTTGTTTCCCTCTCTCTGAAAATGCTGGTAAATTCATGATGGATGAAATGAAGCATTTGCAGAATTACAGCCAATAACCATAGCACAAAATTATTTGGCAGGTTTTTCTGTTTTTACTTTAACTGAGTCGCTCAGATTAGAATGATTGAAATCAATGATTATTTTGACATTAAAAGGCAAATTATCAAAAATGCTGAAAAGGAGTATTAAAAAAAAGATGAATTGACCTGCATGATTCAAATGAAAGGTGTAGCTATTTGGGACACAAAATGCCAATGGCTTATCTTAAGAGTGAAAGGCACATCATGAGTTCAAACAACAAATTATCCTGTAAATAAAAACACAATGTGATAATTCTATTCTTCAGGCAGCTCCTCCAAAGGTTGATTACATCTGATACCAAGGGAAGTAAATTTGTGCCTGTATCATGGGGTGTTTGGCACAGTTAAACTGTATATTAGATAGTAAAATAAATACGAATGTAATATCATAAAACCTTTCAAAGAAAAGGACAAATACCCACCAAGCAAAGGGAGAACCAAAAATCTATTTTTCCTTATGGATTTTAAGCAGATGAATTGCTTCAATAAAATTTGTTCTAGAATGTACTGTGGAAAAAAGTAACTGGGACGCATAATATTTTAGTTGTACACAGTCTTATCTCAAGCAAAGTTATCAAAAAGTTTGAATTTTTTGTAGGTTTTAAATGTGTATGTGGTATTTTTGGATCTATCAACATATCCATGTGCACCCATAACAGTACCTATAAAGGGATGAAATATCTCTTATGCTTTGGCTGTGGTCTTTCTTCTACTTCTTAGACGTTCCACAAATTAATAAAAAAACAACAACATGCATTTATACATAAATGCAGCAAAGCCAATGTTCTAGAAAGCTTTATGTGGAAAAAAATCCAGGCCAAATAGTCTGTCCTCTACTTTGAAATCTTTGAGACTTGGACCATCATAATACTAGGCTATTACTGCTCTCGGCTTATCTCTTAGATAACACAATAAAATGAACAATGGGTTTTAAAGGTTAAAGAAAGAAAGGCTGATTTCACAAAAATTGCATTCAACACATTTTTAATACTTTTTATTATATTTTTTCTACTGTATAAAGTAGAAAACATCACACTTCTGAGTTTCTTTTCTATAGTCATTTGAGAGGGCATCTTTCTGTAACTAGAACATCACTATTTTTATCACTAGGCACTTTGCTAA
Organism: Suricata suricatta; assembly: GCF_006229205.1. Taxonomy (NCBI): domain Eukaryota; kingdom Metazoa; phylum Chordata; class Mammalia; order Carnivora; family Herpestidae; genus Suricata; species Suricata suricatta. The sequence continues at coordinate 125,054,449 of NC_043706.1, read as the reverse complement.
TGACTAGCAATAAAAGCTAATTTTTCCCAAGATTCAAGCAAGAGAAAATTGCCGCTGCAGGCATATTTATGCTGATGTTTTAAAAAGCGATTCAGGGCACCTGGGTGGCTCAATAACACCTCTGACCCTTGATTTCAGCTCAGGCATGATCTCACAGTTGTGAGACTGAGCCCTGTGTCAGGCTGTGTGCTGGGCATGGAGGCTGCTTGGGATTCTCTCTTTCCCCCCCTGCTCTGCCCCTCCCTTGGGAACATGCTGTCTTTCTCAAAATAAAATAAAATAAAATAAAATAAAATGTGATTCAAAAATTGAAAATCAAACCTATTTTGATCTTGATATTTGTTTAGTAATTTAAAATTACTTTTTGCATTTCTTCTGGCTTGTTTTAAAAATTCTTTTTCTTTTCATTTCAGGCTATAAATTGCTATTTTTCTTTTCTTTATAAGGTCATAGTAAGTTTGCTGCCTTGAGACTTTGTTGCATTTATGCTTATAAACTTGAATTACATACTTTTAAGAAGTTTTGTCTCTTTTATGTGCCATATAAAGCTATCTTGTTTTGCTGTCTTCATGTTCAAGAGAAAATGCATTAGAAATAAAAGATTTTGATGTGATTTTAGCACATATATCAGAAGGAAGAGATTCAGTATTATTAATAAATTTACATTAAAAACATGTAAAAAACTGGGTGACTCAGTTAGTTGAGTGTTCAACTGTGGCTCAGGCTGTGATCTCATGGTTCATGAGTTCGAGCCCCATCTCGGGCTCTGTGCTAATAGCTTCGGATTCTGTGTTGCCCTCTCTCTCTGCCCCTCCCCTGCTCACACTCCATCTCTCTCTCTCTCTCTCTCTCTCTCTCTCTCTCTCTCAAAAATAAACAAACATTAAAAATTTTTTAAACATGTAAGAGAAGTGTAACACATAATCCATGAAATAGCAAAAATATCCCCAAAGGAGGAAAAATACTTACAGTTTGCTGTAAGTATTTTTAAGGGGAAAAGGCATGACCAAGGCAAAGTTTGAATGCACTGTAATACATATTTTTAAAATGGAGGAACACATGCAAAATTAACCTAAAATTTTAGCCATGGTATTGTCAAAGCAAACAGTGAAAATTCACATTGTGAAGCCTGATTCCAAGTTTAATTTACCTCTTTTAAAATGAAACATTTTACCAAAACACAAGTTCTTTCTGGTATCAGATTTCTCTTGTGTCTCTAACATTAATAAAAGATAATACATAATAAAAGAGCACATAGAAGTTTCGATATTAAAACAGAACTTACGTCTCTAAGTTGTCACCCTCAAGAACTGTCTGCACAGGTAGGTAGCCAAGCCGAGGATGTTTGGCAAAGTATTTCTTTGATCTGAACTTATTCTTCAGCACCTTTGTGAAGTCTCGTACATCTTCCCCAGATGTTGTCTAGGAGGTTCAAAAAATTATACTTCTCTCATTAAAATGGAAGAAGGTATCTAGCTCCAATAAAATTAGAGCAGACATAAATTCATGCAATTCAATAACAAACAGTGTCGGTAGCTTTATGTATTTTTGGAATAACAAATCGTGTCATGAAATCACATGGCAATCAGGACTCGTCCCTAAACACATCCAGCAATCAGTTTATAATTTTTTATTTTCTGTTGAAAATAAACCATCACTAGCTCATTTCCCCAATATTTAAAAACTTGGCCAAAGAGTAAAATTAGTTTTGGCGATCTTATTGGTTGATTCCTGTTACTAAGAGTTGCAATTTGCTATTAAATGTTTAGTGATGATGATGCATTCTGGCTATAAAACGGTTCTCACTTACAATATTGTACGGAATCCTGTCTTTCCCAAAAATTTGACATGGACTAAATTTTTATATTTATCTATTTTTTAAAATATATATTTATTTTTTTATTTTGTTTGGGGGAGGGGTTGAGCATGGAGCCCAATATGGGGCTTGAACTCTGAACCCTGACTTGAGCTGAGATCCAGAGTTGGATGCTTAATCAGGTGAGCCAATCAGGCTCTCCACATGGTCTAGAGTTTTAAGGCAGAATAAAATGTTACTGTTTCCTTAGTCATGTCAAGGTGATTAGTTAATAATCATTTAGGGTGAGATGGGCTGAGATCTATCCCAACCCCATCCCCTCCTCCATCCTATGACCTGTTCCCTAAGCCTCAGCTATCACCAGTTCTAGTCTTTATTCACAATATGTTAAACAGATGCCAACTTTAGTCCTTCTGAAGACCTATAATACATTTACATTACCTGCAGGGAACTGAATTTAAAACCTTGGTCATTGGACTCCTAGTTGGCTATTCAATCCATACCTGCATAGACCTCACTTCAATCACTTCACAAAACCTGAGGACTTTTCTAGAATAATAAACTGCATGCTAAATACACAGCTTACTTACTGCCTGTGCACCCCCCCCCCCCACTGCTTTGCACCCTCCCCAGTCCGTCGCCTTTTCCTTCATGGCAAGCATGCCCAGGATGCATACCAACTTGTTTTGCAAACAGAAGCTTAAAAAATATAATTATTTTTTAAAGCAACTAAATTCTGAGTCAGCCCTTATGCAGTTTTGTTGCTTTCCATCTGCTCTCATTCTACCTAAATGTGTCTGATTCTAGTACACACTTAAGGGAACTTTTGATTCTCTAGGCTTGCAGAGCAAAGAAGAAACAGAAATAAGCCCAAGATATTTATAATTAAAGTTCATCCATTTTCATTTCATTAAAAAAATTATAGCAAGGACCATCCAATAGTCCCAAGGCCTTACCCTCAGACCCACAACATCCAACCTTTTCCTGAATACTGCAGAACACACCATATAATGTCTATAGTTATTTAGGGACTGATCCTTCCAAATATAAAGAATAAGTACAGAAAATAAGCTACCAATGAAAACAAATCTAAGGCAAAGTGTTATTAAGAGAGACGATGGTTTGGGGATATTAAGATCTAACCAGATAGAACAGGAGAAATAAGCAGAACACATTTAGGAGTAAAGAAGGACATTTTTAGAGATGGAATGTCTGGGGCTGAGAATAAAGTCGAAAAGACATATCATCTACTGCATAAAACATTTGGACCTCTAGCAATGGGTATGACAGCCGCAGATCACTGTATTTTCAGATACTTTCCCTGAATGTTTGGGTAATGAGAAGAAGGGAAGAAGCTTTCTATGACAGAAATACGAAAAGAAGGCCCCTATGCAAGTATAGGCATTTATGATGCGATTTATTTCTAGATCTGCTCTTAAAACATTGTTAATATATACGGAAATATTGGCCTCTAGCTTTTACTTGGTCTCCCTTCATCTGGTAATAAAAAGGGTTCACCACTGAGGCCACTGGTTTTCAAGCCATACCCAGGTTTTCAATTCAGGCAGCTCTGAGTGGGGTGAGTGGGAGAAAAGGAGGTGGGCTAGGCCCTGGCCACAGACCCTGTCTGCCGCCCCCAGGGCATTTTTATATATTCACAGGGTTGTGCAGCCTCACCTCAAAAAGAAACCCTGTGCTCATTTGCTATCATTCCTACCCCCACTCTTACCCCCTCTCCTCCCATCGGCTCCTGGCAACCACTAACCCACTTTCTGTTTCTATGGATTTGCCTATTCTGGACGTTTCTTTCTTTTTTTTTTAAATATTTATTTATTTTTGAGAGACAGAGAAGACAGATCATGAGCAGGAGAGGGGCAGAGAGAGAGAGGGACACACAGAATCGGAAGCAGGCTCCAGGCTCTGAGCTGTCAGCACAGAGCCTGATACGGGGCTCGAACCCACAAACTGTGAGATCATGATCTGAGCTGAAGTCGGATGCTCAACTGACTGAGCCACCCAGGTGACTCTGGGACGTTTCTTATAAACGGAATCGTACAGTATGTCATCTTTTGTGACTGACTTTTCATTTAGCAGAATGTTCTTCTGGCTATCTAAATTTAGGTTTTTACGTGAACTTTTGCTTGGGGAAAAAAATGACACATCCTTCAAAAGTACATGTCCGATTCCACATCAAGCATTCTCCCACTAAGTACACTAAAGACAAGGAAGAACAAAGCAAAACCAACTGACCCCCCCCCCCCCGAACAAAAACCATCTCCTACAAAACAAAAAGGAACAAAAAACAAATAAAAAGCAACTACCTGCCTTCCCAAAAGTTAGAGCAGGGGCTGAAGTTAAATTTGAGTTCCTGATAATGCTCAAATGTAATATTTGATAAAGCAAGTGCATACTCATACAGATATAGCATACTTTAATTCGTTATCAATTTTCATAATGAAGAAAAAAAACAATAGTTTTTCTTCCACTAATAGTTATAATATAAAGGCACCAAATTCACTAATGCCAGAAACTTTATGTAATATTAAAAGTGGAAGACAATTCATCCCCCAAGAATTAGGGGTTATTTTCAGGTTAGCAGAATGCATTTCTTTAGTTAAAAGAGAGCCAAGAAAATGAATTAAATCTATTTTCTCACCAAAAAAAGTTAAAAGATATTTTTATCTATTTGGTCTAATTTGCTACCCAATGACAGTGCCTAATATCTCCTACTTCAAAGTGCAAGAGTAATGCTTTGGTAAAAAGCAAAAGAAGAGGACCACCCACCTAGCATAATGCATATCATCAAAGTCAACTCTATCTTCACACTAGGTATAATAGTTTGTTCTCTTTCTTCTTTGAGCAAATTACTATTGACACTATGATCTGAGGATGGACTTGAAAGTCACTCTTTACTACACAAATTATCCCACATTTTTAAAGTGGGCTAACACGCATTTCTTGAAAGACTAGGTTTTTATTTATTGCTGCTAAGAAAACAAAGGAGAACAAAAGCTCATTGTATGAAACAAGGCTAACATTGGCATAGAATTCTGCATCTTATAAACAGCTTCCCTTCAGTCTCATTTAACTATCAAGTGCAATGAAATTGGCATCCCTTTTTCGACTCCTCCAGAAACAGGCAGTAAAGTGTTCCGGGATTCAGACCTTCAAGTCAGTGAGGAGAAAGCTTTTCTCACAAACCTGGGTCTTTTCACCATACCAGCACTGTGTCGCTTGTCCTAGAAAAATGATACAATTCTAGGTTTTGTAAGAGAGAGAACCCATAGCCATTGACTAAAATACCTATTATTACATCAAGATATCTTATAAATTGAGTTTTACAAAAGTTATACTGAAATGTCATTTTATAACTTTTAAATTGCATGTCTGAGACATATCTAGTGTATGTAGAATTAGAGAAAAAATGCATAAGAAAGAGAAAAAAGGAAAATATTAAAACTGTTTGCTCTTTGACCATTCAGGGAATACCATGCTTAAAATGTGACTGGACTGATTTACTTTTTTAAATTCTTTGTACTGTATTTATTGTAAAAATAAAACAGAGATCTATAAAACTATCTGCAACAAATGTATGACTTAGTGAATTATTATTAATTTTAAATTTTATTTAAATCTAAGTTAATATATAGTGTAGTTAATAATGGCTTTATGAGTAGAATTTAGCAATTCATCACTTACATACAACATCCAGTACTCATCCCAACAAGTGCCCTCCTTAATGCCCATCACCCATTTAGCCCACCCTTCCAGCAAACCTCAGTTTGTTCTCTGTATTTAAGAGTTTCTTATGGTTTGCCTCTCTGTTTTCATCTTATTTTTCCTTTCCTTCCCCTATGTTCATCTGCTGTGTCTCTCAAATTCCACATAGGAGTGAAATCATTTATTTGTCTTTCTCTGACTTATTTCCCTTAGTATATTATACTCTAGTTCCACCCACATTGTTGCAAATGGCAAGATTTCACTCTATTTGATTGCTGAGTAATATTCCTCTATGTGTGTGTGTGTGTGTGTGTGTGTGTGTGTCTACAGATAGATAGATATCACATCTTTTTAAATTTTTTTATGTCTTTATATTATTTTGAGAGACAGAGAGTGAGTGGGGAAGGGGCAGAGAAAGAGAGAGACACACAGAATCTGAAGCAGCTCCAGGCTCTGAGCTGTCAGCACAGAGCCTGATGGGCTCGAACCCACAAACTGTGAGATCATGACCTGAGCTGAAGTCGGACGCTCAAGTGACTGAGCAACCCAGGTGCCCCAACATCTTCTTTATTCATTCGTTAGTCAATGACATTTGGGTTCTTTCCATAATTTGACTTTTTTAAAAAACATTTATTTATTTTTGAGAGACAGAGCGTGAGTGGCAGAGGGGCAGACAGACACAGAATCTGAAGCAGGCTCCAGGCTCTGAACTGTCAGCAAAAAGCCCAATGTGGGGCTCGAACTCACAACGTGCGAGATCATGACCTGAACAAAAGTCAGATGCTTGACCGATTGAGCTACCCAGGTGCCCCCATAATTTGACTATTGTTGATAGTGCTGCTATAAACATTGGGGTGCACGTATCCCTTTGAATCCACATTTTTGTATCCTCTGGATAAATACCTAGTAGTGGATTTGCTGGGTCATGTGGTAGCTCTATTTTTAATTTTTTGAGGAACCTGCATACTGTTTTTCAGAGTGTTTGCAACAGTTTGTATTCCCACCAGCAGTATAAAAGGGTTCCCCTTTCTTCACATCCTCACCAACATCTGTTGTTGCCTGAATTGTTAATTTTAGCCATTCTAACAGGTGTGAGGTGGTATTTCATTGTGGCTTTGATTTGATTTCCCTGATGATGAGTGATGTTGGGCATCCATATATGTGTCTCTTAGCCATCTGGATGTCTTCTTTGGAGAACTGTCTGTTCATGTCTTTTGCCCATTTCTTCACTGGTTTGTATGTTTTCAGGTGTTGAGTTGGATGACTTCTCTATAGATTTTGGAAAGTAACCCTTTATCTGATATGCCATTTGCAATATCTCCTCCCATTCCATTGGCTGCCTTTTAATTTTGTTGACTATTTCCTTTGCTGTGCAGAATCTTTTTATTTTGATGAGGTCCCAATAGTTAATTTTTACTTTTGTTTACCTTGCCTATGGAGACATGTTTAGTAAAATGTTCTAGTGGCCATGGTCAAAGAGGTTGTTGCCTGTTTTCTCCTCTAGGATTTTGATGGTTTCCTGTTTTACATCTAGGTCTTTCATCCATTTTGAGTTTATTTTTGTGTACAGTGTGATAAAGTGGCCCATGTTCACTCTTCTGCATGTCGCTGTCCCGTTTTCCCAACACCATTTGCTGAAGAGCCCATTGTGTAAATGGGCTTAGTGAATTATTATAAGGCAAATACCATCCAGTCAGGAAATTAAACTTTTCCAGACATTCCAGAAGCCCCTTCAACATTCATCATCCCAGTCATACCCCTCTCTTCTCTCCATAATAACCATTATCCTCATTTTATAAGAAATAACTACCTTGTGTTTAAAAATTACTTTTTCACTGTCTATCCCTAGACACTGTAGTTTAGTCTCATTCAGTTAAAAAATATGACATATTTTGTCACTTTTGATGCACAGATTTCTCCTCCATACTTGAAAATTATCTGTTGGAAAACATAGGCAATTTGACCTAACTCAACTTTGCTGATTGCACATTTTTGGTGCAGTTCAGCATGTTCCTCAGTCCTTTGGGTATCCTGCCAACTGGCAGCTGGATCCAGAGAAGGCATCAGCCTCAGGGGGGAGCTGGCAAGACTATCTCTCACTAGTGTTTGGCAGGGACGTGAGGTCTTAGGTTATCACTCTTCTGTGATCCTAACAGCTTTCGTGCTAAATGTCTGTAACTATCCAATGGGGGGCATAAAAATGGCAAGAATCTGATTCTATCAGTCATGTTCATTATTAGTTGAAGTAATTATATAAAAACATGTCTCCTCATCTACTTTCTGGTCACTCAGTAATACAGTTCATTCAGGAAAGGCAGGATTACATGTTTGGTGTTTCCCTTTTATTGACCTATTTCCCCAGTAACATACCGGTTTCCTGTAATCCTCTAAAGGCAACCACTTTTTAAGATCATTATGAATTCATAGATTTTTAACAGACTTATTGTGTTTTGGTTTATTGTAATTATTATCAGTGTTGAAGCTCAAATTGTCCTATATAACCTACTCCAATCAGCCCCACACAGCTTAAACTCTACAGGCAATGATTTATTTAATGGTCTTGACCATTAGGATGCTGTTTCTCTAGTTATTTTGGTTGTCTGAAGCCTGCTCTTTAATAAATGTTCAAGATGTGCTCTTGGGATCAATACTACCCAAACTGCTGTATTTTGGTGATAATTTTCCTCTGTCTTTTACTAGATAATAAAAGGTTGACTTTCTCAATATCACATCCTTGACTCATATTCCTTTTTTTTCTGAGTTCCTTAAATATGGCCCTCCATTATCTTTTGGTATAAAGCTTTGCAGTTGATTATTTAATTTTCTTTCCTTTTTAAGTCATATTGTTCCTTCTGTTTAAATGACTGGAAATTTTTTTTTCTTTGACTTTATATGAGATTTAATCTTTTTTCTTAATGTTTATTTTTGAGAGAGAGAGAGCACAAGCAGGGGAGGGGCAGAGAGAGAGGGAGACAGAGAATCCTAAGCAGACTCCGTGCTATCAGCACAGAGCCTAACATGGGGCTCGAACTCACAACTGTGAGATCATGACTTGAGCCAAAATCAAGAGTCAGACACTTAACCACTGAGCCACCCAGGTGCCCCTGAGATTTAATCTGGATACTTTGTGGTGCTCAATTTTGTCACTTGTGAAATTAACTTTACTAACTCAGGAAAGCTTCACAGAGCTCCCTCTTCTTTTGCTTTTGTGGAGTATTCAGAAATTGGGCACTTGAGTTTGGGGATTTCCTGGTCCTGTTCCCTTGCCCTACTTTATTTAAAAAAATTTTTTTTACTGTTTTTTATTTATTTTTGAGAGACAGAGAGAGAGACAGCGTGAGCAGGAGAGGGTCAGAGAGAGAGGGAGACACAGAATCCAAAGACAGACAGGTTCCAGGCTCTGAGCTATCAGCACAGAGCCCGACACAGGGCTTGAACCCACCAACTGTGAGATCATGACCTGAGCCTAAGTCAGATGCTTAACCACCTGAACCAGGTGCCCCCTCCTTGCCCTACTTTAGATTAGATCATTTCTTTCTTTCATCTCTGCTGCTCTGACCTGCTGTGTCGGTGTCATTCCTAGCAATTTATCCAGTGTGAGGCTATTTGCTGAAAGGAAGCCCTGGTGGGTCAGGTCTAAGGGCCCCAGAAACCCAGAGCACCCCAGAGCCTTCAGCCCTTCCCCTAGGGGCTCGTCACATTTTCATGATTCCACTCCCATCTCAGTCTTTTGAGCTTTCCCCTGAAGACCTGTTGGTTATTTTGGGGTTCTCCCATTCTCAGACACCTTGCTTCCTTTTTTTCTTCCTCTTAAAGATAATGATATCCTACAGGTTTGTGGCCAGTGGTGCTTGTTTTGGGGGTAACTTATCACCTAGTTTTATTGTAAATGTTCAGGGGATTGGTTTTATTATTTAGTGGCTTTCCTTTTATGTAACTAATTTAGAAACGGGAAGAAAATGACAGAGTCAAAAGATATTGAAAAACTCTAAATCCACTTCTACCACCATCTCCCCCAAATCCTCTGGCTTAATTTTTTTTAACTTTTTATTTTATTTTTGAGAGAGAGAAAGAAAGGGAGGGAGAGAGGAGCAGAGAGAGGGACAGAGAGAATCCAAAGCAGACTCCACACTCTGAGCTGTCACCCCAGAGCCCGATGTGGGGCTCAAACCCATGAACTGTGAGATCATGACCTGAGCCAAAATCATATGCTTAACAGACTGAGCCATCTAGGCACTCCCCTCTGGCTTGCTTTTTAAGAAGAACATAAAAACGCACATATCCAAATGAGGACTGTCACTCCAACTGTCATTTCTGGAAAGTTAATGAAGGTGAGTCACTGGGAAAAACACTTTAAAACTAAACTTACACAGACAAGAGGGCATGTGAATACTCAAAATTATACTTCCCTCCACTGTGCTGCTATTAAGTAGCACAGAGATAATGATGAAAACTTATTTGTATAATAAGAAGTAATTAGTCCTCAACTTGCACCCCACCAGCTAATACACATGAATGCATAAAATATAAAAGCATGTTACTTGAATTATAAAAGCTACCCTGGCGTAAGTCTATCCATGTGACTCTCTACCAAAACCTCAAAAATTCCTGTATAAGCTGGCATCAGGTGATTTTTCACTCTTGAGTTCTAGTTTGCCAACCAAAGTTGGAGGTATTTTAAATTTTCCTTCATTTTATTTCTTGACTACTTATAAGAAATATAAACATTTTCCTTTATTTTATTCCTTGACTGACTGTTCATTTTATTCCTGACTGTTTATAAGAAAACAACACAGCCACTTGGCACATGAGTAGAATAATTAAACATTATCCCTTGGATTTTGCATAAGCGCAAACATTGCTGTTGAACGGCACCATCATTAGTAAGATTTACTTTTTAAACCTAGAAGTCAATAATCCCAAATGGTACATGCATACTTCTAAGGAGTCCATCTCATTATTGCAGGACTTATCTTAAAAACATTCCAATAGGTATTTTTTTAATTGCAAAAAAAAAAAAAGTCTCAGGATTGATTTGTTTCATTGATTTCAACAAGTTGAAATTCAGATACTCTGAATTCCATGAATAGGATGGAATCAATAAGACAAGCTTGGAGCCTTTCAAGTTCTAATGGAAAACCATGAAACTAAAAAGTTAGTATTAACACAATCACATGGGGTCATGAATACGTAGGGTAATAAGGCACCCAAAGGAAAACGGATGTTGTCCAAACTTCGACTTACAAGCTAATGACACACTCTAAATGCACTCAACTTACTGGGGACACAGGGTAAGGGGAGCAAGAACTGAGAAGCCACTTCAGGAAGCTGAGGTCACCGAAGTCAATGATGCTGCACATTTAGCCGACTGGCAAACATCCCATGTCTCATCTGAAGAAACAAGACTGCCAAAAACAAATGGCGCTAATGCAATGCATAGCTTTCCAAAGAATGAGCCAGCATTTTCTTATATTTGATTTTTACAGTCTTACAAATACACTGATGCTAGCAGGTGGAGGGGAGTGGACAGAACAACTAATTCTAGTGGGGTTTTTTTTTGTTCTTGTTTGTTTCTTGCTAACAACATATAGTTTGTACAGAAAAAAATGTGATTTCACTTTAAACTTTAAAAGAAAACCTTTTCTGCTTTTTTTGTTTTCAGTAGAAAATGGATTTTTCTACATTTTCTAGAAACACTGAAATACAAAACTTTGGTTTATTTCCCCCTATCTTAAACAATATCGGCAAGAATATGCTGGAATCTGTTGCTTTCAAAGTAACATGCACTTAGTTAAAAAAGAAATACAAGTGTGTTTTACATGTCAGTAGTGTAATAAGCTGTTTCCCATAGCAGTATGTTTCTCCTGTCCTCCCCTCTTACCAAAATCTCAGTGAAACTATCAGTGCAAATTACTCCTGTCCAAACCTTCCATATAAGCAGAGAATTCTGTAATGATTCTACTCCATCAGTGTGAATACTGGGAGTAGCTGACCTGCTGACTTTCCTAACAATAAAATTTTGCAAACATCCCATCTCTTCTCCCTGAGCTAACACGTCAAAGAGAAAGCACCCTCATTATTGCCTTTCCCCACTTCTCCTTTCCTCTGCGCACCACAGTCCCTTACCAGATGCACACAGCCTCTGTCTAGTTACCGTTCTGTCCCTGCTATCGTGGACTCTGTGTTCTTTGATGTATACACACATCCCTCTAGTCTTATTCCTAACAGGAACTGCACCCAACTCTTCAGTGAATCCTGGTGCTCCTGTGCTAACAATGTCTCTCCTCCACCATCCTTTTCCCTTGATGGGCCATATAACCTCTCCCCATAAAGACCAAGAATAAGTCTCCCCACAAAGACCAAGAATAAGGAGGTTTACAGCATTTTGCCTGTAGACTCCGTGTTCTCACCTACTAAAACCAATGTGTCCAACCACTCCCCTTTGACAGCACTTGGCCAGGCACAGCTATCACTTGTCACTTCTAGAGACATACTGATGATCTTCTAAGTGCCATCTCATCTCAAGGCCTTTTATGTCCCACATTAGCCACATACTGGTGTATGTCTACACCTCAGATCTCATGACGACTCAAAACACTGTCAGTCCCAACTCTCTAACTTGGGGGGAAAAAAAACAACAACCACCGTGACCCTTGCTCCCACTTCTTTAATATGAGTAAACCTGTTCTTTCCCCCATGATCTTGACCTGGAGCCCTTCAACCCCATTTGGGATTTCTTCAGTATGGGGACAGCCCAAAGCAATGCCAGTATCATTAATACCTCTGAATCATTCATTCTCTTGGCCTTGACTATACCTATCATCTTTTTTAATGCTAAAGCGACTGAGCAATGAGGGAATCAATGCAGATCCTTGTCAATTAGCTTCAGCTACACTCCCGTTGCAATGTAGCAATCAATTTGCTCATCTCTTGTTGACTCATGCTTGCCCCAAGCAGCAATTCCAAACATTTTCTACCCTCCTTAATATTTAACCCTATCTAGCCCTCTTTTACCATCAGCAATTGTATAAACTCTTACAAATCCTATGCAAAATGCATCATCCTCTCTAATTTAAAGGTCTTTTGTATGTCCTGACATAAAAAATGTTTCTAATATGGATTAAGTTTTGGTTATTTGCAACAGGAGCACACAGACTATTTCTTTCAAAAGATACAATAAGGGTAATTTTTACTATGAAATTAAATGATCACAAACTGCTATTCTAATAAAAATAAAACTTAAAATCAAAACATCTTTAATATAAAATGTCAGTCATTTTTTAGTAAATAGTAATCCTTGAATTCAAACATGTAGTACACAGATAACAAGAAAAAAATGTGACTATTTATCTACAAACTTAATCATTTAAAAAAACACATCATCTTAAATTTCTCCACATGGAGGTCTTTCTTTCCTCCATTATATTTTCACTGTATCTCCAAGTCCCCAGCAAAATGCCTATATTACCAGAGCACCCAACAAATACAGCCCTCCAGCAAGCATACAGAAACCGGTTAGCTAATGCACCAAATTATGTATATTTTTCTAATGGAGTAAAATCACTAAATCCAGGCCACCAACTTTGAACACTATCACATTTTCTATGATTCAGTTTTCTCTTTAAAATGAGAATGAATTAGATGATCTCTTCGATCTTTTCTGGCTTTAATATTCTATAATTAGTGTTTATAATGTAAGATATAAGCTCATTTAGCTCTTATGAGCCAGATTTAACTAAGAGTAGTAAGAAAAGTATAAGATTCATTTAAGGAGTTAAAAAATGTTGAGGGGGCAAAAACACCACACAAAAAATAATACAAGATAACATACAATCCAGTTCTAACTGGTGACAGAGAAGCTATCTACTGGTAGAGACCACTGAGTGATGTGTCCTTGAGGGGAAGCCAGAGGACATAGGAAAGATTTTACATACAATGTATAAACTGAGATGTTTTTGTGAAGGGGTGGGATTTGGAGGGATGGAGAGGCAGGGATTAAACAAAATCCATGTCCTATTGGTTGTTTTAGGTGAATTCAACCTGAGCCTAATCACAAACTTCTTTAAGGTATAATGTTGGGTTATAGAGTGGTGGAGGAAAATACAAGTTTAAAAAAAAATCATCTTCTAGAGAAAGAAGAACTCCACTTCTGTATATAAATGGTTTACTATCAATTTCATAAAATGCCTTCATAAATTATGATAGAGAATTCACACACCATTAGTCTGCTTACATATGAAGACAAACATTGTCACACTAAGCTGCTATGTTTGAAGAAATATTTCTGGAGCTTTGAGGGTTTAAAATTATGCTTCAGAAAACTTTTAACAACAGAAACATTCAGATACAGTTGAAGAGAGAAGATGGAGGGGAAAGAAATGAAGTCAGTAATATAAGTAGAGCATCAAACCAACCAAAAGTGGAGACGCACTATGAGAAATGCAAACACCAGAATCTGCACAGGAAGGTCTGATCCACTTACATGCAAGTGGTGCTTATTATCATTGTATTGAAAAATTCACATCTGAGGGGCACCTGTGTGGGTCAGTCAGTTATGCGTCTGACTCTTGATTTTGGCTCAGGTCATGATCTCATGGTACGTGGGATGGAGCCCTGTGTCAGGCTCTGTGCTGACAGCATGGAGCCTGCTTAGGATTCTGTCTCTCCCTCTCTCTGCCCCTCCCCTGCTTATATGCTAAATAAATAAATAAATAAATAAATGTAAGAAAAAGAAAAATTCATGTTTGAGTTCATTTTCTTAGTTTTTAAAGCTTATTTCTTTATTTTGAGAGAGAGAGAGCAAGAGAGATGTGAGATCATGACCTGAGCCAAAGTTGGGTGCTTAACCAACTGAGCTACCCAGATTGAGCCCCATCTAATCAAGCAAATATCAATACTATACTTTTCCCCAATTTCTTAACAGCAAGGTTCAGCACAATCTGATAACCGCTTTTTTCTTTAATTTCAACTCCTACCAGTCTCCCTTTTGTGGAGGGAGAAATTCACTCTGACAGGATTCACTTGTTTCTTTCTGTTCCCTTGCCGTTCCCCCTTCTTTCTTTCCCATCTGCATGGGTGTGTCACCTGTGCGGTTGCAGGGGTCCCACACTCACAGGCTTCCTAAGTTTGGCTTAATGCTCTTCTGCTGCCATCTTGAAAGTTGTAAGACATTTTGAACAAGGGGTCCCACAGCTTCACGATGTCCTGGGCACCTCCAATGACACAGCTGGTGTGACCCCTTGTAGAATATACTCCACTTCCTCCTGTGCCCCAATCATGTCAAACTCTTTCCCACTTCCAGACTTCAGTGTCTGCTGTTTCTTCTCTGAAATACCTTTCTACTAGCTCTTTACACAGTTGATTCTTTCTCCTCCTTCAATCTCAACTCAAATAACTTCTCAGGCCAGCCTTCCTTGATTTCTTTATCTAAAGTGCCTCCTCTAATCTTCTGTCTCATTACCCAGATATTTCCTTAAAGTCTGCTTACTATAATCTGTAATGATCTCATTTATTTGTTTCCTTGTTCCTTGTCACACATCCCCTCCTCCTAAATGGAAAGTAGCAGGAGAGACAGTAATCTTGTTTATCTTGGTAGTACACTGATGAATTAGAGCTGAGAGCAGTGTCTGATACAAGGTAAGTGCTCAATATTTATTTGTTGAGTGAATAAATATGTTAATCATAGTAATAGATGGTGCTTCATAAATTTTCTTGGGGGATTTTTTTCCCTAAAGTTATTACACACTATGGGTGTTTCATCTATTAAAATTCCATAGCATTTTCTAGAGATTTCTTCTCCATATATGGGGTACCTATTTGAGATAAGATACTTAAGATTGTAAAATTTATATGTATATATTTTATAAGTATTGCTGCCTTTCTGTCAATTTATAATCCAAAAAAGTAACCCAATTCCCTAAACCAAAGAAAATGTATAGTCTATGAATAAATTTTAGTTTACTGTTTGGAAGGAAGCTGAAAAATAGCTGTTGACAGAAAATGAAGATAGTTGCAGAAAAAATAGCTTTAAATCAAAGGAACAAGTCTTGGTATCCAACGCTAGCGAAACTGGAATATTCACAAAATGTGATAATAATGTAAAGTAATATAAACATCTTTTGGAAATAAGTTGACACGAAGAATTCTGGTCATAAAAACACTCATATTCACTGGTCAAGATCATTTACTTCCAGTGTTATATTCTATGGAAATGTAATTTATGCAATATACAGAAAGAGCTATTTTCACAAAGATATTCATATGAGTGTTGTTTATAATGCCAGAAAATTGAAACTAAAGTATCCAAATACATTTGAGGGAGTGGTTAAATTTTAGTAATTCACTCAAATAGTCTGTAACTAGGAAAAATCACACTGTGTGACAATAGAGGGTAACACTACTACACAACGTGCTCAGTGGAAAAAAGGATCAAAATAATGTAAATATAAAAATAAATCTAAAATGAACAAAATCAAAGATTTCGTTTGATTTGATTTAGGAGCTAGATTTATGAATTTTTTTGCTTTTCTACATTTTCTACTTTTTTGCTAATATAAATACATTTAATTATGAAAAAAATCATATATTTTTTAAGTGGGCTTCATGCCCAGAACAGAGCTCAACACAGGGCCTGAACTCATCACCCTGAGATCAAGGCCTAAGGTGAAACCAAGAGTCTGACACTTAATCCACTGAGCCACCTAAGTGCCCCTGGAAATATATTTTAATGTCTAAAAAATATATGGTTTCTGAACATATAGTATCATTTTCAGTGTAGGCCAGTGTGAGCTCTTAATAAAAATTCCCTACCAAAAAGTTAAGTTTAAAATCAAAACACAGATGTAAATAAAATGTAATAGAGCAATTTTTCTGAAAAATTATAATTATTTTGTGTTAATGAATTCAATATAGATGTATCTGTTTAAAAGAAAACAAAGCCACAAAAAATTAGTTAAGTAATCTTGAAAGTGATTTTTTCCATAAAAAGTTAAGTCTAAATAAACAGAAAAATTTTGACATTAGTTAATTCAAAAGCAACACGTTGTTTAAAAAAACAAAACAAAACAAAAAGCAGCTCAGTACTCACTGGTATACAATATTCCACCATTGGGTAATGTAATTTGTGACCTTTTGCTGTGCGACCAGAAAAGAAGCAACTCTGGCAGACGTCATAGTTAAAATGCTTGAGGCTTCTATACCTAGAGAGAAGAAAAGAAAATTCGTTGGCTTGGATGTCTATTATTTAATCCAAATCAATCATTTGTGGTAAGGAATTCCATTCATCCAAATCACCATGGAAATAAAAGGTAGACTGGCCACAAGTGTGGAACTTTCTTAGTACCTTAGCCCTAAATTAAGGCCAGGAAAATCTTGAATTTCACAAGGGAAATTAACAAAACCATCTCCCAAGTGAAAAAAAAGATTTTTTTTGGAATTCAAGTCTCTAAAGCATGTTTCCATCTGTTTCAACATAATGAGAAGACAAATACCCAAGTCAGAAGATTTTCTGTAGTGTGTGAATGGAGATGCAAATGGCAGAGAACAGAGTTAAGTTTATTAGCCTGAGGCATCCAATTTTTAAATACCAATTACACCATCACTAATAAAGGAATCTCAAAATTCCCTGACAAAGCTTCCTCCTGTGAAGGTGAACAGTAGGGTTCATCAACTTCACATCAAACTTGGGAAGAAGTAACAAAGTAATCAGATGACTGCTCACTATTTGAATGTTGCTTTCTAGGGGGAGCCGGTGTGGGTGGCTCAGTCGGTTGAGCATCTGACTCTTGATATCAGCTTCGGTCATGATCTCAGGGTCATGAGATCTAAGATTTTCTCTCTCTCTCTCAACCTCTGCCCCATTTTCCCACTTTCTCTCTAAAATAAGTTTTTAAAAAATGTTGCTTGCTGCTTACTAAGTTTCATTCCAAAGGTGCTATATCACCAAATCCTATCAGAGCCATATATGTATAACGAGTCATACAATTATCATGCATGAACATTTCTGGGATGTATATAAATAGAAATTCAGAAAAATCTGTTTCTGGAGCAAAGTGGTATAACAATAATAGTAATTAAAAAATAATAATAAGTTTCATGTAGTGATTATAAGAAGGAATGACATTTGCCGACGAATAAGGTAGGCATCCCATTTATTGAGGGCACAAATCCCCAGAAGGCATCAGTGGGAAGGGATGATGGCCATACACTGAAGTCACAACAACAGGATAGAAGATAGAGTCTCCTGCCCCCGCTGGTGACAGACCGTCTCACCTGAACCCAACGATTGGACATTCTTTACAGATGTTGCACTTGGCCTGATGTTTTGCGGTTTCAGCCGCTGCCACTCGATGTAAGACCGGTAGCCAAACCATGGACTGCGGCTCCAGACGCATCCAATCAATAAACTCTTTCACACTTATCTCTGGCTTGTTGTTATTCTGGTAAAAAAACAAATATGTAAAAGGTGAAGAAAATTTCTTCATTTAAATACAGCTGGTATTGTTTTATGATCTTCTGAAAATCTACATGAAATGAAAGAAAAGTTACAGAACTCTTTCCAGGTCAGTTAAATTACAAAACATTTAAGGTTCTCCATGAAGAGAAAATCTTAGAATTTAAAATTAGAAAAAGCAGAAATTAGGGGCGCGTGGGTGGCTCAGTCGGTTGAGTGGTTGAGCGTCTGACTTCGGCTCAGGTCATGATCTCATGGTTCACAGGTTCGAGTCCGGTATCGGGCTCTGTGCTGACAGCTCAGAGCCTGGAGCTTGCTTCAGATTATGTGTTACCATTTCTCTCTACCCTTCCTCCTCTCAAAAATAAATTTTAAAAAACCAGTAAAAAACAAAAAAGCAGAAATTATTATATAGGAAGGAGGAAAAAAAATCTCAGTACGTTAATAGACTCAGATTGAAAACAAACCCAAATCACACAATTCTACATACTATCTTCACATAAATATTTTAATCCTATAAAATTCATTCATTTAAAACAGTAAAACTTTGAAGAAATAAAAACTCACTTGTAACTTCCCAAATTTGAGGGTCATTATAAATGCTAAATAAAAACTGTTATTTCTGTATCCTGCCCTACTTGTTACAATATCACACTGGGAATCTATTACTATGAATACAATTCTAAATTTATTATGATTAACTGTATTAAATACCTTGGTCTCTCTTTAAATCCTGACAATTACCAATTTCCATTTATGCAAAGTTAAATTTGTACCAACGTATGTCTCCTGCTTTTGTCAAGGTCACCTTATGAACCAGTACATGGGAGAATCATGTTTAGAATTTTCATTCGGTATTTTTTATATCTCTAAAACAAGCAAAAGGGCCATTATAAAATGTAATAACCCATAACATCAATTCTCCTTAAAGAGATGGTGTGAGCATTTTTTTCCCCGCAATAATAAATCACTGGATACGCTTTGCCAAAATATCTGTAGCCTTTTCCTTTATGTGTACGTATAACGTCAGTAGCAATGTTTCTAGAATGCTTTTATATACAGCAAGCATTAAAAAGAATTTTGAGATTTGTATGAAAGAAAAAACACTCATCAACTAATTCTATAACTCGGTATATAATTACACTTTCATGAGCATTATAAGAAGACAGAGGAGATTCAGGTGAATATAGTAAGTAAACACATAGCCTCACCTGAAGTGCTCAGAGAAGGATTTTCAGAGAATGTGAGATTTAAGCCAACATCCAATAAAAGAATAAAAATTAGCAATGAGAATGGAATTTGCAGGCAAAGGGAAAGGAAGAATATTCTAAACAGAGGGCACATGACCAAAGATGTGAGGGCGGGAATGAGGGATGTAAAACCGTGGTTGGGAACCGGACAGCAAGAGGGTGGGTGCTAAAAGGTGAGGGCCACGGCAAAGTCAAGGCCAAATCATAGCATTCTAATAGCACGTTTTAGAGATTTGGGGTTTTATCCATTGACAGACAGTAAATTTTGAGGAGGTTACTGTTCCTTGAATCAAATGTGCTTGAAGAAACAGAACACATGCTTTCAGGGATGGTACCAACACCCTCTACCATGTGGCTCCAGCCCGAGTTTCCTGTACCAATTCCGGGAACATCCTACCTTTCAGCGACCCTCTGTGCTCACCTGTTGGAAGCAGCTGCGGACACTGGGTTCGATATTACTGCCCCCAAAAGCCGCTACTTCGCCCAGCTGGCGAGGGATCTGGATGGCGTCATGAAGTAACAGGCCAAGCTGCCTCTGGTCACACATCTCTGTCGGTCCCGCCACTTCCTTAAAGAGATCTGTGAGGAGGAGACCCAAGAGGTTAACTTCCATCTGCCTGTACTGTCCTTTGACGTAAATAACATCTTTGGTGGTGTCGTTTGAATGATGTAGATTAAAAAATCATGTAGAGATGAACCACATTAGTTATCTATGGAGAAATTTCAGGTAAAAATGATCCACTTTCTTATAGAAATGAATGCTGTTTTTGGAAAGGAATTTCCCATTTCTGAAAATTCAAAACTCACAAAAATTCAAAATGCTTTTCATGTGAAGTTTTCCAAGAATAGAAAGAAGGTGAATAAATATTTATTTGATCCTCAAAGCCATTTTCAAACAATATCTGGTAAGTGATATCAGACCAAAATGTATCTTTTTTTAAATGGGAAATAATGCCAAATCTAACACTGTCAACAGTGAACCAAGGTCAGTGATACTGACATAGTAATTATAATAAAATGTCACTTTAACTATAAGCATATACAGAGAAAGCAAATCAAGTAAGGTAAATTTGATTTTTATCATCATTTGTTCAAGTAGATTTGGTTAGAGTTCTACTTGTTTACTTTTATTCTGACTTTTTAAAAATTTTGAGTATAGTTGACCCACAGTGTCACATTAGTTGCAGGTATATAATACAGTGATTAACATGTCTATGTAGTATTTTACACTCACAAGCATAGTTATATTCTGCTGTTACAATGCCATTGACTATATTCCTTATGGTGAATCTTTTATTCTTGTGATTTACTCATTCCATAACTTCACTCGTTTTGTCCAAGCCCTCCCTCCTTCCCTTTGTTAAAAATAAGACCATCGGGGTGCCTGGGTGGCTCAGACAGTTAAGTGTCTGACTTCAGCTCAGGTCATGATCTCCTGGTTCCTGAGTTTGAGCCCCGCAATGGGCTCTGGGCTGACAGCTCAGAGCCTGGAACCTGCTTCATGTTCTGTGTCTCCCTCTCTCTGCACCTCCCCTGCTCATGCTCTGTCTCTATCTCAAAAATAAATAAACATTAAAAAATATAAGACTATCATAGCCAGAAAATATTTGTGCAGGATTCTTATGATTCCCATTTTAAACCCATTCCTAGGAAGAGACCCCCTAAGAAATGTCTACACAGACAAGTACACATTCAGTGACATCAATCATGCCTAATTTTCTTCTTTTGAGGAAGACAGTTGAACTATTATGCTACTATTAAGGTAAAACTACACATAAAACACAAACCGTAAGATTTCCTTCACATTTTGACATACTTGTGAATTCTGATATAAATTCACATTTTGATATCATAGTCAGAAACAAAAAGGAGTTTCAGAATGTGGGGACAGTTCACAATCTAAAACCCAAGTTCCAACAAATCAGCACAGAAGAGATGTAAATATGGTTTTGATAAAGCAAGAAAGCCACTCAGCTATAAGCAAGGTCAGGCTGTTGTTTGAATCTAATCAAGAGATATTCTCAAGAAGGCACAAAGAAAGAGGGGGGTGTCACCAGGGTGAAAGACACTGACAATAGCCATTGGAGAATCGATGTGCAGATGGCTGCCACTTGACTCAGAATGGCACCTCTGCCATGGAGTTTGGAGAGCAAATGGTCTTCAGTATTAATCTAACAAAGGAAGTCATAATGAGGAAGTGTTCCGATGTCACTAGGGAAATCAAAACTAGAACCAGAGTTGCTAAGGACTTCAAATTAAAAAACAAAACCAAACCCCAGAACATTTCCGAAGTCTCAGTACTCGCGGGAAATATTTAAGGACTTCAGTCCAAGAGATATCTTATTCAATTAAGTCCTAAAATGGCACACTTCATGGATTAAGATAAATATCAGAAATTGTCATTGGAGGGTTTCTGCTACCCTGGCCATAATCTGAAAATTTAATGTGGAATAATATGGAGTATTACATTTGCCAACATCCATAGAAAGCGTGTCCAGTGTAGAACGAGTGTCTGAGTTCCAATATGCTCAAATACCTCAGCCGGAAGATTACACATGTCGAAATATGTTTGAAGGCAGGTGCACAGATAAAAAAAAACTTTATATATTATATTGTGTATAATTTGGCTTTTGCTCTATAATCATAGTCACTATGTTGTAATTCTTGTGGTCTAAGGTTACTCTCTAATAATCAAGTTGAAAATGAAAGGGGGGGGGGACATTGATGTAGGAAAACAGATCATGCTTACATTTTAAGATTCGTGATCCATGTTGAGGTTGAATTTATATTGGTTTTAGAATGACATGAGAACCATGATGTAACTGTTACCTTTAAGAAACCCTAAATTCTGGGTGGCTCAGTCAGTTGAGCATCTGACTTCGGCTCAGTTCATGATCTCACAGTTGGTGGGTTCGAGCCCCGCATCAGGCTCTGTGGACAGTTAGCTCAGAGTCTGGAGCCTGCTTTAGATTCTGTATCTCCATATCTTTCTGTTCCTCCCCTGCTCACGCTCTCTCTCTCTCTCTCTCAAAAGTAAATAAAACATTTAAAAAAAGAAAAAGAAAAGAAACCCTAAATTCTTTCAGGAGCACATGAAAACCCCAAACTATAGAAGATGAAAAGTCCTTTTATAATACTGGTAAAGTGATGCTTTCCTTAACATTTTCCTTTCCCACTCCTTGTAGAAATAACCTTTTTAGCTTTGAAAATGATTATTTTTGACAATTATGATGCTGAAGACGATTTAAATCCTGAATAAAAAAGTTGCCACCAAACAAAAACCTTCTGCAAAGCTTTTCTCCTGCGTGGTTTACCAGGGTCTGACTCAATCGAGGTACTCACCTCCTGATCTTACAGTCAGCTTTTTGTTTCCTACAAATCCCCTACCTCTTTTCACTGACATTCCTGTCAAACAGTTTTAAGAAAAACAAGCCATCATGATCTAGAGCTGAAATTCACAGTCAAATCACCTCTCAGACATCCCAGAAAATAAAAGTTTTGAAAAATGTATGTTCACAAAAGATATAATACTTAACTAAGTGTACAGGACCTGTGATCAAACATGTCCACATCCGTGAACTAGCCCCACCCCGCTCCCCAAAATGTACGGGTATATTCTGTGAAGAACCATCTGAAGATATCCATGGCGGGATCAAGTCACCCACATTTTATGGATGAAATTAAATCACACTTAAGAGTGTGGAGACACAGCAGCGATTGCTACCGTTTATTCAACAACTGTGATTTCAAGGTACTTTTCATGTATCATCTCTAATTCCTTTCAAAGCCAGAACTGTTCGCTTCATTCTTCAGTTGAAGGAAGTCCATTAAATTTTAGCTTCTTGAAATTTGAAATGGGAGTAATATTGCCCCTTAACTGGCGGTTCTCAGTGGAACCATGTGATCGGCCCAAAGTCACCGAGCCGCTAAGTGGAAAGCTGAGATCTGAAGGCTGGCTTCTCTGGCTCCTGAGTCCATCTCTCTCAAAATACCAAGATGCCCGCCCTTCCTTACCTGACAGCTAGAAGGACACCACTTAATTATTTAGTGAATTAAAAAAAACAGAACAAAATAAAAAAAATGTTATCACTTTTTATTTTCTCACTATAAAATATAATTATTTGTCAATGTCTGTAATAGTTCTAGTCCATCTTGATTTTTTTTGACATTAGAAGTACACAAATTTCTAGTATAAATATAGTTTAAAGGTTCTAGTCCATCTAAATTTCTTTCCAAGCATTGGAAGTACAGAGAGGTGGAGAAAACTTGGGCTTTGGAGTCTGAATGATCCACGATCTAATTCTAGCCCCACAACAGTCTCTGCAGCCACGGACTGGATTTTCAACCAGTCATCGCGTTTTTCAGCTGGAAAATGGAAGTCATAGGACTTGCATTCTATGGTGATTACTCTGAGAATTAAGTAAGATGTATATGCAGTTGGTTCTCACTCCGTTGAGGCACCTCACCTCATTCCACACAAATCCACGTCACTTCTCAACTGACACCCTTTATCTAGCCTGGTACATGCACCGTAAAGGTTAAAAAGAATGGAAACTCTTATGACACACAAACCATATAAAATAAGCTGCCCATCGATTGTTATCATTATTACAAGAAGCACTATTGTATAGGAAAGGTCTTACATACATCTGTATTTTTCTTCTAAGAGACCTTTGGAGAGAGACATCAATCCAATCTTCAGACTCTGCACTCTTATTTTTCCAGTTCGACCCCTGAAATTGTAAAAATCTCAATGAGTTAGATGCATTTAACAATAAACAATAGGCTAATTATTTCTATAGCCTATAAACAATAGGCTAATTATTTCTGAATATCTATTTTTGGAGAGTAAACTATTAAAAAATAATTGCATCTTAGAGATGCAACTTTTCTATTTACTTTTAGTAATCAATTTTTAAAAAATTTTTTTAATGTTTTATTTATTTTTGATACAGAGACAGACAGAGCATGAGAGGGGGAGGGGCAGAGAGAGAAGGAGACACAGAACCGGAAGCAGCTCCAGGCTCTGAGCTAGCTGTCAGCACAGAGCCTGACGCGGGGCTCGAACCCACGAACGTGAGATCTGACCTGAGCCGAAGTTGAAGGCTTAACCGATTGAGCCACCCAGGTGCCCCATTAATCAATTTTAAACTCATACCACAATTTCATGACATATTTTAACAGTATGTTTGACCTAGTCTGAAAGAATATGCAACCTGAAGTTACTTTACATGTAACATATGAACTAGGAAGAACAAAGCTAAAATGAAAATGATAATCATAAAGCTGAAAAAATATTTTTAGAAATACTATGAACTAGGAATGCCTGGGTGGCTCAGTTGGTAAAGTGGTCGCCTTTGGTTCAGGTCATGATCTCACAGTTTGTGGGTTTGAGCCCTGCATCGGGCTCTGTGCTGACAGCTCAGAGCCTGGAGCCTGCTTCAGATTCTGTATCTCCTCTCTCTGCCCCTCCCCTACTCCTGCTCTGTCTCTGTCTCTCTCAAAATTAAACAAACATTTAAAAAATTTTATAAAAAAATACTAAGAATTAGAATATATTTGCTAATAATTGTAAATGCAAAATTTAAAATAGATAGCTAAAGGGGCACCTGTGTGGCTCAGTTGGTTAAGTGTCCGACTCTTGATTTCAGCTCAGGTCATGAGCTCATGGTCATGAGATGGAGCCCTGCACTAAGCTCCTTGCTGGGTGTGGAGCCTGCTTGAGATTCTCCCTCTCCCTCTC
Source organism: Suricata suricatta (assembly GCF_006229205.1). Lineage (NCBI taxonomy): Eukaryota > Metazoa > Chordata > Mammalia > Carnivora > Herpestidae > Suricata > Suricata suricatta. Next base: position 125,029,469 of record NC_043706.1, on the reverse strand, counting down.
CCTGTGCCCCTCCCCTGCTCACTCATGCTTTCTCTCTCTCTCTTTAAGAAATAAAAAATAAAAATTAAGTAGATAGCCAAAGATATGCATAATATGCATGTAGCTCAATAATGCATGAAAAGAATAATGATATATCTAAAAATAAATGTAGGAAAACTGGAAAATTATACTGAGGGCTGATAACTTGGTAAATACTTAAATATGTATTGTCTTCATAGATTTTTGTCTCTGCCACTTTAGTTTTTTAAAATTGCTATTGCAATTAAATAATCAGTGATCCTACATAGATGCTTATTAAATTATAATTAAATACAAAATATACTAATTAATCAACACCAGGAAACAGCTTTGTACTATGCCAATGAGAGACCATAAGTTGACTAGAAGAAAAGATTTATCTTTAAAAACATAGAGTTGTCTTTATTCTGTCATTTATCGAAGAACTTCTGAGCTGCCTACCAAATCTCCCAATGTACTAGAGCCTGGGGATGGGGAAACAGAAATTCAGAACTACAAAAATTTGTAACATAATCCTAGCTATGGAATAACACACAATCTAGGAAAAAAACCCTTTATTTTTGTTATCTTTATTATTCCATATTCAGGATCTGTTTTCACTTTAGGTTTTTATTTTATTTTATTTATTTTTTTTATAATAGTTTATTGTCAAATTGGTTTCCATATAACACCCAGTGCTTCTCCCCACAAGTGCCCTCCACCATGACCATCACCCCCTCCCTCCCTCCCCCTCCCCTTTCAGTCCATGGTTCGTCTTCAGTATTCAGTAGTCTCCCTTGATCTGTGTCCCTCACTCTTCCCTGCTCTCTTTCCCCCTTCCTCTCCCCATGGTCCCCTGCCAGGGCTCTCCTGTCAGACCTATGAATGCAAACATATGGTATCTATCCTTCTCTGCCTGACTTATTTCGCTTAGCATGACACCCTCAAGGTCCATCCACTTTCCTACAAATGGCCATATGTCATTCTTTCTCATTGACATATAGTACTCCATTGTATATATATACCACATCTTCTTGATCCATTCATCAGTTGATGGACATTTAGGCACTTTAGGTTTTTTAACATCAATTTTCTCAAGGTATAATACACTCAAAACCTGTAACTAAATGTCTGTGTAATTTTGTCATTACATAAAATTTAGTAATTCACCCTATCTCAAAAACAGATAAACATTTGTGTCATGTAATTTTAATTCTAGGTGCTCTTATCAAACTGTGTTTAAATTGTATTCTTATTGACAGTCCTACTATAAATACTAATTGATATCTTCTATTCTCAAATCATAAATAGTCAGGAAGTTTCTGTATATATACATATAAAGTATAAAATAAATAAAAAACAAAAACATGCTGAGATCAGTAAAATATATTTTCAAAACAGATGCTCAATAGCCTAAAGTTTATAATCTATATTAAATCATATCCAACAAACTTATCAAACCCTTAATATGCATGTGTGCAATACTCAGAAGTGACGTAAAAAATAACTAATGCTTAAATTGAAAATAAAGATAGCATCATAAGGAAAAATCTAAGTTAATGTAGTCATCGCAATTTCTTACCATTATAGAAATACTTTCACATTAACCTTAAGCTGAGCCATGATACAAATTGTGTTTTTAGTTCACATTTTTAGGTGTTTCCTGATTCTCACAGAAAAATAGACTATGTCTGGCTTCTTCCCTCCAAAAATCAGGAAATTTTACTCCCTGGACAGTCAGAGAAGAGACTTGCAGTAGATAACAAAAGGCCATGTGGGTGGACTGGTACCTGGATGTGGCTAAGGGGAAGGCAATCTCTTATGAAAAAAAAGATCCAACTGACGTGTATTAGAGGATGACCTCCAGTCTACAGTGGCAACACAAGAAAGGAACATCATCAGGAAAACAACTGAAAGTGTCAATCATCCATTCATCACACCATTATTAGTTACAAAGGTTTACTGTGATCCCGGCATTGTTCTGAGTATCATGAGGACCAGCGGAGAAGGACAAGCTACAATTCCCTCCTGTGATAAGGTCAATGCTAGCTAGAGAGGAGACAGGAAAACAACAGGAAAAGCACAAGAAAATAGGAGAGCTTTATGCATGGAAATAATCAAGTACAAGATAACTGTGGCTGACTAGTTATTAATGACTAGTGATTAGTCTGAGTAGTTATTAGTCTCACAACATTTGATAGAAAAGATAAGCCTTAACTCTGACTCTGAAGGCATCACATGGCTGGATTATCCCTAGGAGAAAGTCGATCATCATAGGAAAAGCCTGGGCAAGGGGACAGAGGCAAGAGTATGAGCATCAGGGACAAGACTTGTTCAGCGGTAGCAAAGACCTGCATCAAGGCTAAACGGTTGATAAAGCTGTGCAGGCTATATGGAACCAGATGATAGAAGGCTTTGATGTTAAATAAGATATCTGGATTTGAGAGAGAAGACAGAGACAAAGAAATTTATTAGTGAGTGATATAACCCAATATTTAAGTATTCGCTTCCCTGATAGTCTTCATACATAACTCTTGAAATTAGTTTAACTGGAAAGATATGTACCTTATAAAATTATATCCATCTTGGCATAGTGGAAAAATGACTTAACACTGCAGCAAATGAGAGTAATAGTTTCTATAGAGACAAAAATATTTAAACCAAGCATTCCAGACTATTGCTTTAAATCATAATTTAAATATTTTTGATTTCTATTAAATTTAGAAGGAAGATTTTAAAATTAAGACTTTTTAACCTGGGAAGAAGAAGACTGAGTGAGACTGTGAACTTATAAATGGAATACATTTTATCTTTATAGTTTAGAAAGCCCTTTCTACATATATTAGTTCATTTGCCCTTCATAAATATCTTACGTATGGTAAGCAGAGCAGATATTTTCATCCCAATTTTTCAGATGAGAAATTGAGATGCCAAAAGTGGAGTGGCTGCCAGGGTACAAAGCAACCAGAACCAAAAATCTGGATTCTCATCTTTCACAACTGAAGAAAATAGATTTTTTTTTTGCAAAAATCAGAATATTAGGAGTTGGGTACATGTTAAAACAGAAAAAAATAGTAAATTTAATATAACTTATAAATACTATTTTTCTTCAATATAGCAATATGGCAGAAATAGTCAGGTTATTATCAAAAACCCTGGTAGTAGCTCCCTATCTACCACGAATATCTTAACAGTAGGAGGCTAGGGATCAATTGCCTAATCTCACTGGGTCAGTTTCTTCATCAGTAAAATGAAGAGGACAGAATGGAAGATCCTCAAAGTACTTCTACTTCCAGAATCCTCTGATCTCCTGTGTGTGTACCACTCATGATTTCAGGAACTGCTTGAGTATACTTCTAGAGCTGAAAATATCAGTTCTGGCTGATCATACTACACCAAGTAAGGCAGTTAAAAATACATAGTTAATGAGTGACTATCGAAATAACTGAATGAATGGAAAGGAAATGGTACCATTTCCAATATTCTAGTGACTTTTAGGGTCCAAATGTCCTCGTGGATTGGATAACGTAGATCACAGTTCCATTGGATTTTCAAAGAAAACCAATGACTTGAAAAGAGTTAATAACTCTTATTTAGATAAACTGATAAATTACAGTTGTTAGAGAAATTTGGGTAATCAACTCTGGTCATCTGAGACTACCATCATATGACGAACTGTGCCTGTGGGTTTTTCCCCCTTAGGTTAATTCATGATATTTCTCTCCAAGATAGACAACCAGACTGAATGCATACACCATTCTGACCCAGTACGGTTTTCACTATATTTCTTTGGCAAAGAAGGAAAATAAATCCTAAAAGTGTTTTTTCCTTTAAAATGGAAAATTTCAGGAAACTGTCTTTCTAAATAAGACAAGTACCTTAGTGTAGCATTTTCCATGTGTCCACATTTGATGATGGAAAGTGGAAATATGCCAACATTTGATTTCCTAGAATATGAATCACAACATTTCACATTCTGCTTCCTTCTCACTTAAGTGGCACTATTCCCTCAGGCTGTCCAGTGAAAATAGCATATGTATGTGTTATATGTTATGAGTTATGTTCTCCTAAAATTCGTGTATTGAAGCTCTAGCGTATGTATGTGTTATATGTTATGAGTTACATCCTCCTAAAATTTGTGTATTGAAGCTCTAACCACCTAATACCTCAGGATGTGACTATATGTGGGAGATAGAGTCTTTAGAGAGGTAATTAACTTAAAATGAGTCATAGGGTAGGACTCAATCCAATATGACTGATGTTTTCATAAGATTAGAACACAAACACACAGAAGAAAGGCCATGTGAAGTCCAAGGGAGAAAACAGCCATCTATAAGTCAAGGAGAGAGGCCTCAGAAGAAACCCTGCTGACACCTTGATCTTAGACTTCTGCTCTCCAAAACTGTGAGAAAACACATCTCTTTTAGTTAAGCTACCTCGTTTGTGGTACTTCGTTATGGCAGACCTAGCAGACTAATGCAGTGTGTTAGAACTGGAAGAGGGCGACTGAACATCTCCGAGTCTTGCTTAAATTATGACACAAAATATGCACCTCTACCATGCCACTTAGAGAGTTTAATGAAGTTCTGAACTATGTATTCAATGAATTTAGCATGTTTCCAAGGCCATTAAATTAAGATAAAGGCTTTGTAGTTAAAACACTGAATTGACTAGATCTTTGGCTGAATTTACTATATAGAAAATACCTCTTTCGGAGGTTTAAAAAATTGAACATCAACTAAATAATGAATTAATGCCAAGAGTCATATTTTACCCTAGGAGTAAAAGAAAATCACATTAACATGAAATATATTAAAAGATACCAGACACAGAGATCGTAAATCTCATGTTCATTATTATAACTGAGATTCATGCAATCTATCTGTCCTTCAGCAAGTTTCTTAAGAGCCCTAAAGCACACAATGGCTATTTAATTATTTTTTTAAAAAACTTTGTTGTGATATTAATGAATGTTGAAAGAGGGAAAACTTCTCTAATCTAAAGAATAAATAAAATTTTAATCAAATCATCCCTAAAGCTATTGTTGCTACCATTTACTTCTCATACAGAATCAATCAGCTGCTAAATATGTGTGGATTTATAAACTATCATCTATTGTCCTCCTCTCTAACTCAAGCAAGAGGATAACAAACACAAATTTTTATGCAGCTAATTAATGGAAAATAACTTCTAAAGTCTGAGAAAAACAACAGTTCTCATTTTCTTATTTCATCTTTGCATACTTTAACCCCCTACCAGAAGAATGAATAATCCCTAATGTTTCACAAATGTCAGCCCACAGCAGGTCTTTCTAGAATTGATTATTTCACAAATGCACTGTCACATTCAAAAAAGCCAAATTAATGGCGAATGAGTTATGCTGGAAGTTGAGAGTGCTCTTTATGTAACAGTGAGCATCTAATTAAATTACAGATACTAGAGTGTCCTACAGCATAAATTACTTAAAACACCATATAAACACATAACCCCTACTGCAATAAATAAAGCTAATAGCAAAAGGGAAGTTAAATCCCTTTAATTGCCATTCAAATTGCTCTTAAGTTGTCATACAAAAATTGCAGAGTGGATTATTATGAGCCAGTCAATTATTTTAATTCACAACAACAAATATAAATTTTTATCTTTCAAAAAGAGACACGCCAAAAGACATCCCAAGAAGAAAACAGGACTTATTTATATTAGGTTTCCCCTTGCAAATATGATACCACAAATTTGACAGCAGTTAGAAACCGAAACAAAATCTTGAAACAATAGGTGGACATTCTTTTTCATTGTGTTATTGGCTAAGAGCTCAAATTTTGGAAGGTCATTCTTGTCCAACAATTAACATAAATATTTCCACTAAGAGAAGTACATTGAAAGTACCTTTTAAAAAAATTCACCTCAAAATTTGGACATTCTGCATTATTAACACATTTCACTCGACGATTATATTTTAAAGAGAAACCATGCAGACTTACGTGTCATACACGTTGAGCAACCAGTTTAGACACATGTCCACACAGAGCGGAACGTTGACCAGATCCTTATGCATTTGCTCAAGGCCATCATAAGTTGTAGTCAGACAGTTGATGACATCTGGAACACTAAGAAGCTGATCATTTTGGTTCAGTTTGTGCTGTTTGAAAACTTCATTTGTTGTATTCAGTTCTAAGAGGTCCACTAGTCAGGTGAGAAAAAGGAATATACACAGTCATTACATTATATAACCTAACATTGGAACAAAAGCATTTATGATCTTAAGTATTTAGCTTCATTCTTCAGTTTAAGAACCTACTGTTTTAAGCTAATCTCAATTTTTAAAGAAATAAATAACATTTGCATTCTTACATTTCTAAACTCTTCTTTGATCTGCATCTCTTATGTTCATGCTTTTGTATCTAAACTTTGTTACTTTTCAAGCTGATCCCATTTTTTGCTTTTTGGAATATCAATTTTTCCTACTTTCCTTTTCTGCCTTTTCTTTTTCTCTTTAGGCTCTTTCTACTTTTAAATATAGGAAGGCATAAATAAATATAGTCCAAATAGTAGAACATCTAAAATATAACATGCTCTTCTCCTAACTCCTGAGACCTGCCTGCTCATTTCTATCACTGCCAAACTAATCATTCTGTTCCTCGACATGTACGTCATCAGATACAAAATTCACTGAAAATGTTCAGTCAAAAAAGTTGTTCTCTACTGCCTGCTGATCTAGAAAACCTGATCTAGAATGCCCTCCCAATCTGACCCGAACCTGGTTTGCCTCCCTCCTATGATGCTTTTGGCATACAGGCCACTGTAGCTACATAGGATTTGCAGAGGTCCACAGTACCGGCCCACATTCATAGGTCTCCATGTTTTTCCTCCCACTTCTACGTTTCATGTGCAGAATATCTATAGTGGGACTGACCAGTGCTAGAGCAGGTGGGCATAGAAGGCCCTGCTCTCAAAGATGACCAGTCAGAGAAGGAGAGTAAGCATACTGATAACTTTACTACGGAGAGAAAAATGCAATAGAAGAATACCTAGATGTCTATGAGAGCTACCACCACAGGGGATTAGAAGGAGACTGGAGAATGATCCCTGGGGAGGTGGGGATTTGAAATGGGCCCTGAGGAACAGTTATGTTGCAAGACACCATGTAAAGCAAGGAAAGAATTCCAGGAAGATAGAACTTCTTGGGAAAAGATAAGAATTTAAGGAAGTCTAAGGGGCTCTAAAATGACAACAGCTGTGTGGACAGTACGTGGCTTGCAAGTGGGTGGCATGTGGTTATATAGCAAGGCAGATAACTTGGCACTCAAGGGGCCGGCATGTGTGCGCAAGGAGAGACCCTCAAAGGCCAGGAGGAAGATTTTAGACAAAAAAGAAAGAAAACCTTACATAATCTTTCTTTTTAATCAACGTTCCGTTATTTCATTAGCTTACTGAAAACAGGGAAATAGTAGATTATCAAATGTATCTATACATTCATTGAGTATAGAAACGACTCTTCTAAACCTGAAGATGTGGGTTTGAAAAATTACAGAGTCCATATGAATTTAAGGTCTGCTCATTAAAATTCCTGCTTTGTAAAATGTTTTCCCTATCTCCATATTTAACTTTTTAATATTCAAAAAAATCAGCTTAGGGAAACCTTTTATTTTAACATAACCAACTATTTCCTCTTTGCCTGATGCAAAACTACTACCTTAAAAAATATAATGACATATTTTCACAGTTAAATAAAATGAATGAATAGCTTCTTTGTATTTATCTATTTTTAACCACTGGATAACTACCAGTTCTGAGTTTTTAAAGACATTTATGAAATATGTCCACTCTAGCTGCCTAAATACCTCACAGAATGATTTATTTTCTTTCAAGTTATCGAGAATGGGAAGGAACTACTTTAAAATTATAGGGATTGAAATTGTTTCTAAAACAACTCAACAGGGAAGACTTTAAAAAAAAAAAGAGGTAGAAAGAGACAAATATAAAACACACAAGTCTGGATAATAGGTCAATCCATTTCCTTGCAATGTCAAATATATCATTGGTAAAATTTCAGCTAATTACAAGAACAAGACACAATATCAGAAAAAAGACTAAGAACCATCTAGAATCTTCCATGTTATTTTTATCCCACTTTTTCAGACTGTACACTATTTTCAATTATAAACTTCCAGAGGGCAGGAGCAAAGTTCAAATTCATTCTTCATGGTATCTGACAAAGAGAAGACAGTAGCTACAGAACTAGAATTTCACACAGATACAAAGCAATACATTCAAATCCTGCCAAAATGCTCCAACTTTTCTGAATTCCAACACTAATTATGACTGCAACTCAGCACGGCTATTGTATCCACACATGGAAATAAAGTGACACTAGACCAAATTCCAAAAGACCATTTCCTGGATCGTGCTGCCCTTGCATTTCTTCTAGAAAAGCCTCCTTTGTGATACACTTTGTAGCTGTGACAGAAATTTGCCACATCCCACGGACTATCATGTCTTCAATTTTTAGTGATTTACTTTGACACTTCGCCTTAGCGCCTAAACCAGGCATACATCTTCCTGAAATGTGTCACATTTAGGTTCCTTTAAAAAAAACTGAGTACATTTAAATCACACAAAAGTATGATTTTCTCTTTTCAAAGGGAGATAAATGACAGCTCAGTCATGTGGCAAATGAAACCAACAGCAGGATCATTTTCTAACCAACTTTCAGCCTTTTTTAAAAATCCCGCATATGAGGCACAGGGGACCAAAATGGAAATGGACCATCCTTCTTCTGTTCTGCAAAAACACACAGTTCAGCATTGACCTTGGGCTTCTGGAACTCTTCCCATGTTCACCGACTCTTTGACCATTCCTTCTTTCTTTTTCAGTTTATTTATTTATTCTGAGAGAGTGAGCATGTACACGTGGGGAAGGGGCAGAGAGAGAGAGAAAGAGAGAGAGAGAGACAGAGAGAGAGAGAGAGACAGAATCCCAAGTGTGGAGCCTGATGCAGGGTTTGAACTCATTAACAGTGAGATCATGACCTGAGCCCAAATCAAGACTCAGATGCTCAACTGTCCAAGTCACCCAGATACCTGACCATTCCTTCTTAGCACCTTTCCTCCTCCTCTTCTACAGACATCTAGAAATATAGGTGGCACTCAAGGACTTGTATCGGCCACTTCACTCTGTAACCCTGATACCCTCACTTACTTTCATTACTTCCCTGTTGCCTTCTCTCTGGATGGCTCCACACTCTGGGTTTCCTCCTGATCTGCCTACATACCTGACCCACACTCGTGCTGTTCTGCTCCCAATTAGAGCTATACTGTTCTCTTTCAGGGACCTCCATCTTAATATGCTCCAAATAAAGGTCTGGACTTCTTGCTTCACTGAAATCCAGTAACAGTGTTAGTACCTTCTATATAGACCATGACTCTGCAAATCCTGAAATGTCTTAATACTCCCCCACTTTCACCCTCTGCCGTTACCAACAAGCAAATGCCCCCCACCCCCGTCATTAGTTTTCCTCCCTCCTTACAAATCCATATGCTCTTCTCTGCTGCTACCGTCACTGGCCAGCTCCGCCCCCAACATTTTTCACCTGAACTATGTGCTTGTCCCTGTCCACTTGATCCTTCCTTCTGCCTTAGATATTGTCTAATCTGGGCCTATCTCCTAGCTCCTACAAAAGAGAAAATGGGCCTATAGCACCCACTCTATTAAAATCAAACATTAAATGCAATATTTTGAGAACTTGAGGAACAAAAAAAAACTAAAGGAATCAGAAAAGGTTTCATGAAAAAAAAGTGACCTTCCATGTGGACCTAAACTGACTTTAAGGAACATCTCCAAACACTGACCAGAAAGCTCATAACCTACTCCATTTTAGACTCCATTATGTTCCCTAAACTCTATCAAAGCACAACTTTGACGCTTATGTGTGGAAGTCTCTTCCTCCCTACTCCTGATTAATAGCCATGCACCTAAATCCTGTGTGGCCTTGAAGGCCTGTCTTATATGCTTTCTTGTCAAGAAAACTTGCCTTGTTCATCATGACAAAGGGTATCTCTCCCTCTTCTGACACTACTTTCCTTTGGCTCCTCTGTTAGTGGCTATTACAAAAAAATTTTAACTAAAAATACAAAAGATATAATACACATGTATGGCGTAAAGAAAAATAGTAGAATACCCATTAATCCATTACACAGACTGTTACTGATATCTTGAAAATGCCTTGGAAAAGCCTTTTAACGGCCTCCCCTCATGATCACAGGGAGAATGACTAATCTTTGCATGTTGCTTTCAGTTTTTAAAAGTATATGTATCCCCCAAATAATGTAGCATTTATGTCTTCACTACTTTGGACTATAAATAAATAGAATCAAACTGTTCTATATTCTTCTTCCACTTGGTTTTATTCACTCAACTTTACATCCTGAGATTCATCATGTTGCTGTGGATTGCCAGCTCACTTATTTTTGCTGTGGTATCATATCACATTTAGGAATATGGCAAAGGTGAACAAATTTTAATATTAAGAAGTTCTGCCATAAGTCTTCTTATACCAATTTTCTGGTATTCTCTTGTAACTCTTATATTTTTATTACTTTATAAAAGTTTATTTGAGAGAGAGAGAGAGAGAGAGAGAGTGAGCACATGTGTGGGGAAGGAGCAGAGAGAGAGGGACAGAGAGAATCCCAAGAAGGTTCCACATTGTCAGCACAGAGCCTGTCTTGGGGTTCATTCCCACGAACAGTAAGATCATGACCTGAGCCAACATCAAGAGTTGGATGCTTAATCGACTGAGCCCCCAGGAACCCCTACTCCTGTAACTTTGAAACTCAAATCATTCACTCTGTATATCCGAGGAGACCACTCTGTGCCAGAAGTTGAATGAGGCTGGAAGTGGAGAAGAAAACAGACTCATCCCTCACATGAAAGCTTAGATCATTTAGAAAGACAGGCAGTAACTAAGTTAGTAAATATAATATCAAGAATTATGACAAGTGCCACACAAGGAAAGAACTGAATCTAAGCAACAGAATATCAGGAGTGGCCTACTTTAGGGTGGAGTAATCATAGAAAGCCTCATTAAAGACAGGCAATAGTTAAGCTGGAACCCAAAGGAAGAGAAGGTCCCTGACATGGGCCAAGCATAACCTTGAGAGCCAAGACAAGGGCTCTCCAGGCAGGAAGAGCAGGATACAGGGCTGGCCATGCCAGTCAAGTGCTGGAACTGATGACAAGAGATCTCTGTGGTGCACAGTGAATGAAGGGCACAGAATAACAGGGCCCGGCAAAGGCCATTCCATTCTGAGGGCAACGAGAATCTGCTGAACGCGTGTGTCCATATGTAACATGCCATCACTGAACGTAGGTGCCTCGGGTGTGGGAACCAAGTCTCTTCACACGGTCTTAGCTCCTACACAAGAGTGGAGCCCAATAAATGAACAGTGACCAAGCAGTGACAGCACACCCTCTACCTTAGGGCCTTATGCTGGGTGGGACACAAAACAGGACAAGCCCTGACCTGAAGCCCTTCGCAGCAGAGATGGGGCACTCCTCCTAACATTATCTCTTACACAAAGGCAAGCATACGGTGCGGAGGTGAGAAACAGTCCTTACAGGCAATCATAAAGTTCTGGAAAAATTGGAGGCAGGTGGGATTAGCTTGTAAACGTTTCCAAAAGAAGTAAATTTTTAACAGCGTCTGGAGGAATAAAGGGTTGCAAACCGCTGCAGAGGAAGGGTCAAGGCATTTCAAGTGAACAGAAAGGACGGGAGAAGGAGGAACAGATTAATCATAAACAGGTGAACTGACAAGTGGTGTAAAGGCCCGGGGCTGGAGAGATGTGGGGGCGGGGGCAGTGGGGAAAGTGAGGCCAGGTGGCTCCAAACACATCAGCTCGAATATTTACAACCCAACGCAACCGTTCGCTTTTCTAAGTGCACATTTCTAAATGTCATGTAGATTAGAAGCAGGAGGTGTTCCTCTTCTGCACTTCTCAGATTTGAAGGAATGAACTGAAGGAGGGAGTTTTTTCCCGAGAATTCAAAAGAACCAACAGAGGAAAACACCAAATGTGTTGGTATGTTTATCCAGCCAGAAGTACTACTGAAAACTAGGACCACGTTCATCACGACAAAAAGCAGTCTATGGTCAATGGAGATTTTGTGCCTGAGTCATTTGTCCTCATTTTCTAGCTCATCAGGCCTGAGCAGACCTTCCAGATTCGTCAGCTGGATACTGGACATGCAGCTGAGCCCCTTTCAAAACTGCTGTCACCATGGACTCACTGGGCTCACTGAACGTCCCTTTTGTGTGTTCCTAATTCACTTCCTATTCCCTCTGGCTCAACATACAGATCGCCGGCCAGGGTGTGTTGGCTTTGCTTTTTTGTACTGGTAATTCTGCACCACTTGCTTCCCATTATCTGGGCTCTGGATTATAGGCATCAAAATCACCTCCATTTTTCTTTCCTCCATGAATCTGGAGTAGTGTTTTCAACCCTTGAGACTTCTCTTCCACACATAACTTGTTTTCCTTATTTTATTTTATTTATTTTATTAAATTTTTTAACATTTTTATTTATTTTAGAGAGACAGAGAGAGACAGCGTGAGCAGGGGAGGGTCAGAGAGAGAGGGAGACACAGAATCTGAAGCAGGCTCCCGGCTCTGAGCGAGCTGTCAGCACAGAGCCTGATGTGGGGCTTGAACCCATGAACCATGAGATCATGACCTGAGGCTAAGTCGGATGCTTAACCCACTGAGCCACCCTGGCGTCATTCCTTATTTTATTTTTTAACTTATTAAAGTTTATTTATTTTTGAGAGCGAGAGAGAGAGAACTTGCACAGGAGAGAAGCAGAGAGAGAAAAAGAGAGAGAGAGAGAGAGAGAGAGAGAGAGAGAGAGAGAGAGAATCCCAAGTAGGCTCCATGTTGTCAGTCTGGAGCAGGACTCAGGGCTTAATCTCACAAACCAGGAGACCATGACCTGAGCTGAATCAAAAATCAGGTGCTTAAATGACAGTCACCCAAGTGTGCCAAGTTTTCCTTAATTTAAAGCTTTGCATTGCTGTGGCTTTTTTTTTTTTCCTGAATGATTCTACACTTCTCTTTTCCTCACCTCTCTCATGTAGCCAGCTCAAAATGTAATTTTAATTTCTACTGACTTTTAAAGAGCAGATTTTTACCTTAATCTATCATTTTGCAAAGAGTAAATTCAAAGCTTCACTGAATTACCTGGACATATAACAATTATTAACAAAAGGTAGCAAACACGAATATTTGGAATTATTCAAATTACCCTGCCTTAAAAATATAGGCAGATGTCACTTTCCATATTAACTATCTGGCAAGGCCTACATGTTCTTTAAATAGACTCAATCATCAAAACTACAACCACAAAGAGAATTCAGATAGATTAAATCTACACTTTATTCTTACAAGTACTCATATTTCTTTGTAAGCTTAGGTTTTTGGGGTATGTATGTTGGGGGTAGGAATAAGTCTTTAGTAAAATGGCTATCACAGAATATTACTCTAAACAAAGGCTCTGCTGGAACAGTTCATGTTGCTAATACTAAATGTCACAAGACATATTTAAATAAATAGAGACTTTTATCTAATTTTCTAGGTGCCAGCTCAAATTTGGATCAAGAATGCTATTCTTTGTATTTCTGTATTATGTGATTGCATCTAATAAAACTTTTGGAATCCTACACTTCCAAAAGAAACATTTATTTTTTTTTTTGTTTGTTTATTTTTTGAGATAGAGCACAAGTGGGGAGGGGGAGAGAGGGAAAGAGACAGGATCCCAAGCAGGCTCCACACTATCAGTGCAGAGCCTGATACAGGGCTTCAAACTCACAAACAGAGAGGTCATGACCAGACCCGAAATCAAGAGTCTGACTTTTAACCAACTGAGACCCCCAGGCGCCCCTGCAACCCTATACTTCCAAATGAATACAAAGTACCAAGAAGGCAGTGACCTACTACTTTGATTTCTTGGTTTGAACCTTTTAAATTGGGTGGCAGCATAATTTTTGAAAAAGCTTTTTATGTGACTCCTATATTTTGGCTAATTTTGTTCTCCAACTGAGAACAGAATATGTTCATTTGTTTTACTACCGCATGCATGCTGATGGGGCAAATAGTAGAGCATTTACAGAAACACAGCCAATTCCTTGAGTAAGATACACTGAAAATCAGATTAACTCTACAAACACATCCCCCTCTTCATTTATCTATCTCAAAAACCAAAAAACCCCAAAAAACAAAAAGCCCCCCAAAACACAGAAAACAACAAGTGCAATCCAGAGAACAGAGTGATTAACTTTGGTAGGATAACTCACAACATAGTGCTTTTTGTAGTCTTCGGATTTTGATGGCCGTACGGTAGGCAGAGAAACGTACATTATTCAGGTCAGCTGAAATGGGAGAGGGAACACATTCAGACACAGGCTTGTTTCGTTAACTTACATTGAATGGCAAGAATGTATTTGTTTACTTGAGATGCTGGAGAAGTATTACGTCTGTTCTCATTAAAAAGTCTTCTCTCAAAATCCACAGCATTTAAGACAATAATTAAATGTTCATTAGCACCATAGGAAGAGACATTCCAAAGCAGTGCTACATAGCTTTCAGAAAAGCATTATCCAACAGGAAAAGGAGGGAAATGAAGAAAAGGAAACATGGCCTGTTAACTTTTGAAGGCTTAATAAATCCATCCGACCATAGGCTCAGGGCCCTTCCTTCTCGGCTGCTGGGAGGGATTCTCCTCCAGAGACATCTTCCTCAAGGACAATCAGTTTTCTGTCAATAAGGCTGTCCCTCTCACTACTCAAAAAGCTAGTCTTACTTCTTCCATCCTGATCTGGTTTTTTCTTCTAGTCTTCTATAGATATGGTTAAAATTATCCTATAATCTATATTCATATCTTTAGAAACGAAAGGTTGACTATAGTTAATAATACTGTATCATATATTTGAAAGTTGCTAAAAGAGTAGATGTTAAGAGTTATCACAAGAATAAGAAATGTAATGATATGAGGTGATGGATGTTAATTAGACTTATTATAGTAACAGTTTCACAATACAAGTATTGAATCAATATATTGTATACTAGTAACTAATATCATGTCATTTGTCAGTTCTATTTCAATTAAAAAAATAACTTAAAGATTTGGTATCAAGTTCCAAAAAGATATTGTAGGGGAGCCTGGGTGACTCAACGTCCGACTTTGGCTCAGGTCATGATCTCGCAGTTCCTGAGTTCGAGCCCCACATCTGGCTCTGGGCTGACAGCTCAGAGCCTGGAGTCTGCTTTGGATTCTGTGTCGCCCTCTCTCTCTCTCTCTCTCTGCCCCTCCTCTGCTTGTGCTCTCTCTCTTTCTCTCTCCCTCAAAAATAAACATTGATTAAAAAAATTAAAAAATAAAGACATTGTAATTTCTTTCTGTTTTCTAAAGACACAGAATCTGTATTAGAAATCTACTAGTAGAACTGGAAGAAAACCCAGAAATCATCAAAGTTTGTACCCTCACTTTACAAAGGAAAGAAACTGGCTTTTCTGTCTTTCGTTCAACCTTTGCATCTGCTCTCACCCATCCAAATGAAAAAGCTCAAGAGAGAAACAAAAGCAATCAAAAGGGGTGCCCCCTCCGTGTTGAAATGAGTGGGTGTGACAGCCGTAGGGCACTGCGTTCCTTCTCAGCACTGCCTCACCTGCCCAAAGAGAAAACTCTTCTGAAGGAAGCAGGCTAGAGAATCGGTTCAACGTCATATTCTACTAGAAATCTACAAGATCAGAATTCTCATTCATGTGTTTCCTTACATTTTTTATTTACTTTTTTGATGTTTTATTTATTTTTCAGAGAGAGATAGAGCACAAGGCAGGGAGGTACAGAGAGAGAGGAAGATACAGAATCCAAAGCAGGCTCCAGGCTCTGAGCTGTCAGCACAGAGCCCGAATCAGGGCTCAAACCCATGAAGGTGAGATCATAACCTGAGCTGAAGTCCGATGTTCAACAGACTGAGCCATCCCAGGTACCCCTTCTTACCTTTTTATATTAATATGATTATAGCTTGTCAAGACTACTTTGACAAAATGAAACCAGGCAGGGTAATTTAGAAAGATGAACTGCACTTAATGTGAACTAAAAGGAAATTTAAAGGGTGAATCGAGGTGACTGCACTGTTACTGTTTCTGTCTTCACACAAAACTGAAAGTTTAAGACGACTCAATAGGAGGGCAGCTGCCTTCCTCCTTTTAAAATCAACCTCAGGCTACTTCAAACCTCAACTGACGACATGTTCTCTCAAGAAAGGTAAAAACTGTTTCCTGCATCGCCCTCAGAAGTTTTCACAGCTCTTCTGTGTCAGACACACTCTTTTAAACAAATCAAGCTGTGTACACTGGTGGTTACTTCCCTTTTGTGAATACACAACTATCAGTTGTTTTGGCTAATGAAATAAAAGCACTCACCAAGGGATTGAAAGAGTTCAGTCATTTTAGGATGATCCCAACAGGTCGTCTGTGTTTGATGGCTGGGGGAAAAAAATAATTATGTCCCATAAAACATATGCAAATGGAATTTTTATTCTAAGTTTTCAAAATGCATGCAAAATTATCCCCATGGTGGATCATTCTGAAACCCAATGTCCAGTTATTACTTACCATTTGAAACAATAAGAAATTTTTATTTGAGCAATGACATTGTAAACAGTTAAGTAAAGAATTTTGTTTTATCTATTTTTAAAAGAATTACAACTAAAAATTAAACCTAGAGATGAAGTGTGACCCTGGGGCCTTAGTCACGATGTACCTGGATCAATACAGCTTCCAGAATAATTCTACTTGTGTTAGGCAGATATAGATCCTCATTCAGAATAAATCCTCAGAGGGCAGAAGTGCTGTAAAGTGTTGCTAAACTTTGGAAGTCCTAATCAGATTTCCAAGGAACAGAGAAATGAAGAGTTTAACTCTGAGTAACATCTCCACCTCCCAATCAAGAGAGGTGCCCTCCTCTTAACCTTGAGTCTCCCCTTCCTTGGTGTAAATTAGCCCTTTTCCCCTGTGGGGATTCACTCAGAACCCTAGGGTTGACATAAAGATTGTTTTAAACTAAAGACATCTGAGATTGAACAGATGCAGAAAGGAGTCTTCGGGAGCTTCCTTTATCTGACTAAAAGCAACAACTTATAGGTAACAAGGCTACCATAAATTCTCTCTCCCTGGGGGAGTTTCAGGGCTATGAAGAAGACAGAAAAACCACTTGCACCTGCATAAACAAACATTTTCACAAACTTTCTTATCTCATGTTTATTCCCCCAAATAGCCCATTTATCTCCTAATGAAACCTATTGGTTCGTCACAAAGGAACCTTCCTCCTCAGTTTCTTTCCACTGCACAAGCTGAGTACATAAGCCCCAAATTCCAACCATCTCCTTGAGTTACTCACTGTACCTGCAGAGTAGGCATAAACAAATGCTCTTCTCTTGCTAATCTGTCTTTTGTCAGTGTAATTCACAGACCCCCTGAAAGGACACCTAAGAGGGTGGAGGAAGAGCTGTTTTTCTTCCCAGCACCCTCTTCATGCACAGTTGGATTCTTCACACCCCTAATGTGTGAATCTCTGTGACTTCTTTCTCTTCTCTCAGCCATCAGCCTCCATCAGCTAACCAGTATTTTTCTTATAGGCATTGAGTAGTTTCTCTCATGATGCTTCTTCTTCACTTTATAAGCAAGTTTTATATTTTTCTTTTTTTTCTGTAGCTTCCAAAACTCATTCACAGAATTAGACGTCTTTTGGGAATAAGATGAGGGTAGAATCATGCTTAAATTAAATGCACATAATGCTTAAATTAGGTTCTTTCTTTGTGTGTGTGCATGAGAGAAGTGAGTAGCTCTTCACTTCAATGGGTCAGTGTCCTTATATTTAAAAATAGTTTACTGTCCCTTTTCTAGGTCAGAATAGAGTAATAATGTTTAATAGTACTCCAAAGACTTCTTGGACAACACTCAGTTCTTATAAAACTGTTTAGTAAGCTAAGTGAAATGGCACAGTACACAAGAGAGAGTGGTATTAAAATATTCACACAATCAAATTGAAGAGATTATTTTTTGAACCTATGTAACATATTAAAAAGTGGGACATATCACTGGGAAAATGACATCATCACTGTTATGCATAAACAGAACCCCCTAAGAACTCATAATTTGCTTTGAGAATATTTAAAGTGTAGATATGGAACTGGGTATGTAAAATGTCCTGGGAATCCCAAAATCTCACACAAAATAAAATACCAAAAACGTGGAGGACTATCTCAGGAAGAGCTAGGAAGGTGGCTAGCTCCCCTACCTGGTTCTTGACACCAAAGCAGAGACAGAATGTCTCTACTTTGTATTCTGCTACTGAGCACCAACCAAGCTATGGCACCATCTTGCTAAGTTGCTCCAAAGACCATGGAGAAAGTACTGAAGCTGTCTGACCTATAATTTTTACTATTCATAGTGTGGCCCAGAGCTTGATAGAAATCCAAAATCTCAGATCTCTAATCCTTATGTTGAACTGGAATTTTCATCTTAACAAAATCCAATGTGATTGATATGCACATTCACGTGTAAGAAGCAGTGGACCTAAAGAACTTCCAATGCACGAATAAAAGTAAAAATGAAAACCAAAACAAAACAAAGACCCTCTGCATTTTGTTGACAGAACAACTTCCTTCTTACCACAAACAAGAATTAAAGAAGGATTTGCTGGAAATAGAGTGTAGTTTAAACACAATTCATCAGGGGCTGCCAGTGTTATGCAGCATACCAGTATTGCCACAACCCCTCTTTTGAGTAACTTAAATCCCCATGGCAACACTACTGTCCAGAGGCAGATATCTCCTTGTAAAGGACCAAATCGAAGCCCAATAACCAAACTAAAGCTCTGAGTAATGCTGAGCCAAACTCCATACTTAAACAACAAATGTAAGTACTCTTTCTCTAGAATCACAAATGCAGAGCTTTGGCAAACAGCCCCTATGGGACCAGGAGGGGAAGATACCATCCTGCAGTGTGGCAGCGGCTGAACTCAATGAGAAGACCCGCTCGCTAATGGCTCTTCTTAGTGAAACCACTACTAGGAGCTGAGGGAACGCACACATTTGGCAGACAGCTGGAGGGAGGGAAATGGCATCTCCCTTTGTGATTCAATACCAGTTGATTCATTAGGCAGAACTGCCAACGCCGAAAATAAACACAGCCTCTGGTTACAGAAGTATAACTGCATCTTACCAAACAACGGTTAAAAAAAAAATAGTAGATGCAGTTGGCTGCTGGACTTTCTTTTTCTTTCTCTCTTTCCTTTTTTTTCCTTAGTGGGAGGAGGGTTTTAAAGCAAAATCCACAATCAACCCAAAGGCTCGGAGTATTTGAACAGCTGCAGATTGCTCAGCTTATGCAGCCCAAACGTTTCCAAGTCCTCCCAGAGTAGGCAACCAATACAGAATCAAAGTAGCATTATTTCCCCCCAAAATGACTACAGTTTCGGTTCTGGCCAACTTCAAATCAGAGAGAGGAGTAGAACCTGATCCTGTACAGCTTGATAAACCATAAAACAAATCTAACAAAGCAGCAATTAACAGGGAAGTCCAATATCACAAGGAGCCCATGGCAGAGAACGTGTCACGTGTCACCAGGGTGCCGAGCCAACGCCAGGAGTGCTTGTGTGGGGAAAAGCTGGGAAGGCCTTGGATGGGGTGAAAAATTAGTGGGTGTCCTGTGAAGCTTAAGTTGTCCCAAAACTATTTAAAACCCTGCAAACTGAAGAAAATTATAGCAAGGCAAATGCTCTTGTCCATAAAAATGCAAACGGTGACCGCTGGGATGCGACTCATTATTATCCTCTGGATATTGACCAGTTTGTCAGCTTCACGCCTACTGCTAAGCTCCTTCTAGCATCCTTATCGGACTATATAGATGCAGTTCTTAGTACTCCCCTCGGAACCTGTTACAACTTCTTCCCCGTTCCCTTAATAGAAAGTTAAATGAAATATTTGACACATGCTCTTTTTATATTTTTAGGAGAGTCAAGATTTTACCTGTTATTTATTTGACTGTTATTTTTCTTTTTTAGCTGAGCTATAACACTATGTAAGTGTATGGGGTACAATCCGATGGCTCGATCCCTGTATACACCCCAGGAGGATTAGCACAGTTGTGTTAGCTACCACCTGTGTCCATAATTATCATTTCTTTTGTGTGTGGACAATATTTAAAATCCAGTCTCCTAGCAACTTTGGAGTTTAAAACACAATATTGTTTGTCATCACTGTGCTGTGTATTCGATCTCCATTCCCTGGTTTTTAAAATCATCCATTAATGCCCTGGTCAGTTCTGCTTTGCACTCGCTCTCCTGTATACTTATTAAAAGAGTACCCCTTCACTCTTAAAGTGTCGCAGCTGGCCTAACATGTGCTCTCTGTATTTTATGGACTTTGAGGACATATTAAACCAATAAGGTTAATAAGTGATATATATTTCTACCTATTATTATTCATAATGTGTTCTGATGAGCCACAGAAAGTGAAACACAAATAAGATTGTACCCCAATGAAGAGAACACAAAAACACTGTGAAATGACATGGTCCAGTATAGGAGACAAGGAACTAGCAGCAAAATACATGTAATTTTGATAGACTGATAAGATACTGATTTCTGGGAAATAGACTAATCCAGGGAAGACACTGTTTAAAATCCATCTGTCCTAATTAGAGTGGCCTTGTTTCTTCCATAAAACCTTAAAAGGTAACGAGAAGGCATCTTGCTTACCCCAAAACTGGCACTTACCCAAATACATTTATGTTACTTATCTATTCAATTTAATGCTTGAAACTGGATCTTGTGAGTTTTGCCATGTGTCATTTCATTTAAATTGCAATTTTAAAGACATATAAGAGGAAAAATAATCAAAGGTGAGTCAGTTAATTAAAAATACAAATGTGAGAAAAAGAACAAACCATACTGTTCAAATAATCACAGAAAGAGAAATAGTTCTTGGCTGTGCATGGTAGACGATGACACACTAGGTCAGGATGCATAATATTAATTCCAGTAATAGCCTATTATTTGAGTGTCCAGCCAGGTGCTCTTTCAAACTCTTTCTTTGTGTTAACTCAATAAAAATTCTATGAATTAGGTGCCAATAGTATCTCCATTTACAGATGAAGGAACCAGGGCACAGAGCACTTAGATAACTTGTTCAACGTCTCATAGTAAGTAGTAGAAGTGGAATTTGAACCCAGATGGTCTGATTTTAAGCCTGAGTTCTTAATATGGAAGTATACTTGCATGACTGAGATTTAAAAATCTTTCTGATGAATCTGTCTAAATTTGAGTCCAAGGTCCATCATTATAATCATTACAAACAATCTCATTTGCCTTGCTTCCCTTTCACTCTTGTCAAAACCCAAGCACGGATCAGCTCAATTACTTGCCTTCTCTGGACCTGAGCAGCTGTGCATGAATACAGCTGGAGAAAATCACTCAACAGACTGACTAATTTTACTTTAAATATTTAACTTCAAACCTCAAATGTCCAACTGCTGGCAACCACACAACATTCCCTAATATACTTGCTTCCCAGACCCCAAGACAATTTACTACTGCCTTCTCTCTTCCAAACCTAAGTTTCTCTCCCTGCCTTATATCATTTAACTTTATCTCACACTTCATTGAAAAACTAGAAACCACCAGATTAGGATTTCTTCATCTTCCCACCACCAAACCAATAAACATCCTTCCATCTGCCAGACCGTCTTCTTCTCTCTTCTTTCCCAAGGAATTCCTCCCTCCTACCAAAGGTCAATTCTTCCCACAGGTTTCTTTAAAAACCTTATGCTGCACTTAATACCTTCCCAATAAGACCATTCTCAGAATATAAATTTTGAAGGATCTGCTATCTTTATACTCTCCTTCATCCCTACCTTGAATCAACATTTCCTCCTCTCTATCATCCTTTTTCTCTTCTTGACAAAATTCTTGAGTGAGTAGGGCACAACCTCACGTCGCACTCACTACTGAACCCACTTCTACTCACTTTCCTAATCCACTCCTCTATCCAACTGGCCTTATCAAAACTACGAGTGACTGCATGTTGTCCAATGGAGTGGCTGCTTTTCTGTCTCCAACTCACTAGACCTGGCTTCAGGGTAGGCAGAAATCAGGAAGAGAAAACCAACTCCATGAGTACAAGGTGAAGTAGAAGCTAAGCATTGCTATGTTAAAAAATCTCCAGAGTGAAGTTGACACAGGCTTTGCCAGTCTCTGCAAATACCTTTTTTTTTACATATGCTTATGAAAGTTATGTATAGGAATATTGGAATCAAGCAGGAGCTCCCAAATAATCAATTTGCATTCAGGTGATTAAAGTATACAGAGTGAAAACAAATTTTGACAATCTGATGCAATGTTATTTATCTGAGTTATTTATCTTCTTAAAGGTCTAAAAGGAGACCTTCTCATTTTGGAAAATACAATTCCCCCAAACTTTGTTTCACTTGAGACCAGAATATATGAAGAACATGGAGTCCTCCTGCCAGTACGCAGATTCTTCCTCTGAGCGTGTGGGCTTGTGTGCATGTGTGTATCGAGGGGCCGGTGGGGGGTGCATTAAGCAAAGGTGAGGAAGCTGTGTGGGGCGGACTCTCACGTGTTCCTCCGTTTGATACAGAGCCTCTTAAACCCTCACAAATACTTTCTGCCATCTTCTAGGCTTTTAAAGGCACGAAAGCCAATGTTCTATTTTTTGATATATAAGAATAAATCTAAGGGAAAACTTAAAGTCTGAATGTCAACATTTCAAGAAAAAAAACCATTTCTGTTTAAATTCAAAAGAAGATACAGAATCCTACTTGATAATAGATATTGTAAAAGCATAAGATCTTCCTCTAAAAAATGCCGCTAGCTAGTCATGATAGTGAAGACGCAAGGCAGGAAGACTAAATTATCAACAATGGATAACCTCAAATCTATTGGCTTCAACTATAAAACACACTTAAAATAATTTCGTACTCAGGGGCAGGTTCCAAGACACGGGCATGTAAAGGGCTATATAGAAACCAAGGCTGTAGCACACCCTAAAATACAAATGTCAATATTCCAGGCATGGTTGATAGAACAATTTGTTACAAAAATTTGTTGTAATTGACAAGGTTTGCTTGTAGCTGTTTTAAAGCAAAGTCGAATTCATGACCAAAACAGATGTACGCGTCTGGGTGTGAGGGGAGCTTCAGGTGACACTTGTTTGAGGGCACTGGGAAGGTTTTCCAGAAGAATGAGCGAGCATCCAACACACTCAATAAACTCAGGGGAGCCCTATTTTGGTAGTGTCTCTGCTTGGGTCCAGAACTCAGAGGCTCACCTCTGACCCAACTCTACCCCAGTGTTCCTCTAAGCTCTCAAACTGGGACAATGAGACCATTAATCAACATTAATCAATATTCCTGCAGGTTATCTGTTATTGAGTTGGTCCTGGGGAGTCCTGTATACTCCTGCTGGTGATTTTAACTCCACAATTATTTCCCACTAGAGTTGAACGGATCATTGTATCCTTCTAGCTTTTTTTTTTTTTTGCTGAATATTATTTAGATTGTTTAAAAAATTTACTACTTTATCTTTTTCATATAAATATGTATTTCTAAAGGAGAAATTAACTCTGAGTTTTTTCTGTATGGTTGTCCCGATTCTTGCACTGTATCCTTTTACTTTATAATCCATACAGAAAGATATTCTATTCATTTCACAATTTATTTGATGCTAGTTTCAGTAACTATCTTAAAATTTTAATCTTTACAAATCAAAGTACAAATATCTCTTTTTCCTCCCTAATGGCCCTTATAGTGTCCTTTCTGTGCTGTATGGTAGAATTTTATTGATTGCATCCCTGATCCTAAAGGTCGAACTGTACAGTAAGGCTGATGGTGCTACTATAATACAATGGAACTGAGTAATCTATAAGATTCTAAGCCGAAATTCCACTCCATGGTAATAGTTAACCCTGGCCCTAGCAATGTACAGATGAATGGCAGGAAAGATAATACTTTAAGTCCTAAACTAGTCAACGTCTTTCTCAGACTATGTCAATTCCACCTGAATTATCTCAATAAGCCAGGGCAGCGGTAAATACCCCAGAAGTTGTCTGCTTACGAGGCTGCTGCAGGGCAGGCTGTCAGTTTTCTCATTAGCCAAGGTGTGCCCACTTGTCTGAAGTTGCCCCCAAGTGTAGGAGGTTTAGGGATTCCCAAGGTGCTTACATCTTTCATAAAGCAATTTCGTTCTTCCCTCCTCATCAGCAGAGCTGGCCCAGTGAGTTTTAAATATTTATTTGCAACACAGATAAAGTCCCAGACTGTTTCTTGGAAAAATTGATTCTCTAGTACATTTTCTTAGGCTTCCATTTCATTAATTTCTTCATCATTAAAACCAAACTGCAGGCTCTACCTTTGGAAAGAGACTCAAAGTTTACCCCAAGACTTCTCCAGTTAAAAATATGGCACTGAAAGAATGCCATCTCTTATCTTGGTTAAGGAGGGAGAGAGAGATGAAGACGGCCGTAGGAGGCCTTTCAGAGAGAAATGTATTTGTCTTTCAGTGGTAGTTACATCTTTTTTATGGATGAATTTGGTTTGGGGATGAGTTTTGTGCAACCTTCAAAGATAAACCGCTTTATGTTAAATTCTTCTTTGTTTTGTTATACATACACCTTTGTTAGCTTTGACTTTCTTTTTTTTTTTAATGTTTTATTTATTTTTGATACAGAGAGAGACAAAGCATGAGAGGGGAGGGGCAGAGAGAGAAGGAGACACAGAACCGGAAGCAGGCTCCAGGCTCTGAGCTACCGGTCAGCACAGAGCTCGACGCGGGGCTGGAACCCATGAATGTGAGATCTGACCTGAGCCGAAGCCAGAGGCTTAACCGACTGAGCCACCCAGGCGCCCCAGCTTTGACTTTCTTGTTAGGCTTAATATTTGGATATCCCATAGTTGCCACTCCTCTCTGCTCTTGCTTAAGGAAGCAATATTTCACCTACATCATTTAAATGGGGTCCATGATTCCTCTAAAGATAGAAGCATTAATTCTCTCCTTTAGACTGTACATATATAATGAGACAAGTATATACAGCTTATGCAAATAAACTGCACGACTGCTATAAAGAACAGCTACTTGCTCTCCAACATTTCATTTACAACTATAAACTGTTATTTTCCCTGGAAATTGACTGATTAGGGCAGCAGAGAATGCCCTTGGGAGGCAAGAAAGGGGAATTATCCTTAATGGACACAAGAATAGAAAAGGAAAATATAAAGGAGATGTAATAAATTAAGGAAAATTCTGATTTAGAGTGTTCATTGAGGGGAGTTAGAATAAGGCAGAGAATGCATAGTAGTGGTATTTTCAGGTAAAGATCATTTATTCTGATGAATATGCACTGAATGTTGAAGGATGTAAGTTTTAGAGAATGCGAGGTATATTATTAAGAAGACATTCTAAAATGTTTGTATTAAAGCTGTGTGTATGGGAACACTTAGGGTTCTATACAGAATTTAGGTTTGCACCTCAGATTCTAGTGGGAAAAACAGAGCCAGAGGACTGTTAAGATGTGAGCGTGAATCTCTGTCAAGAGCAGTGTAATCACTTCTACCAAGGCTAATGCTTCCTGCAAAGCCATGCATTCTGGCCTTAGAGATGACATCGTAGAGGGGAAAAAGAAAACCATACGTCCTAACTTCACCTTACTAAAGTCTATGAAAGAGTATGACTTACTAACAGGCTGGACATCTATGCTAAAAGCACTGGGGTGCCTGGGTGGCTCAGTCAGTCGAGTGCCTGACTTTGGCTTAGGTCATGATCTTGCAGCCTGTGGATCTGAGCCCTGTGTCGGGCTCTGTGCTGACGGCTCAGAGCATGGAGCCTGCTTGGGATTCTGTGTCTCCCTCTCTCTGTCCCTCTCCCTCCCCCGCTCACACTCTGTCTCTTTCTCTCTCAAAAATAAATAAACATTAAAAAAATTTTTTTAATTCTGTAGTTAAGCTAAAAGCCCTATGGGACTTATAAGCCAGCTTTGTTGAGCATACTGCTCATGGATAGAAACCTATCCAATGACAGAAATCTCTGATCATGTACATGAGGAAAGGTAGTGGGGGCCACAGACTATTCCCCTACCTCTGAAATCATGTCAAGATCCAACTGGCAGGACTGCAGAGAACTACATTTTTCTACCTATAGAAAAGCACCTCTGTTACCGTATCACGGCATAACATTTCCTTAAACATATAAAACATATATTACCCTATAGAAATTAGTCTATGAAAACTAGTTCTGCATTCAATTGCTAGCACATAGCAGGTGCATAGTAAACAGCAACCAGTCCATAGGATAAAAAAAAGGAGGTTTGCTATTTTCTCTACCTGATTGCTCTTTCCTACATATGAGCCTTCATCTTACCCAAATTGTCCATGTGACTAAAAATTTCTGTTCTCTACCTCAACAGATGCAGAGAAATGGAGGCAGTGGTGTCCAGAGCTCAAGACGACAGGCAGGAGCTACAGTCCCTGGGTTTGAACACTAGCTCTTCCATGTACTGGCTGTGTGACTCAAGCAAGCTCTGTGTGTACCTGTTTCCTAAGCTTTGCCTGTAAATGGGGGTAATGACAGTATCTATGCTTCAATGGAGAGAATCCATGCACAGGATTAGCGCAGTGGCTGGCAAATAAAACTTCAAAGAAATATAATTCATTTCAGTGATAATTATTATCATCCACTATGACTAATTGTCATTATGATTTCTGGATCAAAATGAGAAGCAGTGAGTTTTATATGATTAATGTGACTTAGTAGGAAAGTTCAAACCAAAGTTTTAATTTTTTTTAAAGACAGAGTGTGTTCACACGAGTAGGGGAAGGGAAGATGGAGGAAGAGAGGGAGTGAAGAGAGAGAGAGACAGGGACAGAGAATCTCAAGGCGTGAGCCTGACTCTGACGAGGGGCTCCATCTCATGATGAAATCAAGAGTCAGATGCTTGCCTGACTAAGCCTCCCAGGCGCCCCAACCTAAAGCCTTTACTCTTGTTCCTTTTATGCCTGAAACTCCTTGGATATCAACTTTTAGCTGAGGAACTGAAAAACGTGTGCAAACCACAAACACACGACTAAAAATTCATAGAGAAGGAAATATGGCTTTTAGGGGTACATTTTTGTATATTGTGAAGGCAGCAAGAGCCATTTCAGGTTTCCTTAAACTGACAGAACAATGAGCTGTCACTGGATTATATTAGAAAAGAAAAAAATAACGAGATCAGCTTTGGAACGCCTACCTTAGAAGTAGCAAATATAATTTAAAGATATGAGTTTCAACTTAGGATATTAACATAGAGGGATT
Source organism: Suricata suricatta (assembly GCF_006229205.1). NCBI lineage: Eukaryota > Metazoa > Chordata > Mammalia > Carnivora > Herpestidae > Suricata > Suricata suricatta. Next base: position 125,002,053 of record NC_043706.1, on the reverse strand, counting down.
TAGGCTACTCAGACTCTGACAGTTGAGATCCATATTCTATCCTTCTATAGAAACAAATGAGTTCTGGAACCACTGTGATACACCTCAAAATAAATACCTGCAGAGAAAGAAATGCACTGGGGAGCCATCAATTCATGTTTTAGCAAATCCATACAATTAAAATAGGAAATAAAGACAGTGTATTCTTCCCATTCTCCTTTCAACTTTCTTGCTATATTCTGACATTAGAGTATACAAAACTGTATACTGATATATTGAATATAACTAAATTTTTCCTGACTCTTATTTTCTTTTTAGCCAAATTACTACATCCTAATATGCTCCAGGAAACTCTAGCTGCATGCCAATCATGCTAAATTTGTTTTTAACATTCTTCCTCTATTTAGTTGTGCAGCCATGCAAAGTGAAGAGTATAAAGCCTTTTCACTCATTATTTACTTATTAATTTATTTCAGAATTAAAATTTTTTCATAATAATTCATCTGGAAATGCTGGCTCACATAACCCTACCTCCAGAGATCAATGCACTTGTTTATGAAGAAATAAACTGTTAAGTTACACAACAGAGCAGGTAATGAAAGACGCTGGATAAAAAGATTTCTAAAAATAAGAGAGTTCATCTTACATACTTGAGCAGATTTCTAAGTACATATTTCTAAGTCCTAAAAGATATTTAACACTAAAACTGTATATATTTAAGAAAATTCAATTTTTTGCTAATGATAAAATGAGCCCCAAATCAAGGTGTCTCTAAGCTAAAACTGAGGTTTGCAGGTCTCTGTTCCTCCCTGGAGGTTCTAAAAGAATCCCACTTGCTTGCCTTTTCCAGTTTCTAGAGGCTGCAAGCATTCCCTGACTCATGCCCTGTTTCCCATCTTCACATAACCTAACCTTAACATCCAGGGATCAGATGTGGGCACCTTTGTGGGGCCATGATCCTATCTGCTGCAGTACATCGATTTATGCCTAAACTTGTAATATTCAAGTCAATATTCACCCTGCAAATACTGTAGCTATTGCTATAATTATGATAATAATTATTATAGTAATAAAAATGAAAAAAAATTTTAAATGATTTAAATTTGGATCAAATGAATAAATCTTCTCTCAATAAGGACATGTCAATTTCACCCATCCTCAGACTTCCTTTATGTTAGAATCAGTACAGTTTGAGAAATATCATTGTGTCAAGAGTTTGACCCAACAAGAATATGACATATTTATTTATTTAATGATTTTATTTTTAAGTAATCTCTACACCCAAAATGAGGCTTGAACTCACAACCCCAAGATCAAGAGTTGCATGCTCTACCAACTGAGTGAGCCACGTGCCCCAAGAGTCTGACATGTTTAGAAATTTGGTTATTTTTCCCAAATATTTTAATATCTGTTTTAAAAAAATATATATGCTAAACATGCCGACAGCCCTAACCTTATAAACTGTAAACATTACTCTGATTTTTAAACTAACCTCATAAACTAATAAACTGCAAATATTACTCTGATTTTTAAGCTAACTTTTTTTACATATTAAATATATATCATTTCCTTCAGATAGGGTTGAATTCCATTTTCTGAAGTTACAGAGGAAAGCCTCTTAAGTTATCAACATAACGTTATTTTTTGTATCATAAAGGAGAATTGAAATCAACTTACTTGATGTAATAGGGCACTTTATTATGTGAAATGGATCTTTGCCATGGCAGCTGGACCGAAGCTGAAGAAACAAAGGGAGGTTATTGGAAACACTGCTCACCCAAAAGCCTTACGCCATAATGCAAAACAACTGGACACACTTTATAGCAAAGTCACTGAGAACTGCTCTGGTCTTTGTGCTGATTCTTAGAATTATGAAATCTGCTAGGCTAAACAAAGAGTGGCTTTTTAAAGATGCATTTGAAGCAAGGAAAGAAACAACACAGGTTCATTTTCTAAGGCCAACTCTAACTAATTGAAACTGTTGCCAAAAATACTTTTAAAAATCTAGTTTTTTTTTTTTTATTTATAACCACCACAATTTAAAACTTAGTGCTATCTGGAAAATGTGCTCTGTACATATTTTTTGATTCAGCTAAAACCAAAATTAATTTTACCTGGTATATCCAGATTATAAACTAGATTTTTCAAGAATGAGTTTTCTAGATCATTAGTACCATGTTTTACTTTGTTTCACAGGAGTAAGTATCTAGGCCAGATGGCATTTAAACAAACTCATTTGGATGAATTTTAAAAAGAAAAGATTAAGAGAAACCTAGGCAAAGGGTTGTAAAAAACCAAAGGAATTATCTGAATAGAAGAATCCCAAACACTTACTTTAATCTGAAATGCACAGAATGTATAGTTTCTTACTTTTATATTAGACATCACTATGATTGTGATTTTATGTTTTGTTTTACTTAGGCACTTATTTTTTTAATAATTCCTATCATTCCTTTTTTATAAAAATATATTATTCCTACATAAGCCAATTATTTTAAGACTTATTTAAGAAGACTTATACATGTAAAGCTGGGGCTATTAAGGAATTTTGCTAAATGAACTAATAAACAAGCAAATTGCAAAGAAACAAATTATTATTATCTACTATATCTAGACTCACTAGATTATCACTCAACTCTCATACAGCCAGTTGTCATCAATGATTTCTTTTCTGAATTTCATGTCATGTTAATATCTTACAAAAATAAAGCATTCTAAACTTTGCAAAGCATTTTCAAATTTATCTACTGATAAGGAGGCCAACAAATACACATTAGAACTCCATTTGATAAATACTAAAATAAATACAGAAAAAATAAAAACTAAATGCTTATAAATAAATAATACGCAAAAATAAATGGTGAGCTCAGACATGATTTCAAGATTTCTGACCACTAGTTTGGCAATATTTGTATTCAACAATTCTTCTCTTTATAACATGTGAGCACTCCCTTCTTCAACTATGTCCATGAAAACATAAAAGGGTGATGAAAATGTGGAACTAAGGATATCAAATCTCTCATTAGAGCCAACCTCATTTCAGTGTTGGCACCAGGCTAATAGGTCAGTTTCTATTTTGTGTCTAACTAAACAGACTCCTTTTATAACCATGGCTAAAGTCCAAGAAATATAATAAAGCCAACGATTCCAAGCAGCAAGAGATAACAATTATTCAATTTATTAATTGGGATTTTGTTTACACTTCTCCATTCACTTTAATAATTGTTTTGATTTGAAAAACTCTGACCTCCTTGGACTATCAGTTCTAGACAATAAAAGGCAACATGCTTACGTTTCACAAAGTGCATGTGAATTTTACCACGTTTCATTTCCTGAAGAACATGAGTTGGGGCTTTATTATGGAAGAATGGTTACCAGGTAAAAGTGTAGGGTTTCATCAATACTAAGAGATAGCTCATCCTTAGAACTAAAAAGAGAGTCACAATTATTTGTTAAATTCCTCTTTAATTTGGTCTTAGTACAGAGCTTTACACTCTATAACATTAAGTTTAGCAAATCCAATGTAGTTCAGACCTAATGAAGATACTGCGAACTTATTTACTTTATCAACCCTGATGGCATCCAAACTTTAGAAATGCATCTGGGCACCCAGTATATTCCAAGAAGGACTACAGTTACTCACAGGCAGGCTATCTAATGGTTCAGGTGTGTGAAACAGAAAACACGTGTTGGGTGGGCGGAGGTTGGAAAGGGGACAGGAGGGGGGCACATGAGCCCTGAAGAGGTGTGGGACAGAAAGGTCAGAAAATGACAAATTCAGATTCTTGAAACTGTGCAAACAGAAAAGCCTAACTTTTCTGCAATGCAGGTTATCAACCATGACAAAAAAGTAAGGGAAAATATAAATCTAATCAATTTAGTTGGAGGACATGGTATGACTTCAGTTTTCTCAACTATTACAGATACAAAGAATTTATCCTAAGTGGGAAATAAGCTTTGTCTTAAGTTTTAAACTTTCACTTAAACAGACCTGAACTTTTCTGACATGATTGCCAGAGAAAATAAAAGGAAAAAATTAACAGTCAGTGAAAGCACTGGTGCCAAGAATTGTGAAAGGTGTTTGTGAAACTCAGTGTGCTTTCTCACTTAATTTTCAAGGCAATCAGAAAAAAATAAGTAAGATTACAGTAATTTTAAGATAAAGAAATGAACTTTCAGGAATCTACAGGTCTGATAAAAGGCAGAATTAACATTTTCATCTCAATTTCAGTGACTCTAAATCCTACATTCGTTAGTCTTCCAAGCAGTGAGTGAAAAATAAAGTAGGAGCTCAAATTACTTACATAAGATCTCATCAACAGTCCATAAAATTAAAAACTTCATTTGTAGCATATTACATAAAAATATACATATGTGATTTTGGCTAAATCTGCAATACTTGACCAGGAGAAAAGCTACGTATGATCACAGTGAACCTAATAAACAAAAATTTCAAAGATTTGTGGGGACATATTTTTTTAATTTCTAAAGCCGCAGGTGCATTTTAAATAAATAAGTGTTTTAAGAAAAAAAAATAGAAATCTTCAAATATAAAAAGATTTCTTCATTGTGACAACATTCATGACCTTTGCTAATGACACAGCAATGGTAATAAGATAATACATTAATTACTGTAGCATAGGGTACAGGGAAAAACCACAGCTAAGAACGAATTCAGTTTGGCCAGAGACTTCAAAGACTTTTCAGTTGTGACCAGATGATTATCTTAATGACCAATAACCAATATTGTAATTAACCTTAATACTTCCTTTTATACATTTATCTTACACAAGTGAATATACTTGTAGCAAAGAATATGTCTTCTTGAGGGAAAGGGAAAGAATATGCTCATCAGTTCACTTAATGAGAACAGTGAAGTTTATTAGTACTTACTAGAAAGAAAATGCTGAGATGATGGCCCGAAATCTCTATGAGCTTCCTGAAGCTGTTTAAGGCGATCATCCACAGAAACCTGCACACACACACGCAAGAAATAATGTGATTTGAACACAAGGACTTCAATAATACACTTGATTTAGGTATTATTCTAAATGATGCTATAGCTCAAGATATGATTGGTTGTATAGAGAGACTCCTCTATCTCTGGATTCAAAGTCCTGGGATTAAAATAGATTTCTGGTACCAAATGACAGCAAACAGTGCCAGGTACTCTTCTAAGCAGTTTATACAAATTAACATTTTTAGCCTTCACAACAACAATATTGGGCATTATTTATTATCATCACCACTTTACAGGTGAGAAAACTGGGACACGAAGAGGTGTCCAAGGACATAAGGTTAGTCCCTGACAGCACTGCTGTCCATACCCAGCTCATCAGGTGCTTTCCTGTTCCTCTCTCTCGCCTTGAAAGTAGTAAAGCGCTAAAGATCTACTGTCAAGACATAGCCATGTGGCCAAAGGCTACTCATCTCTCCTTTGTAAGGAAGGCAGTAAAAAGTGCCACAGGGAGCAAATGGTAGAGAAGGCTAATACTCCAAGGGAGGGGTGCCTGTGTGGCTCAGTCGGTTTCTAGTCTGTCTCTGGATCTTAGCTCAGGTTTTAATCTCGCGGTTTGGGAGTTCAAGTCCTCTGTACTGTTGGTGCAGAGCCTGCTTGGAATTCTGTTTCTCCCTCTTTCTGCCCCTTCCCCACTTGCACTTTCTCTCAAAATAAATAAGTAAGCTTTAAAAGTAATAAAATAAAATACTCCAAGGAAATAAACAAATGATGATAGAAAGGCAGGTGGATGACAGAGCGACAGGATTAGATGAGAGATTCATAGATAAATAAAGATAGATGGAGAGTGAAAGGATATGAGGATGAAATGCCTTATTTGCCTCCAGGTTTGTTTCCAATCACCTCAATGCGGGGTATTCAAGTGTATGCCAGCCCATTAGCAGACTCTCTGTTTCTGTCCCCACAGTCAGCTCTCTACGTTATGAAAATGCAGAGAGTTGGTACACCGAGACACTACATGCAAATCTAGAACAAGTGCACACAGCCCATGGACACTTCCATTTTCTTTCCCCTGGTCCTGGTCTACATACTGCTAGTCAGCTGTTCCGCTCAGATTATCAATCTTATTTTCAGCGGCCTTTAAATGAAACGTGTATGTCTCTGGTTCACTGGGCAGCGCCCGTTTCTCCTGGTTAGCTATTTAAATTACATTAGCAAGTGCTTCGTTCATTAAGGTCAAAAAGCATTCAAATGCCACACTCTATGTTCATGAGAAGAGAAGATGCTGGTCCTGACATGTAGTGACATTGCTGCCAGCATAGATTCGTTCCCTCTTATTCAACCAGCAACTCACATCTGAACTCTAGCAGTTACAAGGCTCAGACATAAGGATAAGAGAATACGTATCCTCTTTCAAGCATAGCGTATTCCTTGAGTAAGACAGTGATAACAGAAGCAGAAGGCCATCAGGATGGACCACAGGAATATCTGCATGAAGGTAATGAATTAGGGAAATGGGGCAGAAGAAAAAAGGAGTAAAAGTCAAACACTTCTGTGTTCCACTCACTAGAAAAGCATGTATGAGTTTAACACATCGTGCCTTATGAGTCCCAGATTCTAACACTCCTTTCAAACACAGAAAAGACTGTCTAGTTCTATGCACTCATTTCTGACATGTTCATTTTCACGAAGAACATACCAACCCCTGGGTATTTCAATGTTTGGCTTAATTCAGGAGACCTACTATGCTGTAAAATATTGTATCTTTGAAATAAAAATGCTTTCATCTACCACCTCAAATCATACATTTATCTCATTAAATATTGCATTTTAGGTCCAAAAGCTAGAGAGGAATAAGAGTTATTTTTTTCAATATTCCACTTAAATTATCCTGCTAGCTTTCAGGGGGAAAAAGTGATCATTATGACTCCTAGGAGCTGGCCGTTGAACAGGACAGAGCTCTGGAAAGGCTGAGCCAAAAAACGACTGACCGGCATGTGTGGTGACTCGCAAATGCTGACAGCTAGTAACACGGCAGAGTTCTTCTGGGTGTGGCTCTATTAAATCTGGGGTAAGCAAGGAATGTCCAGAGTCCTAGAAATAACTGCATCAGAGCAGCAAAGACCTATGAGCTCAAAGTAAACACCACAACAGTATAAATGTGCTAGCTAGAAGAGAGGAACAAGACACCTACACAGCAAATAGTGGAAGAAGCATTGAGATTTCTTAACTTTTCAAAAGAAAAAACTACACAAAGTAAGAAAAATGACCCCGTTGTGAGCCATTATAGGAAAATGTTTCTGTGACCTCTCATAGGTTTCAATTACTTTGACTTATTTGACCCTTTACAGTTTTCTACAAATATCATAGGATTAGTACATCATAAAATTATGTTAAAACCTATATTCGTAAATAAATGAGGACTCTGGCTTCAAGATATGGAAAGACAAATACCTGATGATATTACATGCTACAAATCCGTTATTAAATACAACCAATAAAGACAGAAAAAATGATAGTGTGTGGTAGAATAATGAGATGGGGTTTGAGGACCGACTGGGGTAAAAAGCTCAATTATAAAGAGGGTTAAGCTAATACCTGCAGAAGCTTCCATCGCATATTAAGGTCATCTAGCTGGCGAGACATCTTTAAAGACGGATGTAGGTCAAGTGGCGACAGCTGACTGGATAAATCATTCACTGTTTTAACTTTTAAGTTGATTGGTGCAATTTCTTCTCTAAATGCCTGGAAGAATAAAAAGAAAAATGATGTTCTTGGAAAAGAATATAACGGAAGGTAGTATTTTGAACTTTCCTTCAAAAAAAATGGTAAGATCAGCTGAGAACTCATTGGCGACGGTTGACAGCTCGGTCCAGGTCTTTAGCAGTTGGATCACCAGCTACAGAGTCATCCTTTATCACCTGGAGAAGCTAAACAAGTGCACAAAGAGAAAAACTAGACCGTGAACTCATTGAAATAATTATGTGTTTCCTGCAAATCTACCATTTTATGTAAGTTCATCTGGAAAATGTTTGCCATTATTATCCACTTTCTGAATTCCTAGTCTTGATTCTACCTTCAGTTTCCTTTCATATTTTCCATCTTCATTTCCATTTAAAATTAAGTTAGATAGTGGCCAGTGAGGACAACTTTCCTAACCACAAAACTTATGACTATTATATCCTCAAGGGGTAAGTTCTGATCCTTTCAAAATCATTGATGACTACTATGGTTAGAGAAGGGGCAGGAAGAGAAGGGTCCATAACAAAAGAGGTAAATGAGGCTTAGTGACAAATGCCACCTCTGGGCACAGTACAGAGAGATGCTACAGGTGGGGGTGCGGGATGTATGTGAAGAGAGGAAGAAAAAGCAAAAGATATTTTGGGCCAATGACATTAATTTGTCCCATAGGAGCAAAGAGAATAATGGAAACACAGTTTTCTCTATTCTCCTGCCATAATTCCGCCTGCCTCTATGTTCACTTTCCCTTTTTCCAATGAAGTCTTTGCCTACATCCAATTCATGCTTTAAAAGACTCCACTCAGTTGCCGCACCCGTCCATCCCAATCCAGGGAAGATTTCTCGGAGGCCCCTTTCTCAGCATTCTTGGCTGGCAGCCCCTCACATGTTCTGCAGTGTTCTCTTTGCCGTCTGGAGCCCAGTCAGGACTTTTCAGCCAGCACACACCCAAACACACAGCCTGGGTTTTGTACACGGGAGCCATCGTTCTGAGTGTTTGGTGCCATACAAGCCAGTTGTTATATATTTTAAATATCATATCATTCCTTATCAGAACTCTTATTACATCCATATTCTGTGTGTCCCCCAAGAAGAATCAAAGCTTCCTGAGAACAGACCCTCTACTCTCTAGTATTCAGTGCAAAGTTTGCAACACAAGAGGGGAGAATTCTCTCCTATGAACGACGGCAAGATTAAGCCAATATACAATTGGGAATAGAATTGAGATGCTAAAAGAAAAGAGAATGGTATATTGTTATTTCTTTAGTAGGTCACAAAATCAGAGTTAATCACATACCAAATTAAACTTACACATATTAGGTGTTGTTAACATACAGTTAGTACCAGCCCTCAAGTTTTATCGCTTCCACTATCCCAACCTACAAATGCCACTTGTAGTATGTGTCTACAAGTCTCCTTTCTTCTCCGTTTCACCCATGCCAAGTTTACTTAGTGAAATTCTATGTATCAGAGTGCTCTGAAGATCACACGTTTTTATTGGAAGATTGCAGTATTAATTTGGCTTCCCCATTAAGCTTATAAAAAGACCGCCTCTTTAACCATTTCCTTTCTCCCTTCTCTCTTCAAAACCAAAGCTTCTCTCTTCCAAAACCAGTTACCCTATATAAACCCCCCTTATGTAATAGGCATAGGCTAAAAGTAATCATAGTTGACAAAAATCAAAATAGTATTACAAATATAGCTTTACTTTAAATAGGAAATTCATTTTAGGTAAATCAGAGAATATTTTTTCCTGTTTCAAAATTCTTGAACATGCTCAAAAGCCATGAGAAGAAACCCAAGATGGAAAGTTAGAAGAACAGACCCAGAGCCCAGAGTCAGCATGAAAGGTACACACATAGGAGGTGGCAGTGTATAAAAGACATTTGAAACAGTGAACATGTAAGTCAGTGTGTGTAAAAGTAAGAAATACCGCCAGAACCCTAAAGGCATCAACATTTCAAAATCAGGCAGAAGAAGGGAAGCTCACAAAAACATCTCAATTGCTGCAAAATGGAAGGAAGAGGCTTTTAGACTTGTGATCAGTTCTCTCCATGGCTGTTGGCGTTGGTCTTTCATGGATGGCAGAATATGCACACAGATGCACAAACACAGGTCAATGAGAAAAGCATTTATATGATAACAGACACCTTCTAGGTCTAAAGAATGAACCACTAACATGGAAGCTTGGGACAGAGAGTGGGATTAGGGTGGGGAAAGAGTTGCATCGGGACATGTAAGTGATCTGAGTTTCTTCAGATTCAGTGAAAGAATAATGACAGAACTCAAATCCTTCAAGATTTCTTCAGTTGTATTTTAATATTATACCTTAATATTCTCTCCCAGACTATTTGGGAGGACTCAAGAATTTTAAGCGGCTTTTTAAATCAATGTCTTTGTATTTTGTAGGTATCAAAGATTAAAAATTAAATGCTAGAGGGGCTCCTGGGTGGTTCAGTCGGTTGAGCATCTGACTTTGGCTCAGGCCGTGATCACGGTTCGTGGGTTTGAGCCCCATGTCGAGATCTGTGCTGACAGCTCAGAGGCTGGAGCCTCCTTTTGACTCTGTGTCTCCCTCTCTTTCTGCCCCTTCCCTCCTCATGCTCTTTCTCTCACTCCCAAAAATAAATAAACATTAAAAAGATTTTTTAAATATAATTAAAAAATGAAATGCTAGAAAGTGTTCTTAGGTTTCTATAACCTCAGATAATAAAAATAATAACAGTTTTCATGTTTCTGAACAGTCTTAGTTCAAAAGGTGGGGAAATGTTTCAAAATTAGATTCTAACTTCAAGACAGATTTTAAAAATCTTACAGCGCAGCAGTTTTCACCTTTCCTCTGTAACAATAATGCTTTTCTTTCACAAGACACAGGTGAAAATATTAAAAGACCTTTGACCAAGAAGGTCGTTGGTTTTTGTTTTTGTGGTTTAGTGTTTTATGGCAGTAAGGCATCTTTCCACTAAGAAAGTTTATCTTTTGCTTTTTAAGAGCTTCCAAATTAAGGGGCTTGAAGCAAAGCGAGTTTTAAGTGGTTGCAGATCTGCTGTGTGTTCTAGTATTAAGAACCAATGTATCATGTCTGCCTGTACCTTCCTATAGGAGAATAAAAGTTGATGTGGTCTTCCTGGCTATAAAAACAGAACCATCTGCTCAGAGTCAAGGTGTTCCAGCCTGCTAGCAGATGTGGGGGGAGAAAAAGCCTTCTCCTGTTGGAAGGGGGATATATGGCAAATAAGAATGATTAAGGATAATTTTAGGGCATTCAGGTTATTTAATTATGCCCAAAGATTTTGTTTTCTAGTTGTGTTGACATATTTAATAATATTTATCAATAATCAGTACTTATTATCATCTGCCAACAGCGTCAGTGGGATTTGGCGTGTACTTCAGAGTACATGTAAAACATCCCAGACTTTGAATCCATTTTGTTTGGTTTAATGAGATGTGGGTTTTATTTTTTTTCTTCCAAATAAGATGTAAAATATTTTAATCCACAGTTCATTCCCTTCTCTTAAATATTAATGGCATTTTTCCTGGCTTTCCACTTAAGCAGATAATTGAACAAAAGAATTTGGATACAGAAGTGGGTTATTTCTTTAATCAAATGGGATTGACAACTCCTAAACTTTTAGGTCTTTATCAACTTGTAGGCCAGATACAATTTTCATTTTTTCTTCAGCATTAGTCATCCTGAATTAAAACTTCATACTGTTAAATTCAAATGGGTAAACTCTTGCTCCAACCAGAGGCATTTTTGTAGTCCAAAAACATATGTTCTTTATATACTTCTTACTTAAAGATTTCTAGTGTTTAAAAAATCTTTTAAATTGCAAGTGTGTAAATTCCAAAGAACTATACGGAAAGGCTTTATCTTCAATTCATTATTTTAATTTAAATTCAGCCACAGGCTTTCAGGACACCAGAGCTTTCAGAGGAAGCCTGCTTAATTTATTAGAGTTCTGCACATTTATGCATATTTATAATGAAAGGTAGCAGACACCAAGGCTTTTTTAGTGAAAAATTTTTAAGTTTAAAATTCAAATACATAACTTTCAAAGCACTGAACTCAAAGAGCTGATCAGAATTGTGCTTAATTACATTAACATGAGTGAGGTTTCTACAATGAAAGAGAAGACCAAGAAAGAAATTATGGAAACTCTACCACTTACCAGCTGTGTGGGCTTCAGTGATATCTTCAGTGCTGCATTTTTGAAGTTTGTTTATTTATTTATTTATTTATTTATTTATTTTGAGAGAGAGGGAGAGAGGGAGAGAGAGAAGGAGAGAGGGAGAGAGGGAGAGAAGGAGACAGGGAGAGAGGGAGGGAGAGAGAGAGGGAGGGGGAGAGAGAGAGAGAGAGAGAGAGAGAGAGAGAGAGAGAGAGAGAGAGAGAGAGAATGAGCATGAGAAAGAGAGGGGCAGAGAGAGAGGGAAACAGAGAATCCCAAGCAGGCTTTGAGCTGTCAGTGCAGAGCCCAATATGGGGCTCAAACTCATGAACTGTGAGATCATGACCTGAGCCCAAATCAGGAGTCAGACCCTTAACTGATCAAACCACCCAGACCTCTACAGTCTCCTCTTTGTAAAATGGGCTTAACACTACCTATTTTGTGGGGTGGGTGTCAGGATTAAAAGGAGTATCGATGTATATGGGCTAAGAACAGCTCTTGGCACACAGAAAGCCTCAATTAATGCTAGCCATTATTATTCTTATGTCTACATGTACATATATTTACTTATATAATTAGTTTACATATTCAGTTCATTTCCTAGAACCTTCACTTTCCTATTCAGTCACATGCATAAAACAAAGGGAAAGTGTTATCCAAGGTCTGTGCACAAAAAAATATATATCTTTTGCAATTAAAATCACATTCACGATATTGATATTGTCGGTCTAACACCTTCTGATTTTTCATTGGTTCATTCTTTGATTTGATTCATGACTACATAGCATATAGTTTACTAGGCTACCATAAACCCTACCACTGTGTCTCTTATTGCCTAAATTCTATTAACTGTTTTTTTTCTGGATATGTTCTAGAATATGGGACCCAAAGGGGCTCTGGACCACAGATCTATCATCCTTAATTTTGGGCAATTCCTGGCCACAGACAAAATTTATAGCTAAACTAATCCTTCCATTATACACTCAGACAGTGAGATAAAGTTTTTACATAAGAGTCTTCAGTAAAACAGTATGTTTTTGATTAAATCTCTATGTCCAGCTATCAATTTACAGGAACTACAGAGTAGAGAGGAACCTGCCCAAGGGCACCATGTGGATGCCATGCTGCAAAAGCCAGGCTGTGAGAAATACTAGAACACAAACAATTCAATTTCTTAAACAAATACATTGTAAGAGAAACAAAAAAAAGGATAGAGGGGAGATCAAGAGATTAAAAGGGACTTTATAATATTTTTAAAGTAATACATCGTGTTTAGACACACAGAGTTTGGTAAAAAAAAACGTATAAGGAAGAATAAAAGTAAGTGGTTGTGCAAGTCTCATTAATTATCATTTTGGTGGGGAGGGGGTTGTGATGGTGAGGGGCATATGGAAAACACCTGCTATGTGACTGAAAAGCTCCATGTCCTGATTTTGGTGGAGTTGTAATGGGGTTAACTTCACAAATTCCCTCATAATGGGCATTATATGTGGCTCTCTTAATGAAAACATTTCTTCAAATCTTTTATCTGAGACAGGGATGCTGACCATGGTTTTTTCAATGTGATCCTGCAGCGAGTCGATGAGCAGGTCGCCCACGGGCTTCCAGCCGTTCCGTACGGCCTCCACCTCCTTCATGTCAACGTCCAGGTCATCCATGGCACCCTGCAGGTCTCTGAGCTTCTCCAAAGCCTTGTCCACTTGCTTTTGCCAATTGTTAGTGACAGCGTTTAGATTTTCCCACTTCTCTTTGACTTCAGAGGACTGTTTGCGCATGGCCTTGGCAATCTTCTGGGCCCTCTCCTCAGGAGTCAATTCTGTAATTGAAAAATAAAAAGGATATTTAGAAGCTTGATCAATAGCCAAGTGTGAACACCGCCTTTTGAAGGGGTGCTAACAGGTGCATGGACACACAGTTTACACAAGCCAGGCGAAGACAAAGTTTCTCCGTATTCCTTCTACTGATTCCCTGCTATCTCTCAAAAGAAGAAATAAGTTAGAGTAACAAGTGGGTTTGGTGGCTTTTGAATTTTGATATATGTACAAACCTTGAAATGTAACACAATAACTCAAAAAAATAAAACAATCTTTCTTTAGCATATACTTAGTTATATAAAATTCAAAGTTAGTCTTTCATTTTGCTGTCCTAAATAAAAATGGGATGTATAATTAGGAAAGTAATAGCTTCAGGTTATAGGAAAGACGCTGAGAAAATAAGATTAATTTATCATGTTCCTTAAAAAAATAACTGAAGGCAAATAATGTATCTTAGACACGTCATCGTCGCTGAATCTGTTTGAGAGTTCATCTTTAATACGGAGCACTTTCTGTAGCCCAGACGTGTACCGTGTCCACAGACATGTCAAGAGGAAGCCAGCAAAATCTCAAGGATCGTCCCAAATATCTTGGATCCAGCAAGAAGGCTTCCAGAATGTCTGAAGTGAAGTCAGACCTTCAGAAAGGAAAGGGTAGGCATAAAGCAAGGCCCTGCCATCCGACAGGGGCAGGAGGAAAGAGGCAGAGTCTGGAAGACAACAAAAGATACAGACAGAACTGAAAGTCCAGCTGAAAGCCAACTATCAGAAACACAGATGAGAAAGCTGACAAGGCTCAGAGCGGAGGAGTGTGACCGGCGCAGAGCAGGCATCCTCAGGTCAGGTTACACAGAGCTGCGGCCTAACACTCCTGCGCCTCAGCCTTCTCCTTACCCAAGAGTAGCCCTTTCTTTTTCTTCCAAAAAATTTTAACGTTTATTTATTTTTGAGAGAGAGGGAGAGCGCGCCTGTGAGCGAGCAGGGGTGGGGTAGAGAGAGAGGGAAACACAGAATCTGAAGCAGGCTCCAGGCAGAGCCTGAGGCGAGGCTTGAACTCAAGTACTGTGAGATCATGATCTGAGCCAAAGTCAGCAGCTTAACTGACTGAGCCCCCCAGGTGCTCTCTGCTCTGACAATTGTCCTGATTGTCCACTAAAAACAGAGGCAGTCAGAAGCATACAATCAAGGTAAATTATAGACTAATTTAACATATAAATGCTTATTCTTCTTTGTGATGACATCCTATCTTTTGGTATCAGTCCCATTAGCAACTCCACCTCAAAATGTTTAAAAAACGAAGGGAAGATCCTCAAAGATGAAAGAAAGCAAGCTCCCCTTAACCCTAACTTTCATATACAACACAAATTTGCCCCCCTGTCCTTCTTTAGTATTATTTAAAAGTCAAGTGCAAGGGGATTGAACACATAGTTTGATATAAATTTCCAGAGAAGTCTAGACATCAATATTTAGACTTAAAAGCAGCTGTAATAAACGTCTGGGAACCAAATGGACCATGAAGAGCTCAGCAGTCACAGAACTCAGAGGTGCATTGCTCAAGTGCTAGAGGCTACAGAGAGTCCTGGATAATCCCTCCGCAACTGAATTGATTACAATGAGATTCTGTGTTAAGATAGGTAGATAGACTGAACCCACCAGTAAGCGATAAGTAAGGAAAACAAGTGAATCAAACACCGAGCTGCTAGGAAAGCTTGAGCTGTGATACAGTCCAGGCCAACAATACTGCAGGAAGGATCGCCATGAGGTCAACCTTATTTAAATCCTTAAACAGAAAATGGAAAATACATAACATTTCTATGTAATACATTTTGTTTATATAAACATAAAATGTTTATGTTTTATTTACTTACATATAAATAATGCAAAACAGATTAAAAAATACATGCTACTTATGTGAGATGAAAAAATCATTTTTAATAGCTCCATGAGAAAGGGAGTGGTAATTTTTATGATGGCAACACCTGTATTTGTTAATAAGTCACTGGGGCTGTTTCAAAGATCTATTTTAAGCACCTGTGTTTCACTGGCTTTTGTAAAAGAAAAAGATACAGTACTAATTTCAGAACAGACAACTTAATTGTCATGATTTTTCCCTGAATAAAGAAAAAACGGTTTCTGAGGCAGTCACCGAGTAACCTGGCAGGGAGATGCAGGGCTTCTTTGTCCTGTGACAAAACACCCAACATGGCCGGGACATCTTTGTCTTCACTTCATGTAAAACCTTTTGACTGAGCAGCCCTTTTGTGGTATTTATTATATAATACCTGCTCAAGCAGCTCCTCAGAAGAAAAGAAAAGCTCCAAGTTCAATTCCCCATCTGTTTGCCAGAAAGGATACATATTAACTGATCACAAGTCAGAATAAAAGTGCCTCTTATTACAGTACTCATCCCCTTTGAATGCACACTTTAAACGGAGAACAGAGGGAGGTGCAAAACCAAACAAAAACTTTCCAGAACGTCTGCGAAACAGGTAATAAGCAGCAACATATGAAATATCCAGTGTTGACAGGTAATAAGCAGCAACATATGAAATATCCAGTGTTGACAATGTGGGGTAAGAGAATAGAAAAACAATTTAATATAGCAAAAAAAAAAAAGGCATAAAAGATGAAAATAATAAAGGGATATAGTTACATTTTAAAAATCCTCTAGTTTTTTTTTTTTTTTATGTTTTTATGTATTTTTGAGACAGAGAGAGAGAGCGTGACCAGAGGACGGTCAAAGAGAGAGGGAGACAGAATCTGAAGACAGGCTCCAGGCTCTGAGCTGTCAGCACAGAGCCCAACGCGGGCTTGAAGCCACGAACCATGAGATCATGACCTGAGCCGAAGTCGGATGTAACCGACTGAGCCACCCAGGTGCCCCTCTAGTTATTTGAGAATCAAAGGACATTTCCTTCAAAGTTTAGGAAGAGATTTTTTTTGCCATAAATATTAAGATCCTCATGCAGGAGTAGAGAATTTTCTGGACCCAGTGGTTCAGGATTCAGGGGACATATGAGAGCCCCCTCTGAGGGTTTATTTGCTTGCCTGTTTGTTTTTAAATACTGAGCCCCAGGGGCCCTACCCCAAAATATTAGAAGATTCAGAGTTAGCCGGTCAAGGGTGAAGGGCAATGTGGATATATTTTAAAAGCTCCCCCAGATGACTGTAATGTGCTGGCAGGACAAAGCACCGCCAGCTTCTTGGCTCACAAATTGATTTCTCTGGTCCCTGCTGCTGAAGCTGGAGTCTTTCCACTCCGGTGAGTTGGTATGTCATTGCCACGCAGCGCAGGGCCACTAAATACTGAAGGCTGGAGAGCAAATGAAGCTCAGAGATAAGAGAGTAATCTAATTTGCATTTGAAAAGGCAGTAATAGAGGCTAATCTGAGAGACTGAGGAAACAGCAGGAGAAAAACCAAATAAATTTACTGACAATTTTCAGAGCAGAAGCGCTTTTTCTGTCACTTTCCCATTCCCTGTAGTGTGTGTGGGGGTGTGTGTGCCCGTGCTCACGTGGGGGTGTGTGTGTGCATGTAGTTAGTGCTTCTCTGTGGGTGTCCCTGAGGGGCAACACTGCTTCTGCATTCTCTTCCCTTGACAGGCTTTCCCAGTGAACTGAGCAAATGTTGAAGGTGAGATGATAGTTACTTTCTATATTATATGTTTATACATAAGATATAATAGATTATTTGTAATCTATTATAAATAGATCGTTTATAAATATTTGCAAATATAAATTATAATCATAAATTATTATAGATATTATAAATTTATATTAATAAATATAATTATATTATACATGTTATATTATTTTCATATTTATGTAATTTAAAATTGTGATTACTTTACTACATCACAAAGATAACTATCTTTTAGGGAAGCATTGATAAGTATCTTTTAGGAAGAAGAAAGAGGGGCGCCTGGGTGGCTCAGTACGTCGAGCGTCCGACTTCGGCTCAGGTCATGATCTCATGGTTTATGGGTCCGAACCTCACATTAGGCTCTGTGCTGACAGCTCAGGGCCTAGAGCCTGCTTCAGATTCTGTGTCTCTTTCTCTCTCAGCCCCTCCCCTGTTAATGTTCTGTGGCTGTCTCTCAAAAATAAATAAATGTAAAAAAAAAAAAACAAAGATTAGGAAGAAAGAAGAAAAAGAAGAAAAAAGACAAGAGAAAGCAATGATCAATCTTCAATTTTCTCTTTCATCCAATGATTTTTGTTCTTCAACTACGGAAATTAGTTGGTGGCATTTAGAGCACACTGCTTCTACTGCACGGAGAGAAAGACCACCCATGGTCCCCTGCAATGCAGGTGGAAAACAAAGCTGGACCAAGAGCAGAGACTGGGATTTGGGACCACCTCTGCCTCCCATCTCGCCCTTTGCTCCTGGGTGAGCTAAATATCCCTACTGTGTTGAGTGGGAACCCTGTTTTCTCATGCTAGGAAAATATTTTATACCAAGGGCTTTCAGAGGTCTAAAACTACATTTTCTAAGAAAGCGAAAGCCACCATCTAACTTAAAGAAATCTTAACAGTAGAGGGGCAAACAATCTCCTTAGTGTGCTTGTACAAAAACATTGTGCATTAAAAAAATTAAAGTATATGTTTCTCCTATGAAATAATATAAACTCTATTAGGATCAGCCCAGGTGTTTTAAATAAAGATTTTCCATGTTTATTGTATTTTCTTGCTCAATATGAAACTGACATTTATAATCTCCATTGTGACTTTTTATTTGTAGGTTCTAAAGCCTTATGTCATGCATGTTTTCTTTCTTTCCATCCTAGTTTAGAAGTCTAGGGACCCATAGTTCCTCAATATATAATTAGTGAACTGAGTTCCGTTCGATGGAACTCTTAGCTTTACTCTTTACTGAGCATATTCGACTTTATAACTTCAAGTGGAAATCTTTCTATTTATTTTTCCTTCCTCCTCCCCACACTCCTATAAAGTTATTTCAAATATGGTAATTCCAAATATCTTACTTGTACACTTTGCTTTTTTGTTCTTTGCACATATCTATAAACTTGTTGTTGTATTTCACCAAGTGATGAAAAGAAAATATTAAGACCAGCAAATATAAAAAAGTAGCATTTTCACTCCCAGACAATCTAGTGTAAGAAAAGATTAGGAGATCAGATACCAATTCCAAAACTAACAAGTTATGTAATCATAAGTATATTCCTTATCTCTTTGAACTTCAGTTAATAACTATAAAGTTACTGGCACATGCCTAGCACACAGGAGGCCTTAACAAAGGTTAATTTCTTTTATGATTGCTTTTATAATTTTATTACTAAGTCTGAGAGAGAGAGACATCTCCAGGGATTTTTACACAAAGAAACCAAGAATTAGCCAATAAGAATTTATAGGAAAAAAACAAAGCGTCCCCATATCTCTAGATTCGACTTACTCTTACAATCTCTCTCTTTACCTGCCCTCCATCTCTCTCTCTCTCCCCTTCATGATCACAAGATGTTTCTGATTGAAATAATGTGAAATATATTCTCTCCTACATTTTCTGATTATATGATTAACTTCATCTCTCTTGATGATCAGTGTTTAAGAGGACTCCACCCTTTTCCTATTTTGTATGATGATAACAATCATTATGAACTAGATTACAAGTACATCGTCAAGGGCCATCAGCTGATTACTGTAATACTTCTAATTGTGTTCATTTAACACATTATAATAGTGACAATAGTAAGAGGTCCCCCAGACTAGATTAACCTGTTCATGTGTAGCCTAAATCTTTCAGTAAGAACCTGATAAAGATGATATATACCCATCCAGGCTGCCAAGGGACTTCTCAAGCCCTCAAGGGAACAAACAAGGACATTGAACAAACATATTTAGAGAAAAGCAATAACTCCAAAGAGATTTAGGAAGTATCTTTCCCAAACCCCCATATGCAAGGTAGTAAGAGAGGGAAGGAACATGGAGAGGAAAACAGAAATGCAGCACACTGTGGAGGGAAATACATGCACCTCAGAAGTTACTGGAGGTGGAACTGGGGTCTGGATACTTCTAAGTTTCATAAAAGGGGGCAAAGTAAATAAACCCAGCATAGAATCAAGGAAGAGGTAAGGACAGATTATTAAGAAAATTAACCTCCAAGGAAAAGAGCAGGAACAGCAGAGACACCCTGGAACAGACCTGGCTAAGCAACCTGAGATCCAGCTTTCAATTTTCTGTAACTGAATATTCCGTGCATTACCTCACACTGATGGCCGTTTTGTAATTTATGCAAGTCACTTGTGTGTGCTGGACAGCAACAGACAGGTCACTGGGGGGAGGGTGCGGAGCTGAGGAGAAGGGAAGCTGGGATGTAAAATCCAGGACAGGACGTGTTTTCTTCACTGTTGTAATCTCGGTATCTAAAATACTTAGTCATTCTTGCAAAAGAAGTTAAGTCTTACGTTTATGTACTGCCATAATAATTGAGAAGTTTTAATTGAAGAAAAGACTTTATGTCTTTGCTAGCATTAAATTAAAAAAAAAAAAGGCAAACCCTTGTTGCGTCTGGGAGGCTCAGTCAGTTAAGCTTCTGACTCCTGATTTTGGCTCCAGTTATGATCTTACTGGTTCATGAGACTGAGCCCCACAAGGGGTTCTGCACTTGGGAGTCTGCTTGGGATTCTCAGTCCTCTCTCTCTCTCTCTCTCTCTCTCTCTGAACCTCCTGCGTGCACTCTCTTTCTCCCTCTCAGAATATATAAATAAACTTAAAAAAATGGCAAACCCTCTAATTCACTCTTAAAGATGCCAGCTTTTGAGAGGAACAACAAAAACAGCAAAATAAGTACACTACCCCGTTGAAAGAGTTTAGCGTCCTCCTATTCTTTATATTTAAAAGAGTTAACATCCCCGATGTTGATTATAAGAAAACACATACATGTAAAATACTGCCATCTTTTTTATGAGGCAAATGTAATTTATGGATGGTTGTGATAGAGATTAGAGAACCTAACAGATGGTGAACAATTAATTTAAAATGTTGTGCCCATCACAGTAACCTTTGTTATCGTACAATTCTTCATCAAGAATGTTGACTCGTTTACTTAAATTGGACTTCCTTACTATGGTATTGGTTATCACGCAAAAAAGTTTTTGAAATTTTCACTCAATCAGTGGGCTTATTCAGCCGACTCAGATATTTTAGAAAAGCTGAAGACTAGATTGATTACATCCATCCATACATTATAGGACTTTAATTTGGGAAGGATCACATTGCTGCTCTGTAGTTAAGAACACTGGAAAAGAGAGAAACATTATATTTTTCTGTGTTTTTTCATGTATTACAACATTACTAATCTAATTTGGACTTGAGAAGCTAATTAAATTATTGTCTTGGTCTATAAGCCTGAAAGCTATTATTTATCCTTCAAGTTTTTATATGAAAATTAAGACAAAGTCTAATATTGCCTAACCACCTTCTCCCTTGAAGTTAGGAAATCAGTGAACTGGTACGTCATTCTATTAAGCAGCATGATGTTATAGTAAAGAAAAAGCAACAGTAAAGGGAAAAGAGTTAAAAATGTATTTACTATTGTATGAAATTGCTTTGAAGTAGAATATAGAAAATTATAGAAAATTATTTCTACTGACTTGTTGGAAGCACTTATGATTATGGGGGTAATAAGAGTATACTGTGGTGTGGGGGCGCCTGGGGGGCTCAGTCGGTTAAACCTCCGGCTTCGGCTCAGGTCAGATCTCACATTCGTGGGTTCGAGCCCCACGTCAGGCTCTGTGCTGACAGCTAGCTCAGAGCCTGGAGCCTGCTTCCGGTTCTGTGTCTCCTTCTCTCTCTGCCCCTCCCCCTCTCATGCTCTGTCTCTCTCTGTATCAAAAATAAATAAAACATTAAAAAAAATTTTTTTTAAAAGAGTATATTTTTTTAAAGAGACGTGGTGCTTAAGAGCATCACGTCTAGTGAGTGACAAGCCCAACACAGCACTTTGGTGCCTGTCAGGAGCGACAGTGTGCTTCCAAACCTTTCAGA
Source organism: Suricata suricatta (assembly GCF_006229205.1). NCBI lineage: Eukaryota > Metazoa > Chordata > Mammalia > Carnivora > Herpestidae > Suricata > Suricata suricatta. The sequence continues at coordinate 124,980,388 of NC_043706.1, read as the reverse complement.
GTCTTTGTTTTGTCATCTGTCAAATGGGTGGTAATAGTACTCACACCTCAATGAGTTTTCTTTTTTAATGTTTATTAGTGAGAGGGAGACAGAGAGAGCACGAGTGGGGGAGAGGCAGAGAAGAAGACAATTTGAAGCAGGCTCCAGGCTCCAAGCTGTTAAGCACAGAGCCCAATGCGGGGCTCGAACTCACAAACCACGAGATCATGTCCTGAGCTGAAGTTGGGCACTCAACTGACTGAGCCACCCAGGCAGCACCCCCAACCCCTTGTTTTTTTCTCAATGAGCTGTTGTAAGGATTAAAGGAAACAAGACATGTGAGGCGCCTCGCACTGTGATCAATGTGGCCTTGTGCACATCTGTCTATGTTTACTAACATTTATCTCCCTCCCTTCTCGGGCACTGGCTGTTCCTCCATCTGACATTATATTTAGAGCAGGGCACAGCAGACCCTGAGCTCTACCTCACTCAAGCTGAGTCCATCAGAACCCTCCCCTGTAACTCACTGGCTCCTAAGAAGGGCTGTTCCCCCCTGGGATCAGGTCATGAGGTATATGTTTACAAGAAAACTAAGAAAATCAAAACTGGTAGGGAGAGACAGAAAGGAAGACAGAGGAAAGCCTTCTGCGTGGCACTCCAGTCCCCGTGGCCAGCTGTGACCTTGCCCTCCCAGTAACTTGGCTACTGGGGCTGACACTTTCCCCCTGTGCCTACGCTTCTGGAAGTAGGGTGTTTGCCATTTACAATAACTAGGATTCTAATTAATAAAGCTGTTATTAGGAAAACAAAAATGCCCTGGGGAAAAACATGCATTAGTTTTACTAGCCTAATTACTTAGGTTATAATGTATATTTTGGTCTCATTTTATGAGATGCAAGGAAATAATTACTGCCATTTTTTTAGGTAAACTTAAGTTATACTAGGAATCCACGTAAAAGTAACTTGTACTAAGCTATATGATTTCACATTCTCACTCATTTAATGATCATGAAATTTTATTTGCACATTTGCTAATATTGGCATAAAATGGACTGACATAGTAGACAAAAAAATGTCACACTGCTTCTTTGTTACATCATAAGATTTCACATAGGAGAAAAATGTTCCTAATAATGAATGGGCTTTCTAATATATTATGAAACAATAATTAAAAGAAAACAGTATACCTAGCATTAAAATCTTAACTATTAAACTATATAAATAGCCAGTTGTCGAAGACCAAAGAGGAAAAATATTAATCCATACATACTTTTTTATCTGAAAAAATGATTAACCATTAATAACAAGTACAAGCAAACACAATTATATAAAATACACACACACACACACACACAAAGTATAGAAAAAGTACAATTAACTAATAGCACTCTTTTTTCTAGGACTATCATTTAAATGAAACAAAATCAACTATGCAAGAATATCAGGCTAAAAAAGAAATAATGTTCAGACAGCCTGGAATAAAGTAATAGCTTCAGCAATAGGAATGCCTTGACTGGAATGATTTTTAAGAAAGACTCATGGGGAAATTGATGAATAAAAATAATGTAATATTTTTTATCTTATACATGAAGAGGAAAAGAGCTTCTCTCTACCCACATACACAACAAATGGTACAACTTTCTAAACACTTTTAGAGGTGAACTATCCTATAAAATTTTTATTTAGCAATTGATACCAAAGCCTCAAATCATGAATATGTATGTGCGTCGTGCATGTGCACCATCTCTACGCAGCATGCAGAGAGGGATGCTAATGTGCAAACTCTCACTCCCCTGTGCAGACCTGACCTTGATCCTGAACCGTAGGTGACAAATAGGTGCGAAGGCATGTGTATTCCCTGATTCTCTCAAGAAGTCCGGGGGCTGACAGGGGCTAAGGCTGACTGTGGCTGAGGCAGATTTTCAAATGAATTGAAAGCTGGGACTGAGAACAGAGGGTAAGGAGAGGTGGGAGAATAAGGGAGAAGCCAGAAAACAGCTGTGCAGGGTGACGAGGCTCCAGACACTGAAAGTGGAGAAGGAGCCAGGTCCATGGCCAACGAGCAGAGAGAGAGAGGAGACGAAGATGAAGAGATGCGGTCGAAGCCAGCCCAAACACTCCCTGCAGGTTAAGTCAAGTCACCAACATAAAAGCTTCGTGCTCGGTTTCTGGATCGACCCTACATTAGCTGGTGACCTTGTTCAGAATCACAGTATCTTTTTGGCCTTTGTGTTTTTATTGAGGGAAAAAAAAAAGAAAGGAGGAAAGAAAAAAGCTTACTGTTTTATCTGCCTGCCTCTGGGGCTAGTTAGGAGAATATGAAAATGGCTTGGGAAGTACAAAAAAAGGACGACAAGAGATTTACTGTCTGTTGTTCTACCTTTTAACAGACATAAATCAGGTAACTATACTCAAATGAAAAACAATCCGATAGTGTTAAAAGGAAAATTACTGAAGTCACATGATATGGACTAAATCAAACAGTTCCATATTGTTCAAACCAGACAAGGGGATACTGACAAAGTTGTGAACTTTGTAAAATTTATATGATTTTTCAGATGATTTTAGTTCAATTAAAATTATATTTATACCATTTATAAGGGGAATGAGTTATTCTGAACAGTGGTCCAGACAGCTAGACTTTACCTTTTTAGCTATTTTTACAGTTACCATTTTAAAAGGTAATATACTAAAATACAGCATAAATTCCTACACCTTTTCTTAACTGATTTATATTCTGTCTTCAGAAATAAACAAACCATAATTCATAGCTTCAGTTTTTCTTTTAGTCTAAAAAGCCCCAAAGACTATTCTGTTTTGCTTTATTTTAGAAGTCTCATATATCCTTTTTATAATGTCTTTCTCCTCATTTCTGTCACCGCCAGCAGTCATTGCTCACCGTCCCCTTTTTCCCTGTCCTGTCATTTCCATTTGCCACATACCCACAATTCACTGGGAAACAAGTGAAACTAGTTACAACAGTGTCTAAAGTAAGAGCTATACCTCTGAGAGAGCAGCTTTTCCAGGAGCTTCACTGTATTTGTTATATAATACCTATCTTGGCTGCTCAGATAATTTTGCACAGTCTTTCAATTCGCACTAAGTAAGAAAGGTCTCTAAGCAAGGGAAGAGCTGAGCTCCAGACACAGAAACTGGTACCGCAGTCAGAGATCCCGGAGAGGTCCTCCAGGAGAATGGAAGGGAGATGGGAGAGTAAAGGACCCAGAAATCAGGTAAGACAGACCCATAGGCAGGATAAAAAAAACCACCCACAAAATAAAAACAAAAACCAAAGGGGACAGAGTGCAACAGGATAAAGGCAAGGAAACCACAACTTCAGAACATCACTAGTAATTTGGTGTCAAATGGACATCAGTTTGGGGCGGGGAGAGAGAGGAGATGCTGCCACACAGGAAAATTGAGGCCAAATCCTTGTCCAGCCTGTGGGCCAGGTGAAGGAGCTCAGATGCTATTAAAGGGGCTACTGATGGTTCTTAAACAAGGGGAGCGAATGCCAGTTCTGAGTTTCAGATATATCACTGTTGTGTCTATGTTGACGCAGAGATAACAATGAAGAAAGAACTAACAATAGGGGCCTCTGGGTAGCTCAGTCA
>NC_043706.1:124975062-124976695 GCF_006229205.1 Suricata suricatta | reverse complement strand
AATAGCAGTAAATCACACAGTAAATTTAAGAGTGGAATTTTGGGGCCAACATAGATCTTTAGTATGATTTTTCACTGTTGTCAATAAAAGCATTCTGATGCATTTTTAAAAACAAGCATGCCATTTGAAATACTTTTTAATAAACTTTTTAAAAACAATTATTTTAGAGAGAAGGAGAGCACAAGTGAGGGAGAGGCTTAGAGAAGGAGCATGGAGCCCAGCATGGGGCTCAATCCCACGATCCTGGGATCATGACCTATTCTGAAATCAAGAGTTGGGCTCTCAACTTCCTGAGACACTCTGACACCCCTAAATATTTTTCATCCCTCACTTCACATAGTGTGGGCAGACCTGAAAGACTTCTTCATGCTGTGTCCCACAGTGTAATTCATGAGCATTTATTACTTGTAAGGAAAGTACAGTTGGAAAATGATTTTTTTTAACTATAGCCAAACTGGGTCAAGTAACCATTGGACAAGGAGCCATTTTCCTCCTCACCCTTTCTCAGAGGAGCTCTACTTCAATCTGAATACATTTCCCATCAAGATCATGATGCTCCTTTCACTGATATGTGGAATTTCAGAAGCTTCACAGATGACCATAGGGGAAGGGAAGGAAAAATAAGATACAAACAGAGAGGGAGGCAAATCATAAGAGACTCTTAAATACAGAGAACAAACTGAGGGTTGCTGGAGGGCAAGTGGGTAGAAGAATGGGCTAAGTGGGTGATAGGCATTAAGGAGGGCACTTGTTGGGATCAGCACTGGGCGCTGTATGTAAGTGATGAATCATGGGCATCTACTCATGAAGCTGGACTACACTGCATGTTAGCTAACTTGGCAATAAAAAAACAATCCTGATGTTCTTTGCCCTTTAAGCCTAGATTTATATGTATGCTGTGTACACACATACACAGCATACTTATTTTTTAGCATTCCTTTTTTAAATTTTTTAAAAGTATTTATTTATTTTTGAGAGAGAGAGAGAGAATGCACAAGCAGGGGTGGGGCAGAGAGAGGGAGGGGGAGAGAGAGAATCCCAAGCAGGCCCCACGCTGTTGGCACAGAGCCTGACACAGGGCTCGAACCCACGAATCATGACCTGAGCTGAAGGTGGAGATTAACCAACTGAGCCACCCAGGTGCCCCTATCATTCATTTTGTTTTTAGAGTTTATTTGTTTATATGGAAAGAAAGAGAGCTCCCAAATGGGGAAAGGGCAGAGAGAGAATCCTAAGCAGGCTCCACGCTGCCACACAGGGCTCGAACCCATGACCGTGAGATCACAGCTGGAGCCAAAGTGAAGAGTTGCTCTACCGACAGATCTACTCAGGCATGTACCCCCAGCATTCATTTTTATTTTCTACTGGTAGCATCGTTGTCTTTCCAGTCGGCCTACTGAGGACTTAAGTCATTGCTGGGCCTCCACTTCCAACCAACCCCTCAGTCTGCAGATCACTGGTAATTCTGCTTCTCACTTTGAAGAAGTATTCCCTCTGAGTACTCTGTTATATATATGTATTATACACACACATATATACACACGCAACATGCACACATGCTTACTGCATGGTTGCTGAATGAAGGCATGTATGCGCTGAGCACCTGTGGGGTGCTTGGGCCTTGAGGAGGTTC
>NC_043706.1:124910913-124974962 GCF_006229205.1 Suricata suricatta | reverse complement strand
CATTAGTGTCTTATTTTAAAAAGTAATCTTGGGGGGTGCCTTGGGGGCTCAGGAGGTTAACTGTCTGACTTCAGCTCAGGTCATGATTTCACGGTTCATGGGTTCAAGCCCAGCATCAGGCTCGGAGTTGTCAGTCTCCTTCGTGGATTCTGTGTCTCCTTCTCTCTGTGCCCCTCCCAGTACATGCTCGCTCTCCCTCCCTCTCTCTCTCTCTCTCTCAAAAAAAAAAATTAGGGGCGCCTGGGTGGCTCAGTCAGTTGAGCGTCTGGCTTTGGCTCAGGTTATAATCTCATGGTTCGTGGGTTCGAGCCCCGTGTCAGGCTCTGTGCTGACAGCTAGCTCAGAGCCTGGAGCCTGCTTCAGATTCTGTATCTCCCTCTCTCTCTGACTCTCCCCTGCTTGTGCTCTCTCTGTCTCTCAAAATAAATAAATAAATAAAAATAAAAATAAATAAAGTAATCTGGAAAACTACAAGTTTAAAAAATCTTACTTTATGAATATTTCAATATGTATATACATTGTATTTTAAATACCACTCTTCCACTTGCAGTTATTTATCATGTAATTTGCTTAAATATAAGAAATGTAATTTTTTCTTTCTCAGAGAAGTTATTGTTAGTTACAGGATGCCTTTTCCTAAGTCCATTCTTCTGGAGTTAATTTCCTTTTAAAATAAGGATATGAATCTATACAGCCATTTCATTTTTAATTTAAAAATCTAGATACTTGTTAATAATGACATATTTGACTGAACTAACACTCAAAGGAAAAATCTTAATATTAAATCCTGAAATGCTGTAAGGAAATCTCCTACTTGATTTCAGGTTTTGGTTCCCCTCTCATGAGTTTTACGAATGTACGAAGGAACCCAATCTCACCTGTCTTTGATTGTAGGTTTCTCCTTGGTTCTTCAGGGGCCTCAATTGGCTGATCAGCCAGGAAAACTCGAGCTTGGTCGATTGCATTCAGGACAGAATACTCTTTCTCCTTTAACTCACGTCTCAGGGCCTTTGCAAAGAGAAGCAAAAGTTGAATTTGTAACCTACTGAGTTCACCAACTAATTGGACATCTTCAATGAGATTCCTGACCATACTTGTCAAGGGAATGACTAATAACCATTTAAGCAAGTTAGAAGTGAAAATATAAATTTTACACATATTAATGGTGAAATACACATAAAAGCAAAAAAATGATAGGACTTAAACATGCAAAACGAAAATCTTCACAACATTCACCTAAGAGAAATTGTTATAATATATTTGAACTTACTTGTATGTGAATGTACTTTTAGGGCTATCGCTACTGTCAGACTGCTAAAGTAGAACAGCCTGTTCAAAGATACCTTTTTCTTATAAGACTGACAAAAAAAAAATTACATCCAATGGTACTGAAGAAGGCAATTTCACAAGTAGTAATGAGATCCTCAGAAGCGCTTTACATTCTTTAGAATATATTAAAGAAAAAAACTAAGAGATAGAAACAAATTACAGTACACGAAATCAAAACTAAACCAAAGAGAACACATAAAAGACAGTCTCCAATTATCTTCAAATTCGTCCCATCTCTCATGCTGAGGCAATTACAATTTTTCCCTTGTGAGGTTTTTCATGCAAATGTATGATCCTCAGAAGTCTGCCTTTAGTACTTTTGTTCTTTTAAGTAGGGTTAAACTTTCACCTCTGCTCCCAGAAAATGTTTGGTGATTAAGACTCTAATTGACTCGTTTAAAAACAAAGCTCACTCACTGATGACTGCAAGGTAAGAGGAACCGGAGATTTTCTCTTGTACTATTTGACCGCTATATAACTAAATCAAAATCGTTGCTAATGTTATTGTTATCCTCTTAAAATTATACACAGAAACACCTAGTAGCTCTAATAATATTTTGCTTTTAGCGCAGTCCCCTGACATTGCATTACAAAAACTCTGTCTTTGTGTTCTAAAATACTGCATTGGAGTAATACTATTTTAGAATCAATAAAAGTTTTGCTTCCAACCACAAATATTTTTTTAAATGGCATTTGACATGTGTTGGGATGACAGGGTATTTGCAGGCTAAGTCCTCATCTTCCACAGTAGATAGAAGAAAAAACATCTAGAAACCCAGAATAATCAATCATCTGCTGTGAAAAACCAGAGCTGAGCACCAAAGAGACACCAGTGATGCCTTTGAAAGAGAACATCACTGCCGAGGAAGGTGAGGGGAGACGAGTGACAGAATGCTGGATTTTGTGATAAGCACTGTAAATACTACTTGACTTTTAAGCTATTTGCAATTGTTAACTTGACCAAAAATTTAAGTGAAAAGGACAAAAATAAACAATAACAAAAAAGCACCCACCCGCAAGTTCGATATAGTAATAATGGCAGGAAAGGGGATGAAGTAAAACTTGCTCTAAAATCCAGAGCTACACTTACATGGCATCCATAGAACCGAAGACAGACTGTGAGGCAAGCCCAAGTCAATAAACCCCCACATCAGCTAGCATCTAGGGGCATTAGATGACTATGTGACAGAGCAGCTTGTGAAGAAGTCTCAAGATGTGACATTCAAGGCAAACAAGACAATATTCTGACATTTAAAGCTTCTGATATATGGAAATGAAAGAGACAGAAGAGAAATGGGAAGACACATTCTAATGCAGAAATATCTGTACACATTTCCGGGTTTTGAGCCTATTCTTTAAGCTTAGATTACTGTGTTACAGCAAGAAGCTCCAGGTAAGTGAAAATACTCCTAGTATTTACTTCCCGAAGCACCCGGAAATATACAATATGAAATAATAATGTGAAAGAGCATGTTGCTGAAAAGACAGCAGTGAAAAACAATGGGGAATGTATCAGATTTATAAAAATTTTAGTGATCAAGAATATTATCCCCCAAGCCCCAATCTAACCAGTAAATGTGGGAGAGGTAAAGATTCTTCAAATAACTGGCAAGGGCTCTGCTGGGTTTCTTCTTTTGGAAAGTGAAGTCCCAGACACAACCCTATTTAGGACAAGCTGCTAATGGGAAGGTGAAGGAACCAGAACATCTCCTCTTTCTGGTTGATCAAATCGGATGAGGATTCAGGCATGGGCAGTATTTACAGACTTGGCACAAAAGCAAAACCAGGAAACACCAACTGGGTGATGATGTGGAAGGGAATTAACACCTGAGAGAAGACAGAACATAAAGGAATGTGACTCAGAGAACGGAGAACAGAAGCAGACCTGGTCCTCAGGAAACATAAAATGATTATGGGATCTCATGGTGGAGAAAGAAAATAATATGATCCATATGACTTAGGTGTGCAGTAGTGCAACGCTGGAGGTTCTGTATTATTATTAGTCCACAACATGTGCATTGAGTAGGAGTCTGGGGAGGGGAAATGGCATAGGAGAGATCTGTGTTAAAACTATATTTAGAATTTCAAACCTCTGAATGGAAATATATGTTTGTCTACAGGAAGAATATTTGGGGAAGCTAACCTGTCCACTTCCCTGATGGCTGGGATTTTATCACTCTAACACAGATGCTCTCATGATGGGCAATTTCACTGGCTGGCTATCTTCTCTGCCTGGAAGGCTCTTTCCCCAGGTATCCACATGGCATATTCCTTATCCCAAGAGGCCTTTTCAGTGAGACCCACCCACCCATGCTATTTAACGTAGAATTCCATTTTTCCCATCCGCTACATTTTCCAACACCTTCTACTATGCAAGGTAGGTATTTAGTTATTAGGATTATTGTCTATTGTCTGTTTCTCTCAGAGAAAGTATAAGCTCCACAAGGCCAAGGACATTTTCTGGTTTTTGGTTTGTTTGGTTTTTGTTTTTCATTGTAGTAAACAAGGCACCCACATCAGTGCTTTGGGACCTAGTAGAGCTAGGGGGCGTGGAACTGCTGCCTGGTGGAGGTGGTATCTAAATTGAGTCTTTCAGAGAGAGAAGAGTACTTTCAAAAGGGGAAACAAAACTCTCGAAGAAGAATAAAGGAGTATGACAGAGTGTGCATTTAGGGGACTGCAAACATTACGTGCTGAAGAGCCGAGCAGATATCAGGTCACAAAAACCGCTGTATGATGCCCGAACTCAGCATCTGAGACCACCAGTAACAGGCACGGGAAGCTCTGAAAAGGTGGACAAGGTGGTGGTGGGAGGCGGGGGAGGGTATAACTGTCAGATTTACATTTCTGGTTTTTACAAAATCATTGTCAAGTCTCCTAGATTCATGAAAAACAAATCTGAGTCTGAGAAAGCCCCCCTCCAGAGGACTGGAGAATCTGTTTTCCTTCCTAACCACATTAGACTTCAGCACTTTTTGAAACACTCTGCATAGGGTGTTGGCAAGGGAATGTCTGGTGGACTCCTTTGATATGCCAAGGTGGGGGGGTAGAAGAGGCAAGTGCGGGCAGGTGGGAATCATTCCAAGGAAGGAAAAAAATGTTGGGCTCAAGCCCTAATGCCAACTCACCAACAATACATCCTGGAGAAGAGCACGCATTTATTTAATAATATCATACAATATTTTGCAAATTTAATTTTGTTAGTCAATTTGTCCTATTTCCATTATATTTAATTGCATGTCAGAAATGGGTTTAACTGTCAACAGTATTATACATATGATCATTTCACCACCCTTTACCTCTCACTTAGACATAAAAAAAAAAAAACCCAGCATTTCCTAACCACCTGGTGAACATTAATAGTAAGATAATTAGCCTCCGACAGAGTTGTTTTGTATACAGAGCTACAAAGTGGCATTCAGTTTCAGGTTGTAATATCACGTGACTTCTATATGGGCTGCCTTCAGTGAGTATAACATAATCTAATCGGAATTTTTCTATTTTAATGACTTTATATTTTCATTCAAAACAATTCTGTTCTCAGGCAATAACGAGTATTGGCAAAGATGTGAAGCTGGAACTCTGACATACTGCTGGTAGAATAATAAAGTGGTGCAGCCACTTTGAAAAACAATTTGGCAGTTCCTTCAAACGTTAACCAAAGGGTTACCAGATGACGCAGCAAGTCCACTTCTATGTATATACCCCAAAGAACTGAAAGTTTAAGTCTACATAAAAATCTGTACATGGATGTTCATAGCAATATCATTCATAACAGCCAAACTGTGGACACAGCCCAAACATTAACTGATGACCAGATAAACATAATGTTGTATATGCAAAAAATGATAATCTCATTCAGCAATAAAAATGAATGACATACTGATACATGCTACAACATGGAGGAGCTTTGAAAATGTTATGCTAAGTGAAAGAAGCCAGACACAGAAGTCCATTACTATGAAATGCCCCAATAGGTAAGTGTATAAAGACAGAAAGTAGAACAGGGGTTTCTTGGGGCTAGACAGTTGGGGGAAGAGTGGCAGAGTGACTGGTCAAGGGCATGGGGTATCTCTTGGGGATAATGTTCTAAATTTAGAGAGTGATGATGGTCATACCATCCTGTGAATATACTAACAGCTATTGAACTATTCACTTCAATTTCATACGATGTGAATAATATCTCAATAAAATTATTATTAAAATAATAATTCTGTTCTTTCTCCCAAAAACGTTCCCTACGTATGTGTCTATTTCTCAGCTCTCTCCCTACCCATCTGCAAATAGCTCACTCTGTATGCTCCCACTCTCAGAGTTCCCAGAGCACTTTCTATTTCTCTGACAGCTCATCCTGATATACTGTGACCGTGCATCTGTCCTCTCCATTACATTGTCAGTTCTTCTAGGTTAAGGCTCACATCTTAATCATTCAAAATTCTCTTCAGTGCTTGCCTGGACATATATAGGAAGTACTCAGTAACTGCTTAGGGAATAAGGAATAAAAGAAGAAATGCTTTCAGATTAAATACCAGGTAAAATTCCACAACATAGAAGAGCAAAAAATCATGAAGTCTCCCTCATGCAATTATTCTAAATTGGAGTAACTATTAGAATCCATTTGACCTATATACTTTGCAAATTATTAGTAAATAGTTTTTTGAGGCAAAGTTAGTTTTCTCCTATTGCCTAATTATCAGAAGTACTTTTTAAAGATTTTATTAAGTAATCTCTACATCCAATATGAAGCTAGAACTTATAATCTCAGTATCAAGAGTCTTAGGCTCTACAGACGGAGCCAGCCCTTCCTATCATCTGATTATCAGCTAGTAAATACTAAATATTTTACTTTATTATTGATTACTATTTAATTAATAGTAAATATCTTCTTTTTTTCTCCCTGGAGAAACAAGTATCAGATTTCTCTGAAAGGGGTGGTACAGGCTCACTCCATCTTCCCTTTTTTAATCCACATCCCGATCCAGTAGGTAACTACTGTATAGAGCATAGTTTTCAAAACGACTGCAGTCATTACATTGAAGGTTGAGTCTGTTATTACTACTGTGTATCAAATCCATCTGAAATGCATTGGCTAAAAACAACGAGGACTTAGTTTTCACAATTCTTTGGATTTGCAACTTGACCAGCTCTTCACCTGATGCCACCAAAGATAATTCCTGTGGCTATAGTCATCTGTGGTTGAACAGGGGTTGCGAGTCCAAGATGGGCTCATTCACAGGTCTGGAAATTATTGTGAACTAGTGGCTGGCATACCTCAGTTTCCCTCAGTATGGTTGTCTAAATGCACAGTAATTTGGACTGGGCTTCTTCAAAGCCTGGTAATTAGTGTTCCCAAAGAGCAGAGTGACAGCTGCAAGATCTCTTAGAGCAGCTCTGCCCTATAGAACATTCTGCAATGATAACAATGTTATAAAATCACACTTTCTAATATGGTAACCACTGGTTGCTTGTGACTACTTGATACTTGAACTATGCCCAATACAATTGAAGTACTGGATTCTAAATTTTGTCTCATAATTTATTTAACTTAAATATAAACGGTCGCATATAGACAAGGGTTACCACATTGGACAATGCAGTTCTAGAATGGGCACTTCTGCCACATTCTATTATTGGGAGCAAGTCTTGAGGACCCGCATAAATTCAAGAGAATGGAGAAATACAGTGCATTTCCTGGTGAGGAGATCAGCAAAGACCCTTAGCAGAGGGGCCAACATATAGAGAATCATGATTCATTATTGTAACAATCTACCACACAATAAAGGGGAAAGGGAGGGTTGGGGTAGGAATGAGGATGGGTAATATTTCATGTAAGTAGTCATGGGAGGCATCTCAAAGACAGCGACACCGAAGAAAGCTGAAGGGGGTGAGGAAGCCAGCCATAACAATAGCTGGCAAAAGAGCAAGGCAGGCAGGGCGAACTGCAAACACAAAAGCCCTGAGAGAGGTGCTTGCCCAGCTTGGCAGGCTGGCATTGTCAGAGCTGGTGAACAAAGGACGGGGGTGACTGCTTCTGGAAAAATGTTTTCTATCATGAAAGTTAGAGGGAAGTAAGTCTTTGTGGTTGATAGGAAAGGCATCAGTAACCACATTCTTCTTATACAGGCCACATCTAGCTACCTTGCTGACTCAAGGCCTGGCCATTACGCTAAGAATGCTCTCTGTGACAACCTTGCCATAAGCCTATGCATTTTCCATTCTAAGAGTCCAAAGACCTCAATCCCCCTCCGGGGCAAGCACATGTGAAATCCAGCTCTGGCCTGTAGCACTAGACCAGATCAGTTTTAAGAAGAAGATACAAAAACTACAATTGAAACTGTATTTTTGTTTCTTTTCTTTTTTAAAATGTTTATTTATTTGGGGAAGAAAGAGAGAGACAGACCATGGGCAGGGAGGGGCAGACAGAGAGGAAGACACAGAATCCGAAGCAGGCACCTGGCTCCAAGTTGTCAGCACAGAGCCTGATGTAGGGCTCAAACCCATGGGCCATGAGATCATGACCTGAGCCAAAGTTGGATGCTTGACCACCTGAGCCACCCAGGTGCCCCTGAAAACTGTATTTTAAAAGTTATATGCTCTGAAGTTTTTCATATGAGGACATATGGTCAAGAGTAATAAATAAAAAGCAAAATGTCCAATCTTCTCTCTCATCCTAAGGTGTCATAAGAATGTATGACAGAGTTTTCCAAAAAAGATTTCCACCAACACAGACAATTTAAAAGATACTAAATTCAGATGATCTGAAGGAAATATGCTAAACACAAGAGCAGTCAGCAATTCATAAGCCATGATCCCAGGCCTTAAGGAACTTATAGGTGACAGAGAAGAGGAGAATGCTGGTCACCATGGGTGACATGCCACAGATCTTTGAGAGAGGTACAAACAGGGCACTGAGGAAAAAGACAGAAGGTGGAGGGAGGCAAAGGAGGTACAAGCAACCTTTCCAAAAATATGTGAACTGTGTGTTGAAAAAGAGACTGGAATTAGATTCAAGGTAATTAAGGGAAAAGCAATTCAAGGAAACAGAATGAACAGGTGAAGTAATCTAATCTTTCATGGTTTTCCCTTTGAAGCAGCTTCTGTATGTTCATTAAAACTAAATGCAGCCCTGGAATGTCTGAGTAATGATGACCTGATTCATATATCAGAATTTAACTACTAAAATCGAGTGTTTTTATTCTCAACAGAATTTCTCCCAGCCCAACACCCCGTTTAGCAGAGCCCACCTTTCCTGTCATTTCTGGGCTCCTTTCAAACTCAGCGTGCTGTTTGGCCACTTACCAGTATTCCTAGGAGTTTCAGGCAGCAGAGTAAATTGCCCCTCATTCAACCTTAAATGCCTAAGAGAGATTCTCAATGATCCTCCTGTAATGTCTAGGAACACTTCTCCCCACTTGCTATAATTGGGAAGGAAAGGAAATGAGATAAGAAGGTATAGATCTCCCTTCATTTATGATGGAGTTATGCCTGGATAAGCCCATCATAAGTTCATAATATCCTAAGTCAAAAATGCACTGAGGGGCACTTGGGTGACTCAGTCAAGCCAACTTCAGTTCAGGTCATGATCTCATGGTTCATGAGTTTGAGCCCTGCATTGGGCTCTGTGCTGACAGCTCAGAGCCTTGGAGGCTGCTTCAGATTTTGGGTCTCCCTCTTTTTGCTCTCTCTCTCTCTCTCAAAAGTAAATAAGCATTAAAAAGTGCATTGAATATACCTAATCTACTAAACATCATAGGTTAGCCTAGCCTATCTTAAATGTGCTCAGAAACCTGCATTAGCCCACAGCTGGGCAAAATCATCTAATACAAAGCCTATTTTAGAATAAAGTTGGCTATCTCATGTAATGTATTAAATACTGTACTGAAAGTAAAAAGCAGAATGGTTGCATGGAAACAATGGTTGTCAAGTTGGCCCTTGTGACAACATGGTGGCCTGGGGGCTGTGGCTGCGACTGCTGAGGCTCATGGGAGGGGACTTCCTGCGTAACACCAGCCCAGGAAAAGATCCAAATTCAAAATTCGAAACACAGTTTCTCCTGAATTCCTACGGCTTTTGCACCATCATAAAGTTGAAAAACCATGGGGCGCCTGGGTGGCTCAGTCGGTTAAGCCTCCGACTTCGGCTCAGGTCAGATCTCACGTTCGTGGGTTCGAGCCCCGCGTCAGGCTCTGTGCTGACAGCTAGCTCAGAGCCTGGAGCCTGCTTCCAGTTCTGTGTCTCCTTCTCGCTCTCTGCCCCTCCCCCTCTCATGCTCTGTCTCTCTCTATCAAAAATAAATAAAACATTAAAAAAAAAGTTGAAAAACCGTAAGTCCACCATTGTTATGTCAGGGACTGTCTGCATAAACAAGTGACTATGGTGGCTTAACGTCTCAAAGTCTCTCAGGTCAATCAGCTGCCGTTGATTTTCGTCATGAACATGGCACTGGCTCACGGGAGTGGCTGAGCTGATGCCAAGCAAATAGCAGTAATATCAGTTACTCCAGGCAGCATTGACACGGGCAGGATCTTGCAAATCCCTTGATATGAAAATTAGGGCTGAGAAAATCTGGCAGAAGGGGAGGAATTCCTGACATCCCCTTCTGTCCTAAACTTGCCAAGTGTTACACTGCACTGTGACAATGGGAAAAGAGACACACAGTGCGTGAGGACCAAATCTTGTATCATCCCCTGATCTTTAAGGAACAACGGTCACCTCTCCTTTTTTATTTATTTATTTATTTATTTATTTATTTTTATTTATGTGAGAGAGAGAGAGAGAGAGAGAGAATCCTAACCAAGCTCCACATTGTCAGCACAGAGGCTGATGTGGGTCCCAAACTCACAAACCGTTAAGATGGTGACTTGAAGCAAAATCAAGAGTTGACTGCACAACCAACTGAGCTACCCAGGTGCCCCCGCTTTTCCTTAATCTAAAGCCATTATCCAAATTGTCTCTATAGAAAGTGCCAGAGTTCACTGAGATGCACTTTTCCTAAAATTTTCTAGATCATGATACCAAATTAGAGATAAAGCAGATTTTTTTTTTGGTTCTCCTGCTAAAAGCCCTCCAATGGCTTCAAGTAAATTCTAAACTTCCTACCAAGATCTAGACCTTTCCTGCTCTCCAACCTCAACTACTAAAAGTACCCTAATTTCCAGGCTCAGTCTTCATTTCTGTTCCTAGGATATGCCTTGGCATATCCACAAAGTTTGCGCTTTCAATCTTCAAAAGCACAAAATCTCCTTCTTGTTGTTTAGATCTCAACACTTGGTATATATGTTGGATGGATGAATGAAGAAAGGAGTAAATAGACTCGAAAGAATCAAGTCAGAACTCCCAGGGACTGGGAGTTCATATGAACTGGTCTGCAAAGAAAGCAGCATGGCTTTGGGTAGGAGGCTCTGGGCAGCTAAGGAGGGAAGGAGTCACCTCCTCTAGCCCTTCATAGAAAAAGTTAGTTCTCGATATACCGTGTGCTTTCTTAGTGCTCTCACTGGCCCTCATTGGTCAACATCAAAGAGATTCCCAAGAGTTGTTTTTCCAGACTCTTCAGTGTCACAGCACCAATACGATCCTTGTTATTAGTGTGAATGTCATCCGGCT
Source organism: Suricata suricatta (assembly GCF_006229205.1). NCBI lineage: Eukaryota > Metazoa > Chordata > Mammalia > Carnivora > Herpestidae > Suricata > Suricata suricatta. The sequence goes on along the minus strand of NC_043706.1, from coordinate 124,964,030 downwards.
CCCCAGCAGAGCCAGCCCTCTCTCTTCTGAGCCTCTCCAGCGCTGGCTGTCTGTTTTGCTGGATCATTCATCCCACATGCCTGTCCTGGCTTCTTTGTAGACCCGACTCCTGTACCAGACTGAGCCCTCCACGAAGGCTCACGTCTATGCCCCAGAGGAAAGAGCAGGAACTCAATGAATTTATGTATGAAAGAAGAAGGAGATATGTAGAAAACTGTTCTGTGGTATAGTAAAAGCAGAGATTAGTAGCCAAAAGCCTGTGTGACAATCCAGCATGCACCATGGAAGCACACTCTTACCTACCATGAGCCCTTGGGTTTGTCCTGAAGCTTCTCTGCACGTTAATAACAAAACCTCTCATTTTACTAACTTCGCAGGTGAGACAGTGAATGTGAACATATCTCAAAACTATTTAGCATTGTGGAATAACTAGTTACTTTAAAAATGATGCTAGCCTAAAGTCTTACCAACTTTTTTTGCTCTTCTATAAGACAGAATTCTTCCCTCAGCTTTGGTTCACTGCAACTTGTGAAGGAAAGTTCTGGCTATCTTATCTATAGCTTTGGATGATGGAGATGGGCACCCAACCTTCCATTAGCAGAAAAAAACTGAATTTAAGGGAACAATTATTTCATTCTGAGAAAAAATGGAATTACATGATTCTCCACGATTAAGCAAAAATGTCTGGAAAGTATAAAACTGAGTGGCAAGCTTCTTATGTCCCTTTAGATTTTTAGAAAGCAAACATAAATGCAATGACTTTTTGTGAGCTCATTTGTTCCACACTAAAACAGCAAAGCAAAGCTCTATGATGACAAAAATGGCTAGCAACACTGGCATGGAATAGCATTTTAATGCTAACAATACAAGGTCCACAGGAAAGGGGAAAAAATGAGAAATCACAGGCAAGGGTGCCGTGAAACTTCACTCTCATATGTTGCTAGTGGCGGAAAATTGGTTCAATCACTTGGGAAAGTAGGTTGGCAATATATCATGAGTCATCACTATGTTCATATTGTGTGAAACAAGAATTTCACCTTTGAGAATATATCCTAGGAAAATGATCCAGAAAAAGCTACAAACACAGAGGTTTTCATTATAAAGTTATTTAGAATTAAAAAGATTTGAAAGCAATTTAAATATCTAACACCTGGAAAATATTTAGGCTCACTAGGGTATGGTTACTCTAAGGACCATTACGTAACCTTGAAAAATTACTGTGATAATGACTGTATAGCAACATGAAGAAATAGACATGACATATAGCTAAGTAAGAAAGTCAGGATTAAAATGATGTGCCCTATTAGAACTGCGTGAAATGCAAAGAGGAAATATTCATGCAAAATGAAGGTGGTTGCCTTACTGTAATAAAATTAAGGTCAATTTTTGTTCTTTATTTTATAAAATATGTAATGATATTTTCAGAACTTAAAATTTAAGAAAGGAATACTAAATGGGATCTAGTTCATTTATCATTGAACAAATTATCACTTTTATTTATTTTTATTTTTTTACTGAAGTGTAATTGATATCCAATATCCTATTAGTATCAGGTGTACAGCATAGTCACTTGATATTTTCATACATTACAAAATGATCCCCATGCTAAGTCTAGTTCCCCTTTGTCATCATACAGAACCATCACAATACTATTGACTATATTCCTTATGTTGTATATTACATACTCACGACTTACTAATTTTATAACTCTAAGTTCGTACCTCTTAATCTCCTTCACCTACTTCACCCACCTACCAACCCCTCCCCATTCTGGTAACCAACAGTTTGTTTACTATATCTATGAGTCTGTTTCTGTTTTGCTAATTCATTTGTTTTGCTCTTAGGACTCCACATGTAAGTGACATCATACAGTATTTGTCTTTCTCTGTCTGACTTATTTCACTTAGCATAATACCCTCCATGTCTACCCATGTTGTTGCAAATAGCAAGATTTAATTTTTTTTTAATGGGTAAGTTATACTTTATATATATATTCCATTGTGGGTGTATCTTCTTCATCTGTTCATCTATTGATGGACACTGAAGTTACTTCCACATCTTGGGTATAAATAAATAAACATATGGGTGCATATATGTCCTCAAACTGATGTTTACATTTTCTTCAGATAAATACCCAGAAGTGGAATTGCTGGATCATCTAGCAGTTCTATTTTTAATTTTTTGAAAAAGTATAGAATGTTTCATGAATTAATATATCATCCATGCACAGAGGCCATGCCCTTCAATCTTCTCTGTATCATTCCAATTTTAGTATACACACTGCTGAAGCAAGCACAAATTACTACTCTTAAAAAACAGCATTATTAGAGCACCTGGGTGGCTCAGTCAGTTAAGTGTCCAACTTGATTTTGGCTGAGGTCATGATTTCAAGTTTGTTGGGTCTGAGTTGGGTGCCAGGCTCAACGATGACATCACAGAATTTGCTTGGGATTCTCTTTCTCCCTCTCTTTCTCTGCCTCTTCCCAGCTTGCACTCACTCTCTCTCTCTCAAAATAATCTTTAAAAAAAAAGGGGGGGGCTGTTAAGGCTGAAACCAGTGTTTAAGAGAAAAAATTGTAAGAATGAAGTGAGCAAGTGTGAGTAGGAAGCAGGTCACATCCATTCTGAGGACTGTGACTTTTATTCTGAATCAAATGGGAAGCCCTGGGGAGTTCTGATTCATTGGAATAAGGAATACTCTGGCCACTGTACTGAGAATAACAGAGACTAATAATTGTAGCTCCTAATAGCAGGTAAGAGGTAATCAGATTCTGAGGTTATATTTTGAACATGGAACCAATAGGATTTTCTAACAGAATATGAGAGAAAGACAAGATTGAAAGTGATTTTTTTATTTAAGCAACCAGAATAGATTTCTTTTCACTGAAATAAGGGAAGATCTGGGAGAATTATTTTGAGCAGCAAGTTCAGGAATTCAGTTTGGACATTCTAAGTCTGAGATGTCTATTAGATATCCAAGTATATGTGACATATAAGTAGATATAAATTTTGTGGTGATTTGTTGAAAGCCATTTCTGAACTCACTAAGTTGAGAAAATTCCTTGTGAGTAAGGCAGGTTTGCAAGGCCTCTTGCTGTCAGATGGTGACCGATATCCACCCCCACTCAATAATTTTTGCTTGAGCACCAACCCCCAAGGCACCTTGTTGACTGGTATCAGGAGTGACTTGTTCCCTTGTTCTAAAATATGCAGATTGCACCTTGTGAAGGAATTTAATATAGGAATTTTTTCATTTGTGATTATAGGAGCAAATATTACATTTCCTAAGAAACCTTTCTTACTTCTCCTCAAGAAAACAGGCTATTGACCCTCGGATCACAAAGAACTAACTTTTGCCTTTGCTATGCTAAAAACACTGTTTTGTATTTAAACGCTAAAGATACTTTCCTTCCCCATGTGATAAGCATCTAGTCGCCTATTGATAAAGATTATGCATGAGTCTTCTACCAATCTATGTTCTGGGAAACTTTTATATGACAAAGAATTTGTCATCATAAATCATTGTCTAAGGCAAATGCCACTTCTGTACTGACCCCATACATTTTTTCCATAAATAAAGGTGACTCTTCAGTCAGCGCAGAGATGCCTGCCTGGTGATCAGAAAGAAACTCGAGGCTCTCTCACTCTCTCTCACCGACACTGTCCATCCTTCAGGGAACCCTGGACCTGCTGGAGCTGGACTCCGGCAGTGACTGGCATATAGATGGCATATAAAAGAGGAGGTCTGCTGAGTTCAGGAAGGAATGGCAATAGAGGGGTTGGCATGACCTGGCCCCTGTGCATTCCACTTTCAGGAGGCTGAGAAAACAAAAAGGAGTCAGCGAGGAGATCGAGAAGGAGCCACCAGTGAGGTAAGAAGAGAATCTGCACAGCATAGTGTTCTAGAAGTCAAGCAAAGAAAATGAACACAGGAACCATTAAGGAGTTGACAGGAAAAGGAAGGACTGAAAATAGACCTCTGGTCACATTGCTGCTGACACTCACACACAGAGATAGGGTAAGTTATAATGAGGGGCGTGTGAGCGAGAGTGGGGGTTCAGGATGGCTTACTAACAAGAAGGAATGCATGAAGTGAGTTTAAAGAAGCTTTCGTTACTGTAAACGTACTGTTTTATGTATGTCAAAACATAAACATTAATGTTTTTCTTGATGCCAGCAGGTCTGACTTTATGATTCATAGAGCTCCTTGTTCAAATATTATTAAGAATTTCAAGATGGCAGCCCCAAAGCACTAAACCAAGGGCAGGGGCCTGTTAAGAGTGAAGCTTGTGTGACTGTCACTGCATGGACACACGCCTACGAAGCCGGCCCGAGACGCAGGGCATCTCAGCTGTAACAGACAGAAGGGTTGCTGGTCCAGCAGCCTCCTTTAGCTTCTGGTTTAAAAAACCAAAAAAACCCCCCACTTACTATTTATTGGAGAAAACAAGCAGAAAAAATAAATGATATAAACATAAGAAGAATCTGTTAGAATGTAATTTACTTTTTTTTCCCCAACTTGCTTTCAAAGCTAAATCAGCATATATGGATCTGAAGTCATTTCAGTATGACAGCAAAAAAGGGCAGAAGAGTCATTAAGTTTGATAGCACTAATAAAACTACATGAGAAAAGGGAAAGAAAACAGGCTTACTTTTCATTAGTATGCAGACAAAATAAAAAAAAAGTCTCCTTCACAGTGCTTTAAAAGTTTTGGTTAACGTCCCTAAATGAACATTTAATATATAAATTCATTTTGGTTCCACCCCATTGACATGAAAAACGATGCCTGAGTCGGAATACTAAGTATAAAATGCTAAAACTAAGATAGGAATCCTTTGGTTTCTCACAGGAGTAGCAGAGTATCTTTCCTACACTTCTCAAAATGCATGCACATGTGAATGTGCTCCTTTATTCGGCTAATACACTTGATATCTACTTTACCAGGTTCCACATCAAATGCTAAACTTGTACTTTTTTTCTCTTTCAGCCTCATTCTAAGTAGAATTGAGAAGGGAGGTAAGCAACACCTCTTGCTCCACTGCACACTCCAAATCATGTCATGACTCATTTGGAGGATCTTCCCTCCAGGAGTTTTGGTAACAATCTTAAGTGAATTCTTACTCCAAAGATCTCTTTTTGGCTCAAAAGCTACTTGCTCTGTGAAGCTTTCCCCAATCTTCCCAAGTACAGAAAATCATGATTCATCTGTGTCTCCCTGGCCATGTGTTCATGCTCACATTACTGTGCCTGGTTTTCAAGTCTCTGTTGCTAGATGATGAGATCGGTGACAGCAAAATTTAGTCCTTTTTGTATATAGTTTTTTTTTTTTTTTGAGAGACAGCGAGAGTGCCATTAGGGGAGGGTCAGAGAGAGACGAGACACAGAACCTGAAACAGGCTCCAGGCTCTGACCTAGCTGTTAGCACAGAGCCCGACGTGGGGCTTGAACCCATGAACCATGAGATCATGACCTGAGCTGAAGCTGGACGCTTAACCAACTGAGCCACCCAGGCGCCCCAGCAAAATTAGTCTTATGAAGTAATAGACCCCCAGTAGCTAGCAAAGTACATGGCAAATATAAACTGCAACACACAAGTTTTTGAATGAATAAAGTGTTAGATAAATGAAACCAGGGTAAATATATCCAGAGGCAGTTCATTAGAAATGGGCTGCTCAATTAAGGGGGTGGACTGTATATAATTGCTTGGTTTTATATACCTCTATTTCCCGCCACAGTTGTTGTCCACTCAATTTTATCGCCCGACAGTGATAGCTCTTAAGGTGCCTTGCCTCTCCCTCTAAACTTGGATATTCTGTGGCCCTTTAGGGTCAAGTTCCAATGGTACTGATCAGGCTTAGGAGATAAATCAACTGCAGACAACTAAATGGAGTGTGGCAGGTAGGGGTCGCTTCACTCTGAGGGTGGTTGCTTCCAGGAATGAATACAAGTAATAGCTTTACTAACCGTCCTTAGCAGGCTATGCTTTTAATAAGAAGGAAGTCAACATAGGTGCCAATGGCTAGAGGAAACTTGAAAATTAATCAGTTTTAGAAAAAGGTGAATCTCCCATATTAGGTAACTTTATCACACAGCAAGACCTTGAAATTGCAGATTTGCAAGTGGAGTCTCAGATTACCATATGGAGAGAATAATCCCCCCCACACAGCATACATTTAATGGTGGCATGTTTTTGATTGAAAGACAATGTTTGAATTTGTTACTTTACTAAGTAAGTTTGCAAATGTCCTAGGGGTGCCTGCTTGGCTCTATCAGTTAAGCATTCAACTTGGGTTCAGGTCATGATCTCATGGTTTGTGAGTTTAAGCTCCAGGTCAGGCTCTGTGCTCACAGCTCAGAGCCTGGAATCTGCCTCAGATTCTGTGTCTCGCTCTGTCTGCCCCTCCTCTGCTCACACACTGCATGTGTCTCTCTCTCTCAAAAATAAACATTAAAAAAAAGGCCCAAATGTCCTGACTCTTAGACAGTGAGGTTTGGATACAGGAATTAAACTGATTTCAGTAAAGGACAGAGGGGCCCTGAGGGAACAGACAAACTCACTAAAATTATACTGGAATCATATACTTTCAATTATTTTTGGTGATTTCCTTTTCTAAAATCAAACATGTATTCTATCAGAAGAAGGGTGTTACAGCTTGACCACAGTCTCTACATAACTTACATTGTTCAGAAAATGAAGTGCAAAGTGAACAGCAAAAACTGCATTTGGCAATTTTATCCAATGTTAGAGTATGTGACTAAAATAAATTCAGAACATACAAATGAATGCTATATGCACTGTAGGTGCTTTCTATGTAATTGTGGACTGAATGATAATCTCACGTCCTTGAAAGTGAAGCTGCATACAAGCGACCTCAATGTTTGTAAAATTTTAAAAATGATATGAAAAATTTAGGTCATTAGGTGGGAAAATTCAACTATATCCATTTATTCTAAAAGTCATTAAAATACAACATGTTTTAAAGTAGTAATTTATTTTGACATTTGAGGATATTAAATATGTACCCATATGAGAAAAATTAATACAGCTCTGGGGGTTACAAACAGACACTTACAAAGACCGGAAGGTGACTCTGTTTAATTTTATAAGTTAATCCTGGAGAATAAGTAATGGGGGCTATTTCTGCTGGGCAGTATTAGATGGTAAGTAATACGTATAATACGGGGTTTTTTTTTTAATGCTTATTTGTTTTATTTTGAGATAGAGAGAGGGAAAGCAAGCAGAGGAAGGGCAGAGAGGGGGAGAGAGAGAGCAAGAGAGAGAGAGAGAGACAGAGAGGGAATCCCAAGCAGCCCCCACACTGTCACCGCAGAGCCTGAGGCAGGGCTCGATCTTACAAACTGCAAGGTTGTGATCTGAGCTGAAATCAAGAGTCAGATGCTTAACCAATTGAGCCACCCAGGTGCCCAAATACGCTTTGATTTAATTAAAATAGCTCATACACTCTAGACAGTTTTAAACAAAACAAAAATAATCAAAACTATCAAGACAAACTCCTAGCAGTTATGAGAAGAGCTATCAGTCACTATTTACTGCACCTGTACCAAATGCTTTACCATCAGAGCCCCTGACATAGTCTTATTTTTATTATTATTATTTAAGGAGTTTGCCTCTGTATCTATGTTGTGAAAGCACTGAACGAACTATTTATCATTCTTATCTCTGAAACCGATCAATATTCTAAGTCACTGGTTAAAACATCCAAGAAAATATAAGTATTTAATGAAGGGTCCAAAATATATTGCTGTGTTATAATACCAGTTCGGGGGACATTTGTTTGACAGAAGAAAAGCAAGCCAGTCTGTGAGTCATTCATTTCAAGGTGTCAGAGAGAGATTTTACGCAGGGACTGCTGTGGGGCTTTCTGCTCGCACAGCATCCAATATTGGCACCTTTCCGCAGCACCATCAACCCTACTGACTGCTTTTTTTTCTGCTTTGTTTCTGGTCTATTGAATGCCCGCCATGTTCTGGAGCCCAACTTTGCCATGTTTGGCTTCCTTGTGGGTTTTTTCTTTTTTTTTGGTAATTTTATTTGTAATTGCTAGGTGTTTAAGCAATTGAAGTAATCTGAAGCATGACCTTAAAGTACTATTCTAGCTTAAAGTGTCAGAGCCATCCCTTCAACATTTAGATATGTAATACTCCATCTAGATACAGCCACAAGCACAGAGCTTTCCAGAATAAAAATGATTAAAATGTGTCACTGAAGTGCAGTGGTTGCCCTTTGTATATTTAACATTGTTTTCAACACATAAAGCATTCAGTGAATCCTGTGGGTGGGTGGATGGCTGGTGAAGTGATTAGCAATGCCATTATCAAAGACTGGTTATGAAAAAATGTCATTAAATCACTGATGCACATATAAAGGACCAGAATATAGAAATACTCCTCCATCCTTCTTCCTCTCCTTGACATTGTTTCACTCTTTTCATGGCACTTATTACTATGGGACATATTATATATTTATCGCTAGTCTAGAATTTCTCTCTTACTACTCAGAATCAGGCAAGTCTTGGTTTTCTTCATTGCTTCTCCAATGCCTAGAATAGTGCCTGGTGCACATCAGGCCCTGAGTAATACTTGCCAAATGAATGAATCAGTACTATTATCAGCATCATTATCAGTATCACCTTTATTATCCAAATGCCCAGCCCTAACGGGTTCATGCACAGCAACTCTACTCTAAGACTCTAAGTGAAACACAACCTAAAACAGGGAGAAGGCTTTAGAAGGAACATAGCCAGCACTTACTGGAAACACTGATGGGCACTTCACTAGCTAAGGCCAGAAGAGAAAAATCATTTCATGCCTCAAGAATTAGGTTTTAATCAAAACGAGCAGAACATGGTCACAAGCAGGTTTTATTCCTTAACAGAGCACTTCCATTAGAACAGCTTTATATTATTCTACTTCATCACTTGAATCCACAAAAAAAGTACATGAATAATTAATAGAAGGGAAAACTGAAAAAAAGAGAATGTGATTTTCCTAAATCACGGACTTAAAATCTTCTATCACTGTTGTTGTTGTTATTTTACATGTTATATTCCAACAGTGTTTTCTTTTTCTTGTCTTAGAACTATGTCTCTATTATTTTCAAGTAGAAAAAGAAAATTTACCTAAATGGTAATTTGAATAACCAAGTCACAAGGGTTCAAAGTAAAATAAATTTCAAGGTTGTATCATTTTGAAGCAAACTCACTGCATAGATGGCATCTTCCTTTTTTCCTTTGGAAGACGCATGTGTTAGTCATCATTTTTCCAATGGGAACAGAATTCTAACATCGCATTAAAATGTACAGATTTAAAATGAGAACTTGCATTGCATGTAAAGAGTAAAATATATCTATATCTATATATATATATATATATATATATATACATACAACAGAGCAAACCAATGTGTAATATATGAGAAAATGGGCATGAAGCAGTATTAAATAAACAAAAGGGAAGTGAATAGGGCAAAGAATTTAAATAATACAAAGATCTAAGAATTAACGTGTCAGTTGATAACACTTCAGCATATCCGCCTCTCAGAAGATGCATGCAACATAAATTAAATGCCTAAATACTGACAGTTAGAAATGGGGCATGGGAGTGAAATTCTGTGGTGATGGTTTCAACTCAGATGTTTATCTAGAATTTTGAGTGTTTACTTTGCCAAATTGAAAAAGAATCAAAAAAGATCCCACCATCTGCGGTCCACTTACTTTACAGTGGTCGGACTGGAGCTGCAAGGCTGGAACATCCCCTCCAATCGGCATTTGCTTTTGAAGCTCTTCATCTTTCATATTCAGCCATTTGATCAGCTCTTCTAAAGACGTCAGCAACCTGTTCCACTTCTCAGCACTGGCCTCCAAATGGGCCCTGTTGAGAGACAGTACTGACCACAGTTAGAAGCTTGAATTGCATTCAAAAAACTATACATCTTCCGTTAGACTAATAATCTTGTATGACTGACTAATGTTCACGTCCAAGAAAGAGGCCTATAAGAAACAGTTGTTTTGAAGAAGCTAGAATATGCAGATATGTTGGTGATATCGATCAAAATTGAAAATGGATAACTGCAAACCACAAAGGCGTAGATATGAGGCTTTCAAGAAAAATCTCCATGATATAAAATCATAGAAGTTTCAGCAAATATATACAGTATATATGCATACTGAAATACAATTTTCTTCTTCTTTCATCCATCTACATGAAGAACATGATAGAGAGGAAAAGAGAGCAACCATATGCATATAAAATGCTTAGAAAGATACATACTAGATAGGCTTACATCTGAGAACACAGTAAGCACTTAATTTCTATATATTTAGGTACTAATTGAGTATGTACAACAGGCCCATGTTATTTTTCTTTCTAAAAGAGCTAATTAATTTTTTAGGAAAGGAAATTACGAATGCCTTAATGTCCCTTCAAACCGAATAAATGACAAAGCAGAACATCACCCGCATTTACCAGCCATGACTTGCACAGAACACTATGTGGCTCACAGCTGACTGGTGTCCAATGACAAATGTCTACCGTGAACAGAAAACAGTCGGGCAGAAATTGTTGACTGCAGTACTCTGTGCTCTGGTTTAAAGGTAAGGTCTTTGTTTCAATAACAATTTTGGGGTTTAGAACAGAAAAGTACCTTCAAAGTCTTAAATGATGAACTTTATAATTAGGGAATCATGTTTCAGAAATACATTTTTGTGTGATTAGCATTCAATAAACGTAGGGGCGCCTGGGTAGCTCAGTTGGTTAAGCGTCCGACTTCTGCTCAGGTCATGATCTCACGGTTCATGGGTTCAAGCCCTGCATCAGGGTCTGTGCTGACAGCTCAGAGCATGAAGCCTACTTTGGATTCTGTCTGTCTGTCTGTCTGTCTGTCTGTCTCTCTCTCTCTGTCTCTCTCTCTCTCTGCTCCTCCACAGCTTGGACCTTGTCTCTCTTTCAAAAATAAACACTAAGAAAAAAAAAAAAGTTAAAAAAATAAGATTCAATAAAAATAAAAGCCCTTGAGAATTAAAATGCAAATAAAAGTACACATTTGGGGCCTTGAAAAAAGTCCACTTACTCAGCCTCAAGCTGGATTTGAAAAGGGGGATCAGTCAGAAACTCCAGGGACTCAACCCTGCACCCCCGCCACAGTGGGCAGACGGTGAATGTTGACTTAAGTGTTCAATTGTGTGAAATGGAATTACCTTGACCTTTCAGACTGAGAGGTGCAGGGCTGATGGAGACAGACCTCAGCCCTGTTATGCAATGAAGGTCACTCATTTGGGGCAACTTCAGGTGCCAGAAACTTCTGCTGATCAGGTTTCATATCCTCTCATTTAGCTGTCACATTGACATTAGCATGATGATCCCCACTTACACAAAACTGCTCCTTCCCTGAGTGATACGAGACCAACCAGCCAAGTATGGCCTCTACTGTCTCTCAGCTCTATCAGTAATCTTTTTACAGATCTGATTTACTTGAGCTGCTATCCCAAAACCGACAGCTCTTCTTAATTAATTCAAACAAGTATTTCCCCACTGATCACATTAGGTGGTATTCCAGTAATGGATATTCAACAACATCCTAAGTCTCTGTTTAAAAGTTCATAATGTTTTCAGAAGAACTATCTGGTCTCTAGTTCATCTCTTGTTCATAAAATAATGACCATGGTCTATCAGCCAATATTCTTGGCTAAAAGAAAAAAAAAAAAAAGGAGTTCTATAGATCTCTAAAATACGATGAACAAGCATTCAGTCACATACAAAAGGCCAACTGTCCTGCAATCTATTTATAGTTCCGTTGTCAGCTGGCTAATATAAAACAAACTATTCAAACCCTAAAATTCTGTATCTTATTCAAAAGAGGTAGGTATGAAATAATAAAAAATGATTTGTAAATAACAAAGTTTGAAGTATTTCATAATTCTTTGAGAACTGTATCATTAAAAGGTTCATGCTATTCTCTTGCATTTATAATCTTTTTTATTCATTCTACAGGTGGAATGATTGACCTCACTTTACAAAATTTTGCTTTAATGAGATCCTGATTCTGTTTGAGCACCAGCTTTCCTGTGTTCATATTGATTAATTTTAGGCCAACTATGTAATTACCTATCCCTGATAAACAGTAATTTTACTTGTCACAGAGAAGAACTAAATAATTTCAATTATATTAACTGAAAACTCTGCCACTTACAGATCACTTTGCCATAAATATATTTGACTGAGGTGCTGCAATTTCTTTCTAGTATTTTTAAATGCAAAAAAAAATGACAGCTAGAAATCAGAAGCGTTTAGTCAATCAAGACATGCTTCAGTGTCGCTGTGTGAAAAATTCTTAGCACATACCATGACCTCTTATTTTAGATAATTTGATCCTGCTCCTTCAATGTGTGTAGTTTAACTCTTTAATCAATAACTAAATCGACATTACATTCCTTTGAAATCCAGTTACACATACACATTGTATTGAAGAGCATGCAAATGTTTTTTTTCCCAATGGCATTAACTCTTTTGACTGCACAAAACAATGAAATTGATCATTGAAATCTATTGCATCCAGCACCTGAAGGACTCTTCTAAAGACGAAGGCAATGGTTTTTAAAGAGAAATACTGAAGTTACTTTGAAATAAATGAGAATACATTGGTGTACGTATTTCCCTGCATCTTCCTTCTTCCATCATAAAAAGCAAGCTGATTTGGCAGAATTCTTGCCTGGAAAATCTGTTCTGGTTATTCTCCAACAGATTATAACTATGTGTTCAGTGGATTACTACCATATGCCCAAATAAATGCATGCTTCCGTAGTAGCCTTCAGTGTTCTAGTTCCAATTTAATTCTTTCATCTTTCAAGATGAAAGCCTTTTCTGGGGCACTGGTTTGAATGCTTTGCAAGTAGAAACTTTAAATTTGTTTTGGTCCTTTCTCATTTTAACTCCAAAAATTTTTAAACTTCCCTTTTCCCATAACTATAGATGACCAGTCATCAATCATATATTCATAATCTTAAAACATTTGTTTCTTCTTTTTAAGTAGGCTCCATGTCCAACATGGAGCCCAAAACAGGGCTTGATCTCATGCCACTGAAATCACGACCTAACCTGAGATCAAGAGCCAGATGCTTAACCGACTGAACCACCCAGGTGCCCCAAACTATTTCTTTACCTAGCACATATCTGTGGGCACTCATATTCTGGATAACTGACTTATTATCCTAATTATCCTAATTTTCACCTGCTTCAGTTCATTCTTTGGGTACTTTACATGTCCAAAACAAGAAATACTTTCATTGAATGGATTAGCAACCTGTGTATAGAATATGTGTTATACAGGTTAGTTCCTTTTAGGTTAAACCATTTATTTTACAACTCTTTCAATGTTTTAAAATATATATAATGTGAAAAACTTCTTAGAAGGTAAGGATTCATTAAAATGGCACCTCATTATTTATAGTAGAAAAGGAATTATGGAAGAAACTGAATTAATAACTATTTTAAATCACAAAAGCCTTTACTTTCCAATATTTCTTTAAAGAAGTTTTTATTCCTTCTCCCAATGTACAGAAATGAAAAAGAGAGCAAACAGTGGGAATGAGTAAGCAGGGGCATTTATAAAAATAAAATACAGCTTTCCATGGATTCCCTACAAACCTGCATGGAGTACTCCCTCTGGTATCAGGCACTTTATTTCGGAAATAAAAACTCCTGGGGTCAAGTTGGAAGAAAGGCAAGTAAACCAAATATACTATGATACAGGAAACCTAACAGCTCCCTGAAGGAACCACAGCTCAGGGAAGAAACTTGCACAGGAAACCAAAGAGAGAATTTGGGATCCAAACTAAGTCTAAACTCTTTCCACTCCATTGCTTTCATTACGGGCAGCATTTAAGAGGGCAGAAACTGGTCAGACATATTTATAGACAAGTGAAGATACATTTGCAAAGAAGGTCCACCAAAGTTTACAATGCCCCAAATTAAGATGAGCAAATACGTAGAGTCCCCTATTGTGCAAGGAAGGCACAGAATTAAATGTTCAATTTGGCGTGTTTACAACAAATGAAATTCATTTCTCATTTATGGTGAAACCCACAGATTTAAAATTGAGATATAATGAATTAAAATACCCTCATTAGTGCAAAAATAACCAGTTACATTAAAAAGGAGTTATGCTTGCTCCCAGAAAGGGAATTAAGACAACTAGGGAGAAAAAAGAATTCAGCCTGTGCTGAATAGAATACCAAACCCCCCTACAAAGGCGTGTCTGTAGTTCTCTGTCTTTGGACACATAAGAATTGGAGGAAAAGAAACGTGGATTTGGAGAAGTCTGGGGCCAGCTTGTTCCCTGCAGGCTCAAGACCAACTATCCAACAGAGGAAAAACAAACAAACAAATAAACAAACACCAAAGCTGTGCTTCCAATATGGTAACAACATGTAGCTATTTCCATTTATATTAAAGTTAATTAAAATAAATACAATTTAAAATTCACATTATCGGTTGCACTAGCCACACTTAAAGCACTCAATAAGCCACATGTGGCTAGTGGCTACCACACTGAATAGTACAGATACAGAACATTTCTACTTTTGCAGAAAGTTCTATCAGAAAGTGCTGAAACAGAGGGGAGAAAAGAAAGAAGAGAGGAACAGAATCTTCCTCTGTTCAACTTAAGAAAAAGAAATTTTAGTAGTTTTACAATATAGTTAGTAAAATCAATTGGCCAAGGCTAAAAGTGGTGTCAGTGACATTGTAAAATGTGATAACATTAGATGTAATCATGATGTTAAAGGTTAATCTTCTCTAAGGGCTCTTAAAAGGGTGCCCTGAATTTTTAAGAGGCTCATAAAAGAAAGGGAAGATAGAACTTTATCTTTGAACTCTGTTTTCATTAGATTTGACAATTTCACTGGCCTTTGAAACCATATGTTAATAAGAATCTATATTTAACATCATTAAGCTGATAAGTGGATATTTAATTAACATAATCCTAAATTAAATAAATTTAACATAAAAACTTAAGCCATGTCATTCATATTACTGAATTTATTTCCAATTCACATTTTTCCCAGGAGTGAAAAATACTGTCAAATTTCCTAAGAGTCTATCTTCTAGCTGAAATTTCAAATCATTAGCTATTGTCTCTTCTATCAATCTAAGTGAAATATATACCTGTATGTATTGTTTGTAGATTGCAAGGAATATTTTGCATATTGGACT
Source organism: Suricata suricatta (assembly GCF_006229205.1). Classification (NCBI taxonomy): domain Eukaryota; kingdom Metazoa; phylum Chordata; class Mammalia; order Carnivora; family Herpestidae; genus Suricata; species Suricata suricatta. The sequence goes on along the minus strand of NC_043706.1, from coordinate 124,948,801 downwards.
TCAGTATTTAAAAGTATAATCAAGACGTGTCTGGGTGGTTCAGTTGGCTAAGTAGCCAACCCTTGATTTCAGCTCAGGTCATGATTTCAGGGTCGTGAGATTGAGCCCCACCTGGGGCTCCACGTTGAGGTGCATTCTCTCTCCTTCTCTCTCTACCCCTCCCCAACATGCACGCACATGGATCTTCTCTCTCTCACTCTCAAAAGAAAAGTGTACTCAAAGTTACCCAAAAAGACTCAAAATAATATTTAAGATATTAACAGAAGATATTGGGACACATATTATTACGTAGTTCCAGCAACCACACCATAGTCAAAGGAGGTAATGCCTGTAAAGCACTTAGCATAAGTCTAACACATGAATATTCAATAAATATTAGCTGTTGTTATCATCTTGGGCAGCCATTCTCTTTCTAAAAATGATGATAAATTAGAGCAAATGCTCCCTGCCATGACAGTATCGACTTTAGCATAATTAAAGCACAATTTGAGATACTGAATGCACAGAAAGGACATCTATCAGATGGCCCCATTCTTAGGAAAGAATGAAGAAAGGCCACAGGTAGAGGGAGAGGTTTAGGGAGCTAACAACGAATCAAAATCTCTACAAAACAGGGTTGGTGGTAAATATGACAGAAAACCATTCAGAATCACAATACCAATTGTAAGAAGACAGAGTCAAATTATAGTAGAAGAAACGTCATCATTTTTTACTTTTTCGTACAACACTAGGAAACCCAGAATCAAGAATGGGGGATAGAGAGAGTGTGGTCATCAGAGTGTCAGAGACTTAAAAGGGGGAAACAAGAAATAAAAGGGGAAGATGAAATTCACCTGACATTACTGAAATGGCTTATGATGGAATCCAAGTGGAGGAGAAAGGAGTGTTGGAGTCTGAAAGGAAGAAGGGTTTGAGCAACTAAAGATTAGGGGAAAGGAAAACAGGTTTGGAAGAACACAGTAAAAAGCTAAGTGTTCCACAACTGGAGATTATTAAAGCATGTGCATTTTTAAACAATCTTGTTGGAATATAGATGGATTATATAAACAGGATAAAAATACAAAGTTAGGTAAAAGTCTATAGATGGTCCTGGTATATAACAAACTAATGAAAGGTACCCTGTTCACTTAGGGCTGTAACTTTAATTTGAAGGAGAAACTGATTTACCAATGATGTTGCAAATGTTTCCAATTTGATACAACAGAGGGCTCTTCTCTAATTAACATGGCAAGAGCAGTGGCATTCAGGTGCACATGGCCAAGTAGAATAGAGCAAAATAAAATGTGTGCTTTGAAGAACGGTCTGCCCTTGGTCTCCTGCAGATTAATCATCTCAGGGATGCCAAGGTAACACAGGATGTCAGCTGAGTCCCACGTATGGCCAGGTCTGTGGGACTTAGAATAGGGGCAAAGGCTTTTATAGACAAAGTAAAAAGAAACTTAGATGTCACAATAGAAAATATCATCAATATGGATATTGACACCCAGGATGATAGCTGAGAAAAAGATGAAGAATAAAAGGGAAGTCAAGCCAGATGCTCAAGTCAATGAGGAAGGTGAAGGAAGTGTCTTATAGTTCAGGAGGGAGCAGGAAGGGTAGAGGGTAAAATAATGGCTGTATTCACTTCTAAGAAGAAGCTGTTGAGATAGAGCAGCAATGCCTCAAAGAGAACAAGGAGGCTCTCAACTTCTTCCTTATCCGGGTGGCAGGGCTCCTGTTCAGCCAGTGGGTCTGTACCAGCCATACTCGAGGTTTATGGCTGGCATTCTGGTTGTTTGTTGTCTGCATCAATTATTAAATATTCAGAATATCCCCACCAGCTTCTAGGCAAAAATGGGAAAATTACACTCTATTGAAGAGAGTTTTAAGAAAAAGTGGACAAGAAGGGGAAAGCCGACCTTCAGGTACACGGGAAAGTGTTAGAAGAGTTTACAGAAATATTAAAAACACAACAGAATTTGTTCACAAGAGAAGCCAGTGTAAGGGTAGGCTGTACTTAAAAAAACGGGAGGAAAGAATAAAGGAGCAGAAATTCAGCATGATTCAGAGGCACCACCTTCAATAAAGACTGAAAGGGGCAGGTGGCTGGACACAGGTTGCTTCTTCATATTTGTTAATGAGAACACTTTCCCAGCCTGCCCCAAGGGGAGGCGCTTTCTCATTGAGCACACTCGTGACCTTCTCTGAATCTTGACTCTCTCAACCCTGTCGAGGTGCAGTGAGGAACCTGATTTATCAGCCTGAGGAACAAGTGGATGCTGAGCTCAGCCCAAGTTCCCTTGGGAACAGGCCTGCAGACTGAGCTCCTCTCCCCTCTTCTACGTGGGGGGTCTCACTGGGTCAGCCATCTTGTCCAGTGACCGCTGGTGATGCAGTCTCATTCTCATTCTGGGGTTCAGCTAACAGACTACATCCACTGAGCCCTCAATCTAAGCCCCCCCCTCCAACCTGCCCTCTGTATCGGCAGTGAGTACGACACTATTGTTCTCTCTCGGACATACTTTTGTTTCCTATTTGTTCAGAAGCCAGCCAGGACAGATGGACACCATTTATTAGGGACCCTCTCAGAAATTCCCAATATGAATGACTAAGAAAAAAAATAATAAAGTAGGGAGAATTTCTATGTCTTTTGCACTAATTGGTGCCACATGGAATGGTAATCCATAAAAAATATAATAATAGTTAACAATTATTGAGTGCTTACTGTGTGCCACTGTTTTAGGCACTTTACCTAGGCTAATTAAATGGAACATTCATGATGACCCTACAAGGAAACTACTCTAATAAGAGTATCTCTCTCTGATATATGAGGAGACACATATTGGCTAGGTAAGCTGCCCACAGTGGCACAGCTGCTAAGTGGCAAACCCAGTGTTTGAACGGAGGCGGTGCAGTTCTACCATCTAACATTACTCAGCTATCCTGTGCCATTTCTGTCCGAGGTAGGCTTCCTATATGGGGGCCTATTACCCAGGATAATAAACCTTTATATATTTTAAGAAACTGTTGTATCTTTCTTTTAATTAAGATATAATTAACATATAGCACTATATTCCTTTCAGGTATACAACAATGATTCAATAAAGGCATATATCACCAAATGATTACCACAGTATGTCTAGTTGACATTTATCGCCATATATAGTTGCAAATTCATATATTTTCTATAAAGAAATATACATCCTTTTGTAAATATCCAAGTAATAATGAATGTGAATATAATTTCTTTTGCCCATTTTTCAAAGTTAAAAATGAAGACTGCATCATTTCCTTCTTTAGTGAAGCATGTATGTTCTATATGGAAGCACAGGCTAGTGATTATAGGTGTAGATACAGTCCTCCAGTTACTATATATTTATAATGCTGTTATGTGTAATAACAAAGTTACAGCAGTGTGGTCCCTCTCCCCCTTCCCTTCACAGCAGACTTACTTGAGAAAACGACACTGTGCAGACCAGTTCTGTTTCCACTTCTCCACTTCCCATTCTGACTCTTGTCCTCTTGAAATCGAATTTTCACCTCAACTAAAACTCTATTCCAGCAAGGAGTCACCAACGCTCTTCTGATCGTGCCTGCCTTTGCAGCCCTGATCTCCCTCAGCTGTCAGCACCACTGACCACGCCATCTCTCCAAAACCACGCCTCCCCCAGCTCTTGACAACATTCCTGATTCTCCCCTTCTCAAGGCCACCCACTTCTCAGGTGCCTTTGTTTGCTTTCCTTTTCTTCACTTATCCCTTATATTTAAGGGTTTCCTGGGATTCTTTGAAGTCTCCTAATTTTTCACCCTCTTGTCTACTCACAATGCTTACCTGCCTCCTCTATCTGGATCCTCCCCCTCACCATTTCTTTATCTGGCCTATAGCTGAAGAGATGGCCATCCGATGGTAATTTGTTTCTGGATGTCTCACTGGTGCCTCAACATGAACCGAGCACCTATTCAGTCTCCCTGCACTATCCCGGACACGGAAGAGGTCTGTCAGCGGCTCTCCTTGTCTGCAGAACTGCACAAATCTAACAAGGGATCCTCCACAGGCACGTGGGAGGGATCTTTCCAAAGCTCGTATCTAATCATGTCACCTAAAGGTTTTCAAATTCCCCGACCAGAGGAATGAGCATGGTGCACACAGCGGTTTCATGAGTGTGTCTCACCTCTCTCCATCTTTTTTTTCTTGCCACAATCCTTCCCTCCACACCAACAGCAAATGCTAGTCTTAGCCTTAGTCTAAGGCGAAGTCTAAGTCTCCACCTTAACCTGGATAGAACTGGAAGCCCCCCAGGACTCATCTTATTTATGATTTGCAATGCCTTAAACACAGAAGTTTGTTCTTATTGAATACTTGAAAAGACCTGAAGCTCCAGAGGCGAGTAATGTGGTTAAAAATTCTTTTAATTCATTATCATATTAATAACACACTTTACCGGAATGCATGATCTATTTTGATGCAGAAGTCCACTGGCAAAAGCAGAAACTGCCATTTCTAAAAATAACATTAATTTATTTATCAGATGTATTTAATATTCCAACAATAGTTTATGAGCTCTTTCTTTTCAGGTTAGAAAACAATGTGACTTGAGAGGCTTAGGAATAGCATCTATGAAAGGCCAAAGAATATTTTTGGCTGTAGCTTTCCATTTGGAATGATCTGTTTATGATGTAGGCCTTCATTAAATTCCTGTTTTTATAGTTTTTAAGTTCATTCATTCTTTCATTCGTTTGTTCATTCCTTCCTTCCTCCCCCCTTCCTTCATTCCCCCCTTCTTTCCTTTCTTTTCAAAGGAGGAGGGGCAGAAAGAGAGGGGGAGAGAGAAAAAATCGCAAGTAGGCTCAGTACTGTTAGCACAGAGCCCGACACAGGGTTTGAACTCATGATCCATGAAATCATGACATGAGCCAAGAAATGAGCCATGAGCCATGGAGCCATGAGCTGTGACCTGAAACCAAGAATAGGATGCTTAACTAACTGAGCTACCAGGGGCCCCTTAAATGCCCTTTCCTAAGGAACGCATCCTCCAAACTCTCAAAATTCCAGCACCACATGGACAATCTTCACCAGGACCAGCCCTGTGGCTTTTCACTTGTTAGACTAGACATTGGTTTTGCTAGAACCTTAGTCAAAGTTTTTTAACTGAGTTAATATTTTAAATCATTTTTAAAATTTTTATTTACGGGGAACAGAAAGTTGAAACTCAGTGGGATCTGGCCAGTTGAAAACTCAATCTTAAATAAGCATTAAGTATATTCTGTCACTATACAGTATTTCCAAATTTACCTCTCTTACTGACCAAAGTAGTTGGCCGATGCTAACATAATCTTCAAGAGGATCTTTAGACACAGGCTGACATGGTCACACTAAACTACCCCCTTCTTTAAGGGTAAAAAGAAGTGTGAATCTCCCTCTATGGGACCCACGAGAATAACAACCTCTCAGGATTTCTCTTTAGGGAAAAAAAAGTTTTTTAAAGCTTATTCACAACAAATCATCACTAAAGATACCTACTCTCTATGAACTCGCTCTATGAAATCTAGAAACCAGGTGAAGCATATAAGGAAAAATCAACTAGACGCTACATTAGATGTACTTGCCTAGGTGAAGAAACTGTCAGAACATCCATCTTCACAGCAATCATGCAGAATTTTGTAAATGAGAAAATTAAAGCTCAGAGAACCTGAGTGATTTGTCTAAGATCAGTAAGTAAACTGCAAAGTCAGAGAGTCAAACTTAAGATCATTTTAAGGATGTACACTTTTCAATACATCATACAATTTCTGAATCTTAAAAGAAACTGACCCAAATGCAAAACCTAGGTCTTTCTACCAAAATTCCCCTTTTGGATCTTTGCTCAGTAGCATGTTCTCAAACAGTTTTCTCTAAACCCATACCCAGATGGGTACTGTTACCATCCACTAAGTGTAATTCCAGACTTCCAATAGCATAAATAATTGCCACACTACATATTTTTTCAGGGTCCATTCCTTGTCGGCACCCTGGTCTTCAAATTCATCCTTATTTTACTCTCTCCAAATGCAGACATGAATCATCAGTTTTCCACTTCAGTGTTCATGAGCTATATTTAATTTCTATAAATACATTTTCTGATTGGACATAAAACTAGCATAATGAAGCAAAACATTCACTGCCAAAAGTCATAAAGATCTGGATTCAAATCCTGGCTTGGAACTTGTTAGCTCAAAATCTTGTCAAGTTTCATATATTCATTAAGCCTCTGTTTCTTCATGTAAGAAAGAATTTTACTATTCACCTACTGGGATATTTTGAGTATTAAATAATGTTATAAAGATGCTAACATAGTACTGGACAAGGTAAACAATCAATAACAAGCAGGTACTGATAACATTATTATTAGTATTATTAGATTTAAAATATGATATGCAAATTCGTGAATAGTTAAGAACAGTTGGCAGAAAGACCTGGATATAAATGCAGCTAAAACTGTAACATTAAAAAAAAGTTTTTGCATTTAAATCATTTTTTTACTATTGTTTTCAAGACTTTATTTTTAAGTAATCTCTACACTTAACGTGGGGCTTGAATTTACAAACCTGAGATCAAGCGTCTCATGTTCTACGACTGGACCAGCCAGGCACCCCTGCATTTAGATCTTAAACTACTTTTGAGAAAGTAGCTTGGAGGTAAGGCTTCCTATTCACTTTCTGATAGACAAAAACCATACAAACCTCCCTCCCCCATCATTTCTTATTTTGATATTGACTATTCTGACCTGATGCTGGCAGATTTTGCTTTCAAGTCATTCCATCTTTGGTTCATATCATCCAGTCGATGTTGAAGCATAGTGGCCTCTTCAGAATTTCCCAAAGCTTTTACCATCTTCTGCCTGTTTCCATCAATGCTTTTAAATATGTCATTATGTGCATCAATTTCTGCCTGGATGTCCTAAAGAGCAAAGAGCAAAGAGAGAATGCAAATGTTAAGGATTTGTGGTAACAGTACCTTAGGGTTGCTATACAGAACTTCATTTTTTTTTATTCCACAGATGAATTTTTTTAAGCAAAACAGTTAAATTTACCTTAAATGATAATAACAAATTCAAGTGTTTCCACAATTCTTACACTGAAAATAACAGCTTTTAAATCTTCAATATATTGACCTCCCCAGTTCTTAAAAACAGAATGTATTATAATCAAAACTTCATCTACCAGTTGCTTAGATGTTAGATTCATGAGAAATTTTGAAATTTTATGTAATTATTATTGCCAGATTGTTGAACTCTGCCTAATGCCCCGATTCTTTCTCCCCTTTACACACACAGGCAAAACTGACCTCAAAATAGGACCTTTTACAGACATATTACATAATTTTACCTGTTTTTTTCTCACATTTAGGCAAACTTAATAGTTTGTCCCTCCAATTTAATAGTTTATTTCTAAAATTTTAAAAGAATATTTTCATAAAAACACTTATCCTCATTAAGAAATAAAACTAATGACAAAATAACATTTATCCTGTCACAGAAAATTATTTTTTATAAATTTCAGTATAAAGTAAAATAAAAATGATTATAAATTAATAATAAAACCTGGTTCAGACTTTGGAAAAGCATTTTGGTAATCTGTATCAAAAGCCTTAAAATTGTTGAAATTACCTATCCTAGGAAGATTTATGTATAAACACATTTATTACATTAATTGTGTTTAAAGTAAAACAGTGGAAACCATCATAACACATTAATGGTATCTAATATTAGGCTTAAAAATGAAGGCACAAAACTACATATTATGATGTTAATTTAATTTTAAAAGTAGGCGTTTAAATCAGCATATGCTTTTGTACATCACAGTACACACATACATCACAGAACTGTAAGAAATATCAAAATAGTATATTTCTTTGTACAATGAAATTAAATGTGACTTTGATTTTCTTCTTTACACTTTCTGAATTTCCTTTTTTTTTCAAAAACAGTGTTTCTTTTTGTATTAGATAAAGATAATAAATTTAAAATTTAGAATACATAGTGTAAGATCACCTGGGTGGCGCAGTTAAGTGTCCAACTCTTGATTTCAGCACAGGTCATGATCTCACAGTTTGTGGGATTGAGCCCCAGAACAGGCTCTATACTGACAATGCAGAGCCTGCTTGGGATTCTCTCCCCCCACGCTCCCTGCCCTTCCCCCACTCACATGTGCACACACTCTCTCCACCTCAAAACAATAAACATTAAAAAAATAAATACACAACATCTTTATCATTTTTAAAATACTCTCCACTATAAAACTGTCAACACAATTATCTGTATTAATTTGGCAATCATCTTTTCTCCCTGAATAAAATGAAAGCAAGCTAGTTGTAGCTAACCCTAGAGTGAGAGCCACTTCCATTCAACGAATGAGTGTGGACTTAAAAACAAAAACAAGCACCTGAGGGGCCCATGAAGGTGTGCAGTGAGTCTCCAGGGCCTTAGCTGGTAATGAATACGAAGGCAACTTACTACAGAAATAAAAAAATGATTTCAGGTCATGAATCTGAATTAGTAAAAGGAGAATAAATTCTTAAATACCATAGTTTTACTACCTTTCTCATCTTCAGTTTTCATTTACAAGCCTCACTTTTCTTCAGTTTTCCAATTCCAGAAGTATGATGAAAAATTAAATACAAATTCTTTGAATATTCAGAATGCTTTCATTAATTTAGGAATCATTCCCAATTAGCAAATCCATCAAAAACCAATGCTTAGAGATTGGGATCTAAAAGATTGTTTTTTAAACATCTGCAGATCTCGACTAATGGGAAGGACACATGGAAAGGCCTTTTGAACCTCATTACTCTAATGAGCACGGTAGGAGGTTATCACTATGTAAAGGGCAAAAATGATATATTAGAATTTCTGAGATTTGTGATGTCTAACCTGACACTAATAGGGTAAATAATGAGGAGGAGGAGAGAGGAACACAGAGTTTGATGGACAGCTTCTGCAAAATGTCTCGTCCAAATTTGTAAGACTGTTGGTCTCTGGGGTTATCTTAGCCTAGTGACAAAGCCAAATCAGGTCCACCTGCAAAGTGTGGCTTGGGTACACCCAGAATTGGTGTTCACCACCAAACAAAACCTCTGAGATTGTTGACTCTTGTGCTTTTCACTAGCATCTCTGTCATGCAGAGCAGACACCAACAGGGGACCAGGGGACGGAGCCAGATACGGATTCAAGGTGCTCAGGTTGGATAACATCATGCATATAAAATGGCAATTTCATTATAATTTCAGTTTGAGATACTTCAAATAGAAATTTTCAGTGAAAAAAGAGGGTATGGCAAGTTCTGTTGAAAGGTTCTTTGGTGTCAACTTCTGAACCTAGTCCTTATTCTTTAGGACATAACTGTTTTATTTTTGCGTCCTGTCGGGGCCCGCCAAGTTTTCTGCCTGCCTCAGGCAAGGATTATCACTCCGTTGAGTGAGCCAGTAAACAAGATTTGCATCTGGAGGCTGGAGATTGCCATTTCCTGGTCAAAACAACTTTGGCGACTGTCTTGCTGAGCTAGACGTGAGTGGCCAAGGCACACAAAAGATCAAAACCGTATTCAGTGTTAGTTCTCCATCCCGCAAGATTGCTGAGGCGCTTCTTTGATATGCATTTGACTCTGTAGCCTGCCTAGGTCAGCTTGCCTTGTTTTCCCCCCCTGAAGACTATATAAAGAACAGTTCTTTGAATAAACGCTCTCTTTCGCCTGATCGGAGAACCGTGAGTTCTGTCTTTACTCTCTGCGTCTCCCTCTCCTGCCCCCTTTTTCTCTCCCTCCCTCAGGAAAAGGACCCGCTACGATTCTCCTCTCCGCCCTGCCGATCGGGGCGGACGAAACAGGTACCACCCAGGGACGAGCGCCCCTGCCGTCGGGTTACGACAATTGGAGCCTCAACGCGGGGCTCAGTAAAGTAACGCCCTGAGCTCGGGTTACAACAGCGCCCTGTAATACATTTTAAGACATGTAAAGAGATATATTAAAAGATCAGTAGTTTAAAGCTCATGTCGTATGGATGCGTGATCACCTTCTTTCTCAATAAGCCCAATGGCACAATGAGCAAGGCATCTCTTTGCTCTCTATTGCAAAGTGAATCTGGACTCAAATTTCCTGGATCAGTTCCAACTACTGTCGGGGGTCTACACCTAAAATCACAAGGGAACTTCAAACCACAACTTCCTAAAGTAGCCTGACAGATTTGCTTCCTTTCATAGTCAAGAGAAGTAGGAAGACAGAAATGCATTAAGATCCATATACAGCTTTTTTTAAAGTTACACCAAAGTATTCTACAATATCAGCAAATCTGGATACCAAGAACACAAAGCAACTTTGGCTCCTGATATCCAATCAGGGGAAGTCTTTTCCAACCCAGCCACAAAGACAAATGGAGGGAAAGCGAATTCCCATCACCAGCCAACCACTGCAGGCATGTCTGTCAAGTTTTGGTTAAGAGCACTCCCAAGTCATCATGTTGGAATGCAACTTTCAGTCTGTGAAAAACCCTCCCACACTTGAGCCTCCACAAAAGTTAAGAAGAAAATCAACAACCAGAAAGCAATCAAAGGAAATCAGCACGCATTATTTTGTTTTACAGATTTATTTGGCCAAATAATTAAAAGCTCCTAAAATCATAAAAATCATCTTCCTATTGCTTCTGTATTCTTCACAGTCCTTTATACAGAAGAACCCTAACCTTAAAACAGAGATAGATTGGTGATAGACAAATGTATAAATGCATGAATAAAGGCATTAAGTTCACCTTAATTGGCTGGCATATCAGCCATTATAATGCCAAGGAAAAGCAGACCATTAAAAAATGGGAAGGGAGGGCAGTAATCATTTTGCTTAATCTTTTCATGTAAAGCATTTAACATGGGAACTAAAATTATTTAGAAGCTTGTACTGCAAAGTCCTGCCTATTCTTTTACTGGAAATTTAGAATTACCTGCAGTTAATGAGTCATGTTTCTTCAGAGATGATTGTGCAATGATGCACTGGTTTTAAAATCAAGATGCCGGCACGGGGGATTGTTAGATTGTGACCCTGATGTAGCACCAAATGCTAAAATAAATTGAAATTCCATGCAGGAGGTTTTACTCTCGCCGCACAGCTGGGAGACTTGCCCTACTCATCCTCACCTCTGTCACCTACAAGCCATTCTGAACATTAAGCAGCACAAAATAGTTATTGATAATTAGTTATGGGAAGGTAATCCATGTAGAAGCACCAAGTGATGCTCTTCCAAGCATGTAACATAAGCTGGTCATGTGCACAGAGACGCCAAAAGCCAAGAATTCAAGCAGTTGAAGTCTCATTTAAAAATAAGACAGAAGAGATCTTTAAGGATTCACTTGAAACCTACCTGCTACGAATGTAAGCATAACGTAGAAGGTTAGGAAGCCAGGGGTTAGAGTAAGATGCCAACATAGGAAAACATCATCAAAAGCATAAGATGCACACCGGCAGCACCGCCTTCCAGAAGATGACGACGAAGCTCAGAGAGATGCAGCAACTAGTCTCTTGTACACAATACCCACTACCCACGTCAAATTTAACCTCCTAAATAAAGGGAAATATTTATTTAGTGGCTTCCTTATTCTTTTTCATACCAATTCTTCCCTTAGCTGGATGTTTCTCTAATTATCTAACCATATGCCAACACTTATAACTGTAGGTCACATACATTTTACTTCTTTATAATTTCTATAATCAAGTAGCAGCTACAAACCATGGAAGCAAAAAAAGTTCCCTTGGATTTTAATAAACAGAGCTGCTTGAACCCTCTGATAGGAAGCAGAGATTATGAATATGGTGCCCTTAGAAAGTCGTCAACTACCGAATTGGTGCTAGAAGAGATTCATCCTCTTCAGGCGTTGTTGACATAATCTTGGTTTATTTTTGCATGGCATATTTACCTAACCCTACATGGCCACAGAAATGTTTGCTCTAAAGGAGTCCTGACCTCTTTCCTGAAGGTGAAGAAGTGAGGTCAGCAACGATTTCCCTACCACATCCCAAGTCTCAGGAAAATCAACAAAGTTAAGCATTAGGGGAAAAGAAATCCACTGTTCCTTCCAAAAACAAGACTGGAATTCGGAGAAAGTGTGGGATTGATTAACAGGAGCTCAGTGGGATTGCTGTTGCCAGAGCTTTAGGATTTGAAAATGAGGAACCATAACTGTTTTTTAACAAGTCAAGATATTACCGAAAAATAATACAACCAAAAAATATCATCAGATAGCATATAATATGTAAATACGCTTTGAGGCTTTTGTGAAGTTTCTGGGGTAGTGAGTAATTGAGATTAATTATTCACCTAATTATTATGGTTAATTTCAATAAATTATTCAATGAATTATTTATAAACTATACTTGCCTTCAACAGCTAATCTCATAGATTTTAATCACCTTATTAATAATTATGGAATCACATTTGACAGACAATAGAAACTAGTATTATCTGGTCTATAGCAGGATTTATAAAGTAAGAAGTCAATGCCAGTAATGTACTTATCCCATTACCTATGATTATAAATATGTTAGACAACAGAGTAGGAAAAAAGCTGGATAACTTAGTGGAACAAGCCCACAATTCACTGTCCTTCTGAGATAATTTGAACAAGCCACTTGCAATGATAATGAATCGATAAACAATCAACATTTTAAACTCAAACACAGCAAACACTGCTATTAATCAAAACACCTTTCATAACCAAAAGGTGTTCCAAATCCTCGAATCTATACCAAGTTGTTACTGAAACATGAAAGTTTCCTGGTGAATTAAAATACAGTGACCTCCCTCCTGGAGTATGCAGATTTGGTCGACAATATGAACGTGAGGTTCTTAGGAACAGTTATGAAATGTTTCATGTGGCCAAATTACTGCTCCCCCTTAATTCCCCAAGTCAGATGGTATAATCAAAATGGAAGGGGTTTTGGAAAACCCAAAGATTATTGCATGTTAAATGTTTAAAACTATAATCCTGGAGCATCCAAGTCCTCACCTCCTGATCTGTCCTATGGCCCAGAAACCTCTCAATTTCTTCCCCTAATACACCATTTCCCTACATTAACTTCAAACCCATCTTTATTTATTTATTTATTTTTATTTTTTTTATTTTTAAGAGACCGAGAGAGACAGCGTGAGCAGGGAGGGTCAGAGAGAGAGGGAGATACAGAATCTGAAGCAGGCTCCAGGCTCTGAGCTAGCTGTCAGCACAGAGCCTGATGCGGGGCTTGAACCCATGAACCGTGAGATCATGACCTGAGCCGAAGCCAGACGCTTAACTGACTGAGCCACCCAGGCGCCCCCAAACCCATCTTTAAGTCCCAGTTTAAATGTAATTTCTCTAGAAAAGACTTCTCTGCCCCTAGATTAGATGAGGCCTATCTGTTACTCTCATAGATCCCTCTCCATTTGCTGAATCACACACTTGTAGTGAAAACTTTCCGTGTTTAAGGTTTAATTATCCTCCTACCAGGCAGTAAGCTCAGTGAGAGCATGTCTAACCTATTCTCTACTTCATCCATCCCTGAACTCCGCCCAGTGCTTGGTACCTACCATACACTTCATAACTCTCTTAACTGTTGAACAAATGAATAGATCTTAAAAGTGGAAGTCTACTGTGTCTTTAAGAACACATTTGTTTTACAATTAAATATTGTTGGGGTGCCTGGGTTTCTCAGTAGGCGGCTGACTTCAGCTCAGGTCATGATCTCAGAGTTCATGAGTTCAAGCCCCGTGCCGGGCTCTGTGCTGACAGTGCCGATGGAGTCTGCTTGGGATTCCTTCTCCCTCTCTCTCTATCCCTCCCCTGCTTGCTTGCTCTCTCTCTCTCTCAAAATAAACATTTTAAAAAATAAAATTAAACATTTTAAATTGAACAGTAAAATACAGCTTCAAATCAATTTTTAAAAGCAGTCATCCTGAAGGAGGTAAATGCTATAAAGGAAATTTCTCATTGAATGGTTTCCCTCTGTCACTGCAGGAAGCCACCTTCCCCAAAGGATTCTCCAAGAGAATCTTACTACTCAGACATACACACATGCACACACCCCATCAGAAAACCATTCATCTGGCAGAACTGCATAAATTAATAAAAGACTAAGGTCACTGAAAATGTCACCGAATTACAACGGTCCACTACTCTACCCTCTGTGACTACTAAGTAAAGAGAACGGGCAGTTCACAATGCTAATGGATCTAGTATGACAGAATATTAGCCACTGAAGCCATCAGATACTTCCTTTATGAAGTGCTTCCAAGGGGAAAATTAGTTCACTAAAATCAAGGTGGCACTAAACGAACTCAGCGGTGGGATTTCAGAGACATGCCTTGGTGGACCAGCTTCCTGTGTCAAGTCAACTGTGAGTCTGACCTCTCTGAGTGGTCACGCTGGGCCCCTGGTCACAGTGCTCATCATTCATCAGTTGGTTAGATGGTGAGGTCCTGCTGGCTGGCACGCATACCCTGCCGCAAGGTCATCCTCCTTTGGAAAGACGTTCCAGGCTCAACCTCCTCTGAAGAACCACTATGAAGTACACGAGGCTTCTGTCAGCTGGGATCTCCCAATCCTGGGTGAGCTGTCACCTTGAGGGAACAACAGAGAACACCTCCCGCCTTCTGGATTCCCAGGGATGCTCGGCATTGCCTTCTCTGGTTCTAGGAGATGAGGAATGAGCACCAAGTCTAATCTGCCTGTCCTGCTTCTGCTAGAAAACCAAGGCTGGCACCACCCTTTTTGTGACTAGACAACCAAATTATAGAACTCAATCATGTGTCAAACATTTGCGTATGAACGGATACACAATATAAATCAGAAAGCCACCAAATTTCTCTAAAATTCAGATGTCAACCAGACCACCCTCTTTCCATTTCACAAACCAACTGCTGCCTTGAAGTTACAGGGAAGGTCTGCAGTCATTTGGAAATTTCAGTTATCTGATCAGCCTACAAGTTTTCAGATTAAGCATCATTGTAAGACCCACCACATCCCAAATTTGGACCCCAGGGTTCTTAAAGCCTGAAATGGCCTCAGGAGCATATAGCAAAATTACCTTTTTCCTATGATAACCTAAACCTTGGATGGAAGCATTTCAACTACTGTCATGAGAAGTGTTACGTCACTAAGTTAAGTATTCTCTCAAGAAGCAGATCACTAATACCAAGAAAAACACAAGACTAGGGGAATGGAGAGCAAGAGAGCTACAGAAAGACTGTTACTCAGTTTCTGGAGGTATCGCGTGGCTTTTGCATTACGGCAGAAGGCCTTGGTCGTCCAAGCTGGGGGAAGGTAGGTACTGTATTTGAAAGGTGTGAGGTGGTGGGACCTTTCCAAAACACCAAGTCTTCCTGGCAACAAATCAACATAGCACAGGCTATATGAGACAGCTTTTGTGAAAATACACAAAGCATTTTTTTTAAATACTTGACTTGGAGAAAAATATATTCATGTATGGCAACTTCCTACAAAAGAAATATGGCAAAGAGATTAACTCTCACAAAGATTTTTATAAAAGCTTTTAACACAAAAGTAAACATAGGCGGAGAACTTCAGATTGTGAATGGTGGCAGGATTGTTTCCTTCAATCTGCTTGTCTCAAAAAAAAAAAAAAATCCCAACTCAAGCCTTTGATCAGAATACGCCAGTAGACTTCTTTTACTGTCATTTCAACTACTAAAATAAGAATGAGAAATAGGCAGATAGTAAGGTTTGGGAGTGAAAAGAGGAAATACACTAAAAGACCAGAACTTGTAACCTTGCCAATAAAAGGGCCAGAAGGCTGAGGCAGGTTTCTAACCTCTGGTATCTGACCTACCCTTTTTAAGACTAATAGCAGCAATTACAATACAAAAGTCCAGCGATTGCCCACAATTACTGCCTCGCAGGGGGGTCCAAGTAATGAATTATTCATGCAATATATGCCCTATCCCTTTTTAGGAAGAAACAGACAAATCTATACAAACCAAGCTAACAGAGCTCTTTATGGTCATAAAGTTTGTCACCTGCTGTTCCCAGCTGCCATAAAAAAGATATTTTCTCCCTCCTCTGCCCCTTTTAAATGGTGAACAAGTTGACTGGGAACCATCCTTACTCTCAGGAATTTAGGTGCTTAACAACATATTAAAAGCAAGAGGTCAAAGTGCGACCTGTGTTACAATCTTTAGTGCTACAGTCAGGGTGCAGGAGAGAGGGGGGCAGGGGGAGCATCCAACCAGGAGAAGCTAAATCCTTCCTTCTCCACACTCTTCCCACCACAGTTTCTATCACCAGGAGGGAAGCAATGACTGCAATTGTTTTGGAAAAGCTTCTAAATTTCTCAAATGACATGATTTTATGCCTTTTCCCTCTGGCAATTGTAGTTTTGTAAGAAAAAGCCCATTATTCCTTTAACGACTCAATACAGTCTTGCTTATATTTGTACTTGTAAGGAACCGTAGGGTATTCATGGTGGAAGCCACTGAGCACATCTTTAACAACTGATAAATAATTGACTTAAGCACATAGTGAAATTACTTCACTTCTTTCTTTTTCTTTAAAGACTAGAAGTTGAAAGAAGATAAGTGCTTGGCATCCAAAGGCTAAGGAAGAGCAGGAGCCCATGAGCAGCACGTTGAGGTTTTCTGTTTTGTTTAACTATAAATGTAAGGTAGCTTTGGCAGGCTGGGCTCAATCCTAGAGTGTGCCAAGAACTTTCCTATGGAAAAAAGAACCGAGTGCAAAATTAATGATCCAAGCATGAACGCCCCTTGCCTTTGAGCGCATGCAAGAGCTCTCCATATAAAGCAGACACTCGGAAATAAAAAAAAAAGGAAAAGTTTAGGATCAGATGGGCCCTTGTCACTGGGAGGCATCTTCTCCCAACTCTCAGAACGGAATCTTCAGAAAGCAGGCTGGGAAAGGCCAACTGCAAGAAGAGAAACCTGAGGGGTATGGAAAACAGAACCCATGCCTGATGAAGTCAGACTTTGGCATGAAAACCCGGTGTTGTTGCTGTTTTTTTTTTTTCTTTCCAAAATAACTTTCAATTAAATTACCAGTCGACTTGAGTACAAAGGACCTCTTCTGATGTGGAATTCTAAAACTGACAGGCATCGCGAGAAGCTCTCCTGACCAAAGGAAAGAATTGCTAATTTGCTCTTTAGTTGGAAAAACGTGTAAAAGAGGAGATATCAAATCAAATATGCCTTAGAAATTACATTAAATAATCAGAGTCAATAGAATATCTGTCATATAAACGCAGAGTTTAAG
Source organism: Suricata suricatta (assembly GCF_006229205.1). NCBI lineage: Eukaryota > Metazoa > Chordata > Mammalia > Carnivora > Herpestidae > Suricata > Suricata suricatta. The sequence goes on along the minus strand of NC_043706.1, from coordinate 124,931,552 downwards.
AAAAACAAAACAGACAAGGAAGGAAAAAAAAAAGTACATTCATGAAGTCCTCTTTCTGCATACCTTTTCAAATTTTGTCAGCAATTCCCGTAAGCTGAAGTTCAAACCAATCATCGTCCAGTAGCCCTTGAAGCCTACATCTTTCCGGCAAACTTCCTTCAGACAACAGCTTTTAACTTCTAAAATCCGTATCTTTTCTGGCTATACTTTAAAATCCTTTGTAAAATCCTTGACAAGCCTTGCCTTTGAGCTACGGTCCATGAGCAGCAGCAGCCTGCGCTGGGACATGTTAGCCACCCCACCGTGGGTCCGTCTTCTCATGGACTTCGGAGTTCGCAAGGAACAGACCTGCTTCTATAGTTTCTGGTAGTTGTGTTCCACGAGGCTGGCATGGTCTCCTTTTTCTCTGGGAAGCCCAGGATTCCCTTCTGCTCACCTCACTAATGACCTGCAGCCCACAACTGTTCTCTCCTGGGCCCCAAGCTTAGAGTTTGGTCTCAATTACACACAGCAAAAAAGAAGCTATATCCTGGAAACTTGCATGAGAGAAGGCAAAAAAAAAAAAAAAAAAAAAGAAAAGAAAAGAAAAAAAAAGCCAAGTATTACCAACTTCCTCCATTCAGACTGGTTTCAGAAAGAAAAAGAAAAAAAAAAATCCTGGGTAAAGAGCCAGTTTTCAAAGAGCATGACTTATGTAGAGTTCAAACAGCAAGGAGTGTACTCTTGTCTGAAGAAACACCCAAACACAGGACAAGAGGCCACCGGCTTGCACTCTCCCAGACACCCCAGCCTGCGTTGCTACGGCAACCACCAAGCTAGTTTCAGTCCATTTCCCTAGGTCAGGCTCTGCCTAAGGGATGCTGTCAGTGCAACAGAACTAAGTTGTTTGAAAAGTTGTTCTATCTGTCTGGAGAAAAGTTCCCGCAGCGGATCCAACAGCCCCCTCTGCAGCCTCTGCGGCGGGGGAGGGCAGCGTCAGTGGGCTTCCCGGCTCCCCACGCCGGCTCTGGGCTCTGACAGCAGTGTGGTAATCCACTTCTCTTTCCAGCAGTTGTTTATTATTTTAATCAGCATCCTCCCTTCCACCACCCCTCACACAGTTTGAAGAGAAGCTCACTCCCACTTCCTGGAGGCCTCCCTTCCCCAAACTGCAGTGCAGCATCTCTCAAGTTGTCTCCGTCCAGAATAGATCCTGGGGTCCATATTCCACTTTGGGGCCCATCCATGAAAATAAAAGGGGGCGGGTGCAGGAAAACGACACAAACCACCAAACGAAATACGTGTGATTGGTTGTGTTATTTCTAAAAAGGTTTTAACAATAAAGTGACGGGGAAAACTCTTTCAGAGAAACATTTATCTCACCAACACTAGTAAAAGTCACTCAGATTCACGTGGAGAATTGGCTTATGTCTGAAATAAAACTGAAGTGACACTACCCACAATGGGAGTAAATAACCAAGTTACTTTCAACGTTAAATTTTGATGTTAAATTCTTAGTGGTGTTCACAGAAACACTTCTGCAAAGTTTTCAGTGTAATTGCTTTAAAGGAAAAAGTTCAATCCAAATGATACAGTCTCTGCACTGATATTATGGACATCATTCCAAGGCTAAAATGTGGTTTTGCTTTTGCATTACATACCTATTTAGTGTACCAATAAAAGTCTGACAGACATGTCCAGATGAAATGCATTTCTCGAGCTATGCACAGAACTTCATCATAAATATCTAATGCTTTTAAAGGTGACACAGTCACACATGGAATGATGTTAATATAACTAAGTTTACTTTTTACATCAGGGCACAGAGCAAAGGAAAAAAAATCCTGAGATTGGAATATGTTATCTCCTAAAAGGCTATTTGAGTTACTTAAACATCAAAATTGTTAGCACTCGATCATATGGAGAAAGCGATTCCATTAGCAACAGAAAAAAAAAAACCTATCGGAGTACAATATACAATATGGTTATTATTTTTTTGGATTTGCAAACCACTTTTCTTTCCATTTCATTTCCAGCTTATGTTCATATCAGTATTTCAACAGCATATGTTTTACACATGCGGATCTATACAAAATTTAACAAGCTTTTAAAATATTTTCATCATTTATTCATAAAACCAACATGTCTTCGGGGGGAAAACGGCTTTATGAGATTTCAAGCAGAATGCGTTTCACCTCAAGGTGCCCAATTCAGATTTATACACACATACTGTTAATTTCAGAAACAAGTGTGGTAAACTAATGATTATTCAGAAGTTTATAAGTAAAATTAATCTGTGCGGTTTGTATCCAAAAAAGCACTGATATCAGCATGAAGACTAATCATTGAAATGGAGCAGAGAAACTTACACAGAAACTGACCAGACTGACCCTGATTTGAGAGGGCTCTGAGGCCACATGCTGAGATCTTTCAGCAGCAACAAATAAACTTTTTACATAAATACAAGACAAAAGGAACCACCAGTACCACCAACCACCGGCAGCAGCACCACCACAAAAAATAAATAAATAAAGGAGTGAGCAAAAAAGAACAATCTTTCTCAGCTGGGCAAACTTCCAGCTACCACCCAGGGTGCTGGATGATTGTGATCAGAGGCACGTGCAAACACGCAATCCCCCATGCACATATCAGAAGAATGAATTAAGTACAAACTCTGTGGAACAACATAAAATACCAGTCTTTCTCTCAAGTAGAGTTTTAGATTTAAAGGGTTCTTATACCAGAGCAAGATCGATAAGTTACTATTAGAACTCCCAACATCCTCTATCCTTAAACAAGGCTACTCTTTATGTGGGAAAAGAAGCATCATCCTACATACTAGGCAGTTTTCCCAAAAGCATGATAGGTACGTATGTGCTGGAAGAGAGGAAGCCAGGATTAAGAAAGAAGGGAAGAGTGGGTTCCCACCTGGAATTCTAAAGTGGAATTTCCATGATCAAGAGTCTCTGTCCCAACAACTAGCTTCCTTGATGGTCCCTGCAAATGCCTGACAGCCAGTCTCAGAATTGACATCCTCTGCTCACACACTTAAATACGGCTCCCGAATTATAGTTACAAAAATCTCAAAAACTAAGATATTGATGAACTTAGCTATGATAACACCCTCTTTCGGAGAAAAAGGGGGAAAATAGTGGATCCATATGGAACCACTGGAAAAAATTGTTAATTCTTACCGAGTTTTAATAACAGGGTAACTATATGCTCGTGTAAACACTGAAAGGCAACTAAAATATTTTTATTGCCATGTAATTGACATTAAATATATAAAGTTTTAAAGACAAATTGATCATTTATGTAAAAATCCAAAAATATTTTATAAAATTCAAATAGTTAAAATGCAATGTATTCTCTTTGATAACTGAATGACCCATTAGAAGTGAGACTTGTAAAATTTAAAAGTTTGTTGCTTTTATAACTGTCAGCATGCTTTATTACATATTTGTTTGATATCTATAAATAAAAAATACCTTCTCAGTTTAAACTCTGTACACAAACACCATCTTGGTAATACACCTTACATCTCCACGGCTACTTCTGTCTTTACCAAGCACCTCTTTGATACATTATGTCTTATAATCCTGCAATCATTAAAACAAAAAATAGAGGCCTCCAATGAAAGCAGTACATCACCAGAGAGACTTAATAAATTGGATAATGAAATTTAAAGTAGTTGACATCTTGCCAGTCTAAACGAGTGTGCATATAAATTGTGCACTAATCCTCAAGAGGTGGAAAAAAATATAACACTGTCGATGCCTGTAACAATCAACATCGAATGTGCTAAGATTCTCCAGCTGAGAAAGCCGTGTCTCAAACATGGACGTGCAATTCCATGAGGAAGCAAAGGTTACAGGACTAGAGAGATGCACAAGAAAACTCAATAATGGAATCAATAAAATCTAAATCTAAATTACTTAATAAAAACCACATTCCATTGCCAAAGTGAAAAGACCTACATGGATATGTGGTTTTGGCAAAAACATTCAAAGGCTAGGCTAATTTAAAAAATTTTTATGTTTAAAAACTATATTTCATTTAACTTATTAAAAGATGACTTATTTAGCAATTTCATCAGTCGACATTCTTTAGGCTTCAGTCAAATATAAGCAAAAAAAAACAGCAGCCTAAATGCTTTGCTGAAAAACAATTTATGTCTGACCCATAGAGTAGATCTTAAAGTACCCTTCCTGCTAAACATAGAGTTCAGATTTTTAAAAACTGTAAAGTTATACCAAGCATATTTTCCATGCAAAACCTAACATGTTTCTTTTCACATTGGTCAATATAAAGAACAAAAAGAAAAGGAATGAAAAGAAAAAAGAAACGCTTCTTGGGAACTTCCAAAGGGAAGCATATGGAGGTCAATAGGTGATTACAAATAAATCAGTACATCATGGCTTCATCCAAAACGAAGAGCTTCAGGCATGGGTAGAAAAATGTACTTGTTATAAACCCATTTGGACTTAGGGAAAGATCCAGATTATAATGCCTTTGAAAAGGATATACACAATTCTTCTTTTCCCAACCCTTCTAACTCAGGGTTTAAAATTTGAAAATAGAATAGCTTCAAGACTCTAATCATGATCGGAGATCTCAAGTCGTTGTCTGCTGCTGCTGTCGCTCTACTAAGGAGTCCTCAATGCCTTACAGCTCTCTAGTTAACATCAGCCAGCAACCAACTCTGTCAGCTGGTAGCCATTTAAAGTAATATACAGCCCGAAAGGGCAGAAGGTTCAATCTGAAATGGAGGCCTGAGCCCCCTTGATGAAAGGCGGAACTTTCCTTTTATCCCACAAAGTTCAGGCGATAGGCTTTGTACACAAAGAATTATTTTTAACGGTCATCTCCTCAGTAATGTCATCTATTCTGATAATTATGCAGGGGGCAGCTGGGAAATAAAAATTATACTTCATAAGAAGAGGATTCAATACTTAAAAAAATTTTTTTCATAACCTACAGCCAGAAGAGTCTACAAGACATTTAAAAGGCACAAAGAGCTTTTTGTTTTTAAGAGGAGTAGATGGGTGCGGTAGGGGTTGAGGAAGAGAAATGGCAGCTGATATGCTTCCAAATTAACCAACCAGGTGCAGGGGTCAGCCTGCAGCAACCTTCTAAACATTTAAGGATTCAGAGAGCACTTTATTAGGTGACTAAAAGTAATGCCAAGACAAGTTAATGTTTCAAAACCATATCCTTCCTTAAAAATACGCAGCATCAGACAAGAGTGAAACCCAGACAGCCACGCCTCCTAATTCCAGATGTCTACTGACAGCACAAGCTTCTGGGACATGCAACTAAATCACAGAGGGCTTTGAAGAAAGTTCTCACAGGTTTTTCTAAAGGCTCTTCTAATTTTCTTCAGCTATCCGGATTTAGAAAAGTAAAGCCAAAATTAAAATACAAATTTTAATAATAACAATTATCATGGTAAGATACATCAAAACTGTAGGTACTGTTTATACTCACAAGTAAACACCTGATACTTTCCCCATGAGAGCATTGTTCCTATAATGTGGACATGTATTGAAGGAACCCAGCGGAAATTCAGACTGACCCAGTGAGACCAGCCATGCTTCTGTGTGTAACACTAAGCATCAGAAAAGCCTGCAGGTCAGTCCATTCAGAGCATAGTTCTTGCTTCCACTCTGGCCCACGCTCCTGCCATCTTCCTGTTTAGCATCCATTTTGGAATTCTCTGCAAAGTCACACTACAAACTTTGACTCACTCACCATGACTCACCTTCAGTAGTCTCACCAATAACCAGTCAACAGCCGCTCCTATACTTACAAATATGGCTCTTCCAAAAGATATGCAATACCTTCATCCGTTTTGTTGTACTGAATCTTTAGTTACATTTACTTTCGATACCTTTACCTCTCTTCTTTCATATGTTTACTCTGAACAATGAGTTTCTACACTGTCTTTTTTATTCCCCAAAAGTTTTCAATAAAGTACTGTATAGACGGTGAGGCCAGAGACAGTGAACCCACACGATGTGATATGCAGCTCATAACAAAATCAATAGGCTGATCACAGAATGAAGAATTCCTATGTTTGATAGAATTAAGCTAAGTCATTTTATTTTCCGGAGATTATTAGAAGCAGCAGAAGTGACTTTTAAAAATATGCCAAAAGGGGGCTGGGGGATACGTTAGCAATATTCACCAAACATTAAGATGTGTATAGCTTCTGAGTCAAAAATTCTCCCTTTAGGAATCTAATTTGCAAACATGTGTACAGACACATGTACAGGGATGCTCAATAAGTCCTGATAGCAAAAAACTGAAAACAATCTAAATGTTTATCAATATGCAGTTATGCAAATAAATTATGGCAGATTTCCCACAATGTAATGCTGTGCCACAGTGGAAAAGAGGAAGATGGTATCTATGTGCTGATATGAAATAATCTCTAATATACATGTATGTATACAGGCTCTGTGTGTATATGCCAAAAGGGGGGTTGATACAGTTATGCAAAGGCACAATAATATTCCTATTATTGTACAGATATTTCCGGACAGATACATATTAAGAAGATAGCAATGACAGTTACCTCTGAGAGAGAGGCTGGAGATCCGAGTATCTTTTATAATGTGTGCAAATTTTACCACAAGCACATGATACTTTTTCCACACACAATTAAATCAATAAATAGATGGGAAATTCCCAACTAAAACACATTTGTCTTTCTGGGTGGATATGTATTATTTTTAATGGTGACATAATTAGATTTGAAGGTAAATGCCACCAGGGACCATCATTTTTGCCTTTGAAAGTTTCAGAAGTTCTGAGGTGCCAGATGGTCTGACATTCTAGCAAATCAGCCCTCAATAGAAATAAGCCTTGAACAGCAGTGGGCTGGTCAATGGTAAACTTGTCTAAAGGAGAGACAAAGCCTTTTTGTTCTTACAAGTTACTCAATAACTTGTAGCTCCAGCTTACTTAAATAATAACTTTGTGTCTAAGTAGGCAGTATATAATTCAAACGATTCTCTTTCCAAGGAAACCAGTATCTACCTATTTCTATTATCTAATACGTGCTATTCTATGATATATAATTTTTTGGAATGTTTATAAAGTCAGTTGATGTGTACTCACGTAAGAATATCTAGACTGTTTTGTTCAAGGCAACTGAAGCATCATTTCATCTTTCAAGTTGAGCTGGGTAACCCAACCGAGGGGCCTGGCAGAGTGAGAGCCGGGGTTTATTATGGGCTAAGGAGACGGTGCAATAGAATCAGCAATTTTGCGCATGGAGCTAAGTTACAGTAGCTAGGGAGAACATTCAATGGATGCAGCCGGCTTCTCACGTCTGGAGAAGGTATGTCTGATGTGTTATGAAGGCTACCCCTAGAGGTGAAAGACACTGTGGTCAGGCACAATCTTGTTTAGGACTAGATTAAGTAGGAGAGGGGGGCTATATTCTCCAGCTCTACTTTAAATTGGCCAAACCAAGGAATTTAGAGCACAATTTAAATACAGAATTTGATCTGGCAGGTGTTTTCACTTTAAAATAAAAGTATATGATGATTATAATGTAATAGAACCTTTAAAAACACAACACTAACTCTAGTATTTATGGTTTTAGGATAGGCACTGACCTCAAAATCGTAACCTTGGGAAACTAAACAAATACCCAAGTGATGTTGCTGTTGCACAAATATTTTTAAAATATTACTTCAGATATGCCTTTATAATCAGTGAGATCTATATAATAAACTTTATTTCATTTTTTAATTATACTTTTTCCTTTACCAAACATGCAACACCCACCCTGATCACCAGACTTACTAATCACTAGAATGTTGGTAATGTGCAAAATCCAAGTATATATTCACAAGTGTCAGGCCTACCATTAATTAGTAGATTGAAAGAATGGAGTTATTAAGGATGTTACAAAGGCTACATAACACAAGAAAATATGGGATTTTGGTATTCTCTGATTCATCTCACCTAATCTCCATGCCCACTCTCAGAGACATAGGTTGCTCCCTTTTAGCTGTGGCATTTTTTTTTAATTTTAGAGAGGGAGATTGCGTGAGTAGGGGAGAGGGGCAGAGGGAGAGAGAGAGAATCTCAAGCTGGCTCCATGCCCAGTGTGGAGCCAGGCATGGGGCTTGATCCCATGACCCTTGCATCATGACCTGAGCTGAAAGTAAGAGTTAGATGCTCAAGTGACTGAGCCACTCAGGTGCCCCTAGCTGTGGCATATGTTTTTAATGCCTCTTAACTACCTGTCAGTCAACACTATATACTTTTACAGAAATGATTATGGCTCAAAATGATAGGAACTTTTATTATTAGAACATAACTTTCTCATTAGAAATTATGAATCAGATCATACTACTATTATAATAGTCTGAAAATCAATACCGAACCATTTTAATGAGAAAGTTCCACATGAACTGGATTACTTACTCATATTATTACATCCTAGCCCTAATATCTCTTTCATGGGATAAATAAGAAACTATAACATTCTTAGAGTTAAGAGACCTGGGTTGTGATTTGATCCATAACACTTATCTAGCTGCTTGACCCAGAAAAAGACACTTGAATCCTTGTCTGGACTTTGGTTTTTCTTTGTAAAATGATCTTCTGACACTTCAGCAAACACTCAAATTCTCTTATCAAGAAAGGTACTCACTAATACTATGTAGTTGGCTGGCCATTAGTTTCAACAAAAATTCATTGATAGCTGTATAATTTTAATTATAACACAACTGAGACTAATACAATCTATGCATTGCTAGGAATATTTTCATATATTCTCACCAAATTAATAAAAATTCTGAAAAATATATTATAATAGATTATTGTGAGAAGCATATGTATGCTCTTTAGTGTTCTTGTATCTATTTCACCAAAATGTTCATAACTTAAGTGTTAGGGCACCTAAGTAGTTCAGTCAGTTGAGCATCTGACTTGATTTCGGCTTGGGTCATGATCCCAGGGTTATGGGATTGAGCCCCATGTTAGGATCCATGCTCAGTGTGGAGCCTGCTTGGGATTCTCTCTCTCACTCCTCTCTCTCTCTCTCTCTCTCTCTCTCTCTCTCTCTCTCACGCCCTCAGTCCCTCTGCCCCACTCTCTCTAAAGTAAAAAAAAAAAATTGTAACTTATGTGTTAACATTGGCTATTATTAGCAACAAAATTATAAAAACAAATATATACCTAAATTATATGACAGTTCAACATTGATCACTAATATTAAAAAAGGAATATTAAGTAATAAAATCTCCATCACACCAGTGAAGTGGCTCCTGAAATAGAAGTACCTTTTCCATTTTGTTCACTGATGTGTCCCCAGATGTATCCCTATGTCCCTGACACACAGTAGAAAATCAAAAAGTAGTTGTTGGATTACTGAATCAATGCCATACGATCTCTATATAAACTCTAGACTGTTGAAACTTCACACAACTTGGGATCACCAATATACTTCAGTGACAACTATTTAAATATCAGAATGTCTTAATATTGTTTGATGACCTCTTCCTATCCTTCTCTCACTCACCTCCCAACAGAAGTGATTGAAGCCGCCCTTCCCGAAGCTCCTTCTCCTCAGGTCTCTTCTGTTTCCAGTTAGCATGACAAACCAATCTCAATTCTCCTCAGAAACTACTTTAATCCAAGGGTCACTTATTTTATCTCACCCTGCATTGCTTCAGCTCTAAACCTAGTACAGTAACAGCTGATTTCAAATGTAAACTAACTGTGACTTTTTAGAACATTTATACAATACACTTATATCTGGCAAACTGTGTTTGGTCCATAGAAAGCATGCAAGAATAATAAATAAAAAGTTCATTCCCTGCTTACAGCCTTAAAATCCAAAGGTTCTTGATACTACCATATCAGCTCACTACCTTTCTTTAATGTTCTCCACATCCCAAGCCAAAAATATCTAAACTGTAATATAGTGCTGTCTAATAGGACTTTCTGTGGTGATGGAAATGTTCTCTATCTGCGATGCCCAATAGAGCTGCATGGCTATTGAACACTTGAAATGTGGCGAATGTGACTGAGGAACTAAATTTTGATTCTGTTTCATCTTAATTAATTTTCATTTAAATGTAGACAGTCACATATGGCTAGTGGCCTCGCTATACAATCCAGGCATGATTTCTTCACAATATTTACAAGAATATGCTTTTCTAATTTTCTCTAATATACACTCTACTTTTTCTCCACTAATAGGATTCTCTTCTCTTAAACAATAGCCTCCCTTTTTCTACCCATTGAATTTTATCCATCCATCGAGGTCCAATTCAATTTCCACCCTCCAGTCAAACACTTGTACCATAGCTTTAATTCAAATATCATTCCTTTTCAGTATGTTTCACTGTTATCCTGTACTTTTTGGACATACTGCCTCACTTTGTTTACAGGTTGTTTTGTCAATTTGTTTTATCTTCTCTTTAACCCCAATAGGGAGTAAGTTCTTTGATAGAAAGAGAAAAAGAGTTAAATTTATTTATTCCTCAAATAACCTATAGGATCCCTCACTGTTCAACAGTTTTTAATTAACAGGAATAAAACAAGTAATAAATAAAGAGAATTTATTAAATTTTTACATCCTTAATGTGATTTTACAATCAAAGAGAACGCCATGATCTTGGCAGACACATACATTTACAAAGTTACCAAAGTAGTTCATCTAATTCAACTTTCAAGTAAAAAATTCTAGGGGTTATTTTAATCTTTCCCTTTTCTGAAAGGATCCCAAGTTACTCTAAAGATTTTGTACTTTTCTTAATTATGACTTTCTCCACCTAGAGGTTTCAGTCCTTCTCCTATAAACCACTGAAGTTTAACTTCTTGACAAAAGTTAACTTGACTGTATTTTTTAAAAGTCATACTTTAAATTTTAAAAGAGAGTGCTGCCCTCTTGTGAAATGAGGTAGAAGATTTATCTTTTCATGGATAGTTGAGTAAATTTTGCTAAGGTATTAAAGGTTAAATTTTAACACTGAAACAAAACAGGGATTATTGATTTCCCCTGACGTCCGTCCCTTCTAGTCTTGGTTAATTTTCGACCCAAATGAGAGACTGGTCATCAGGTTGCACTGATCACAAGTGTACTATAATAAAAAATAATGAATGACTAGAATATCTTCACTATAACAGAAATGAAAGAGTATAGTCTTAAAATATTGTATTACTGAGGGGACAGTGGAAGAGCCAGTGACAGATGAGTCGATGACAACATGGAAGTTCTGAGTCACCCTGTTAATCCTGAGCAAGAGTTTAATCTGTCTTCAATTTACTTAGTTACATATGAAGTATTTTAACAACACCACAAACCACATAGATTTGTGTTGAGACTAAGTGAAATAGCAGAGGTAAAATAATTAGCATAGTCCTTTTCATAGGATAAATCCTTATTAAAGACTGTTGAACCGACAGTAATAATATTACCATAAATAAGATCACATAACAGGTATTTAGACAATAAAGTCCCTCAGAGAGTCTAACAATCGGAATATATGCCATCTTTTGTTTGGGCAGTTATTACATGGCTCAGGTACCAGGTACCATGAACAGACAGAAAAGTATTACTCCAAAGGAGCTCACATCCTGAGCTATCCATGAAATACCTCGAAAACCATTCCATAATTTCATGAAGAACAAGAATGAGTAGATTCAAATTCACAGAAATGACTGCTATAGAACCTACAGGCTTTAAGGATCCAGTTAAACGTGTCAGTTTACTTGAGTGACAAATAGTAGATCATCTCAATTCTACAGGTACCGAGAACCAGAAGAAGAGAAAAAGAAATCAGTGTCAATCCCATAGGGTTTCTTTTTTTTCTATAGAATGAACCTCTTAGAATGAGATTTTGCTTCCCTTCCTCTCCTCTCCTCTGGGCCTGGGATAAAAGGGTTATAAGAGGTTAGCTGGACAGAGTACAGTAAGAGTAGACTAAACCATCTTGAGTTTCTCCAACATCGGCAAACATGAGTAATTCATAAGCCAGTTTTCATTTACCCACCACAACGGGACACACATGTAAATAGTTACAATTTACATAGGAATATTAGGAACAGGTGTGCCCATAAAAGAACATGTTTAAAATTTAGAGCATTCTTTGGTTTGCTGCTCAACACTCTAAGGGAGCTGTATGTTTAATCTTCAGGCAATTCTTTTGTAATGTAAATCTTTTGTCAAATTAAAAGCCATCCCTGATATATCTGTGTTAGCAGTTTGAATTTTTATGCATGAGAGGTTTTCTTAACTTGGGAAAATATTCCATTTCTTGATTGGTATTATGATAGACAATAAAGGAGGATCTGGATAATGAGGTGAAAAAGTGCCTTAAGGAAGAGTATGGGTCTAATATTTACTAATATAATACATTTTTGGTACAGCTTCCTTAAAAAATCCCTTTTTAAAACAGTCTATAAGAAATGCAGGAATGACAATCATTCTGTTCTATTATTCTAATTAGTTGCCTCTCTGTTCAAATAGCATACAGCCACAGAGGAACCGTATAACATTTAGGTGAGCTAATTGAGAAAAAAAAATCTCCAATGAAATGTTAAGGAAAGAACACTAACATGCACATGATTAATAACATTTTAAATTAAATAATGCTTTGATTATTTATAATGCGGGACTTTAAGCAAAAGAAATGTTGATTCATCATATACCTAAAGGATAATGCTTCTAACAAATAAATAAAGGTTAAAAAAGGCAGGGAAATATATGCCTCAGTAACTTTTCAAAATGAATAGAATTACATGACATTGTAACCAACTAATCTTCTTACTCTTGTAGAAGGGTGGAAGTTTGACAAAGCGAACTATTAAGTTGGTCCAGGAAAACAGAAGAAGTCAACCTAAGTCTTGTTACCATTTATTTAATCAGGTAAAACAGAATCTGTTCAGTGACCCGTATCAAAGATCAACAAGAAAAGGTTTTCAAGTTCAAAGAGGAAGAGAAATGTGGCACCGCAGCGTGTGCTAAATAATAAGTTTTCAATAAAGGTGTGTTGATTCAATGTGATGGACCACTGAACACCATTTTGACATAAATTTTTTTAAAGAGGTGCTTCCTCCCCGTGCCCCTCGCTAGCAGTCAGTGCTACTCTGGCATCTCCCACTTTCTGCCAGTAACCATGCCCTGAGTACCTCTAAATGCTCACATCACCAACATAGCTTTCTACACAGCTCCCCAACCTCTTTTTTTCCCTGCTACTGTTATACCGCCGCAATGGCCCCTCTGTTCGGCACGGATTTCTTGATCACCGACATTAAGGCAACATTTATTTTTTTCAGATGCTTCTATATTTCCTCTAACCCTTAAGATTCTATCTCCTGTTATTAATCAAAGAGCTAAGGGGTCATATTAACTTGCTGACTTGAATCAACAACCTTGTTCATATTGCAAAGCACCATTCTTCTACAGGAATCAGATTTCCATCATGAATCTAAGTTCTTGAGTCTTCTCTGTTCTTTTCAAATTGAACTAGGAGCAACACCCAAAGAGGAATACAAAAGTTGTCTCTGGAGCCATTAAATTTAAATACATGTTCACAACAAAATACTTTATAACTAAACAGTCTCTAAGTGCTAGGTCTATTTTAGAAAGGGTAAACTATAATTCTATTACACTAAAAAATGCAAAATTATGCATAATTAGGAATAGGAAAATAATTCTTTCAACTACAGTATCCTCAAGAAAAAAATTACATGAGAACTATTCAATTTAATAACTGGCATGGACATACTTCCAGGCCTTTAGAGAATTCTATGCCAACTAGATTTAAATTCATTAGCACTACATGCTAAAGTAAAGATTGTTTGTTTCTCTAATAAACTTAAGATATGATAGGTTAGTTTCTCTAATAAACTAAGAAATGATAGGTATTATTGTTTTTTTTAAATATAACACTATAGAAAAGATAAAACTAAAAAGACTGCTGGGGGGAAAATATAAATTAGGCCTCTAAAAATAAATGTATGACTAATATGTAACCAAACACATAATTAAACATATACCTATCATAATTTTCTATTCATTTCTAAAGCCCCTTGGATTATTACTAAAATATTAAAATTTGTAAAACTAAATAATATCACATGTTATAAAATATTTTCTTAAATTTTCAATCACTGATATGAGAGATCATTAATTTTGAATGCCCTGGTATTTTATACCTACAGCCTAATTCAGTTTAGAGAATGGTTATACCTCTATGAAACTCTGTATTTTGGATCTTTGGATATTTGGATCCAAAATGACATAGAAATACCAGCCATTTCAACCAGTCAGACTAAGTTTATCAGTACTGATTTTAGAGTTCATTTAAAATGGCTTAAAAGGATGATAAAGGTAATTTGTATATCTTGGGACTCACCACATGAGGGCCACTCCAGTAGCCCAGCCCATGTCACAAATCTAAGCCACAGTCAGCCTGCACTTATGGGAAATGCCCCACACCAGTCACCATCCTGCAACTCAACTCTAGGTGGCTCGCCTTACCCTAGAAAGTAGGACCTTCTAGCCTGATAAGGAAATCTTCCCACCTCCCAGCCCCATCATACCCTATTTCCACCGTGGCTCTTCTAATGCTCCAGAAAACCTACAAATCTTTCCAGAACAGTGCACTCCACTGCTTCTGAGCCACTGCAGTCCCCCAGTCCATGCACTGCGTTCCCTTGAACAAGGGACATCAAATTCTTTACTAAATTGCTTCCGTTGTGGCGCCTGGGTGGCTCAGTCGGTTAAGCATCCGGCTTCGGCTCAGGTCAGATCTCACGGTTTGTGGGTTTGAGCCCCGCGTTGGGCTCTGTGCTGACTGCTAGCTCAGAACCTGGAGCCTGCTTCAGATTCTGTATCTCCCTCTCTTTCTGACCCTCCCCTGCTCGCACTCTCTCTGTCTCTCAAAAATAAATTTAAAAAAAGCATTAAATAAAAAAAAAAATTCAATTGTTTCCGTTTTTACCATGGAGGAAGGATGAAGATTAGGAAAACTGACTTAGTAACTGTGGAGTTTTGCACATAGTTCCACAGGGTTTTGCTTTCCCTACCCATGTATCGATTAGCTTTAGCAACTGTGCAACCATGCTTATATATATCTCCTTTGCAAATGTAAAAGTAAATGAAAGACATACCCCACTGATCTTGCCCTTCTTAGGAAGATGATGAAAATAACTAACTAAACAATAAATATGGCAAGCCACAGATACCAGGGACTCAACTACACATGGAAAACACAATTTAGAAAGTGTGAGTGCAGGTATATAGAAGTATACAATAGGATTTTTGAGCACAGAACCATGTTAGCCAAATTAACACAAATTTTTAACAAAACCCAGTTGCTTGCAAAATAATCAAAAACTTGCATATTTCCATAACAACTATCCAACCCAACCTACTTGCTCACGAGACAAAGTTAAACTCGTCTCCCTCTTATTTTATGAACATGCAGTATTTTGAACCTTAAACTAGACTTTGGGTATTTGTAGTTCCCTTACACTATCTTATTTTCTTGTTCCCTTTGATAAATCAAAAATTTAAACATCCACCTTTTTAAAATGGTTGGGGGAGGGTGCGTGCACATCAGGGGAGGGGCAGAGAGAGGGGACAAAGGATCTGAAGCAGGCTTCCCTGAGGGCAGTGAGCCTAATATGGAGCTCAAACTCCAGAACCATGAGATATGACCTGAGATGAAGTCAGACACTCAACCGACTGAGCCACCCAGGTGCCCCTTAAACTGCCACCTTTAAATCTTCAACTGTTCTTCTTCACTGAAATCTGCTCTAACTAAACTGGTGATCACTCATGTAGTTTATGTTCTAGACCCCATCAGTCTCTGATGGAGACAAGAGTCTTTGATGACACAGTACCTTTAACTTTGCCTCATACTTCTACCCCACACATCAATAAAATTTCCAGGACAATCCACTATTTCTTTCCCTAAAACTGCATGATGATGTTGAATGAAAGGGGGCAGGAAACAGTGTGCTGTGTGTTCTGACAGACTGCATGAGAAAATTATAAGTTTGTATAAACCAAGAAGAAGCAAGAAAAGTATTAAATCAGGTTCAAGGTCAAAAATTTTCTGGGTTAGGTTACATCTATTCAAGAAGCATATCCCATAATACATTGCACATAATCTACATAAGTATAATCTACTCAGGTAAATCCATATCATAAAGTCATACCCATATTTATTCCCCTAATTCTAATACTCAGAATGAAGCAACTGGTCTATGGGGAAAACATCTCCTTGTTCCTGGGCTGAGCAAATTGTATCGTTTTTTTCCCCCAAAACAAAGAACACATTTCCAGTTAAAATGAAAATAGGGAGTTACAGGGTCCCTTGACAGGATGGAGGAGGGAAGTAGATTTGTGACATTTTATCTCTAAACTGACCTTGTATCACTAGTGCATAAAATGCTCAGAATTGAGCCATAAGCAGTGTGGCTTATGTGAGAGGGAGGAAAGCAAACACAGAACTCAGAAATTAAGAAACTTCCCTCCCCAGTCCCTCAAAATATATCAGTTTTGTCTCTTGGGACTAGGGTTAGAAAAACAAAAGATTGCCCCCAAACAAGAAACTGATTACACTATAAAGGATGTCATATTAGCAGGAAGATACAGAGAAACAACTGGAAAGAAGATCTCAAATGATGAGGGCAAATAAAAAAGAAACTGAAGCTCTTACACAATGTGTATAACCTCTATGGACAACACTACAAATTAAATTCACACCTGTAAAATTACCTGGGTCATACTACAGGGTATTTGTACAAGTAGTATACATTTAAAAAAAAGTAGCCATAATAATAAAAAAAAAGTTCAGACCACGCTTTTGCAGCTTTGTAACGGAGTCAAAACTGGCTAACACACACACAGTAATTAAGAAAATTTTATCATCTTTTCAAAAAGGGGCATATACTCTGCCTTGTTTGAGACCTCATTAACTTGGAATAAGTTCCAGCCAAAGACAAACAAGTTTTACATACCATACTAGATTTTAATTATAGCTAAATATAGTTGCTAATTTTATATTCATGTAAACACCTGCATTGCCTGTGTCAAGGTTCCTGAGCAATAAGATTTCAGTGAATCTAAAGCATACAATCAACCAATCACAAATCAATTACCTTCTTCATGGAAATATTATTCAAATCTTCAGGATGTTTTCTTTAATAACTGAGTTATGCTCAGTTGAACTGATTAAAAGCATAAGACCAACTCACACTCTAAAATTAACATTTTGTTATATCACTTAATGTAAGTATGGTATCCAGAGTCTATCATTATCTTAGAGCCAAGGAACAATTTCAATAATGAGTTATTATCATTGGTGAGAATGAGTTAGGATCACTAAGATACTAACATTTAAGTGCAAAGCTTTTATTTCTTCCTCAGTTCCAGAAAAAATAAGTTCTTGTATTTCATTTTATTGACTTATTAGTCTGAAATAGATATTCTTTGTGCAAGAACTTCTAGTCTTTAAATATAGAGGAAGAAAACCTGGCATGGAAACTATTTCAATTGCCTTAAATGAAAATAACGCCAGTACTTTTTGAATTTCAAAACAATGAAGATCACAGTTGAGAAGCAGCTCTTTTCAAAACACTTGATCTATGATGTAAATATTGGGACCATGTTGGCAGACCTTCATACAAACCCCTAATAACAACAGTTGTTAAAGTAAGTATTTATACAGCAATTTTCATGAGACCAGCACTTTGAGCAAATAAATATAAACGGTACTCCTGATTACATACCTCCCTGACTCAAATCTGTATGTCGCAAGATGCTCTCTAAAGGTTATAAAATCTAAGTAAGACATTTTTGGGGGGAGATTTCTCAAGAAATTGTAAGCTAATAATCTTAGTAGAGAAAAAAATTACAAATTTTATTTATGATACTTGTTAAGAAAATAGATATAAAAAGTTTAAAGTTTGTCTATTCAGCAGTATATTCTTGCAAATATTCTTAGGTTTAATAAACCATAAAAAATTTAAATTTCTTTAGTATTATACTAAAAGATACTCTCAACATATGTTTGTAGTAGACATTAGAGGTCCTTGAGAGTCTACAGTTGTATAATATTTCAATTAATATAATAATTTCATATCATTATCATGCTATGATAATCAATATAGTGATTCCATCTGTAACATAATCAATAAGGATTTTCCAAATTCTATGTGAACATTTGACATAATGGAGAACTGCTTTTCAATGCATCAGGTTCCAAAATTACATTTTATATTAAAGCAGAAAAAAGGCTCCTTTATATCTTATTTTTCCCTTCTGCTTATATCATAGGAAAAAAATTCACATTTTCAGAAGATAATCCTTCCTCTATTTAAATGTAATTATCATGACCCCCTTAGTTTTCTCTCCATGTTATTGTTGTTGTTGTTGTTCTACCCTAAGCTACTTTCTTTCATGACACCATTTTCCCCATGTTCCTTTTTAGTGTTCGATTTTACTACTGCCTGATTGTCTCTGACACATGCAAGAGCCTTTCCTGGAAATATACCCTCCCTCCTCCTGCTGATAATGCCTCATGCTCTTTGGCCAGGATAATGGCAGCACATTCTTTAGATCTCTTTGCAGATGATCACCTCTAGAAATTCTAATTTGATGTCTCAAAACTTGATTAAGCATCCCCCATCTGTTCCATATAGAAACTCCCAATGCAGCATCTTAGAAACAACCCTAACACGATGCCTGCCACCTTGTCTGTTTACACAGCTTCATGATTCATGCAACACTGACAGTAAAAGAAATAAGACAAGAAAAAAAAAACATTAAGAATCAATAGGACGTGGTATCTGACTGGATATGCAGAGTGATTGATATTATTCAAGAACAGTACCTAACTTTCTGGCTTGGGTAACTGGGCAGGGATTAACCAAACAAAGAAATCCAGTAAGAGAAATGGATTTGAATTCTAGTGGGTCGGTGAAATCACTAACTCAACCTGAGAGTTATGAGCAAATACAAAAGTTACAGAAGCCAGGGAAGAATGCATCAAGTGAAAATGAAAGACGTTTGAGGAAGGTCTGAAAAACTACTTAAGTACTGAAAGGAAAGGAAAGAAAGCCAACAAAGAATAATGGGAAGGAATAGCCAACTGCAGTAATAAAATTAAGAGTATGTGATATGCCAAAAGATGAGCACACACAGTGTTGTCAGTGTGAAAATGGTACAGAAAGGTAAAATCAGGCGAGACCGGGGAAGAAGTAAGCAGTAAAGTCATCGATAATCCTGCTAAGAGCAACATGACTGAAGCAAAGTCAGACTGCATTATATTGAGGACAAATAGGTGGTGGCTGATGTCAAGACAATGTGAGTAGAAACTGTTTCAAAAAGTTTGACTGTGAAAGCAATAATAAATTAATGAATGTTATAGAAAGCTTATCCTGACCCATCCCTAAACCACTAAAAACTAAGCTGGCTGAGATAACCACTCACCACTAACAACTGCAAGCATAATAATTCTAGTTCTAGCTCTTTTAGTTAAATTCCTGGAATCCTAGCATGAAAGTTACCTGGTAACGACAGACCGGCCGGTTCACATCATTGCCCTCTTAAAGATCACAACCAAGACCATTATTTAATGCACGGGCAGTCTATCATACAAAAAGAGACAACACACAACACACACACCTTCCAAAATTAATTTCTAAATACCACTGATAATCAAGAACACTAAGTAGTAATTCTGATGAACTGGAAATACATTTTAATCTAATTTTCCAAGCAGATACATCCTAGACCTAATCTCCTTGCTAAGAAAATGGATACTGCGCTAAGAAATTCTATAAACAATGGCAAACAAGGATAGGCCTATGCTAAGTGATCTCTTTCACTGTTGAACAAAATTCCTAGTGATTTACCATCTGTGAACCCATGTTTAGGGGAAGCACCTAGTGGTTAGAGATAAGCAGTCCCGAGGGTAATAAAATCAATATTTACCACATTCAAAATAAAACACTGCAGCCTGAGAGAACAACAAAAAACACCATGAAATATATTTTCTATTTAAATACAGTGCTAAAGAATAAAAACAGTGTAATTACATCAACAAAGATGATGACAGATGCATAAGAGCTTATCTTAAGGAAGAGATGGTCACTGCCTTTAAAAAAATACTCTTTACTTCAAAACTGTTAAAATGTTTCAACTAAAATAATCCGCTAGTGTTTTTTTTTTCATAGTGTTCTCATAAGATAAAAAGCTTTCCAGAGTTTGTGAACTACATTAACCCTTTGGAGAACTTCAGTACCAGCTATTATGTTGAAAAAGCAATTTCTTAAATATCACCTTGATAATTAGAGCTTGCAAAGTACTAAAATTATACACAGCAGCACAGAACAATATCTGGTGCATAAGGTCAAATATATCTCTTCTATTAATCATAATTGTCCAATTCTCCTATTCACTAAAATTGTTTAAATGGTTCTCATAAAGAAGGCATAATAAAATAAAAGAAGTTTTTTTAAAGAGAGGAGACAAATTAAACCAGAAAGCTGAGGGTACAGTAGGCAAGTATTTGAGCACCGTGCTCCTAACAAATTGTAAATGAGTTAGTTCAGAGCTCCCTGGCTTCCAAAGCAAACAGAAAAGCAAAAATCACATTGCTATTCAATGTCAATTA
>NC_043706.1:124828714-124910813 GCF_006229205.1 Suricata suricatta | reverse complement strand
TATATATATATATATATACACACATATATAGAAATTTCCAGGAGGGCTGTATAGGAAACTGGTACTTGGAGGTATGGTACTTGGGAGGTAAAGAATCAAGATGGGGTAAATATTTCACTTTATATATTTATATACTACTATATGGATGCTTTTCTCACAAGAAACATGTAGTATTAAAAAATCTAATATAAATAAAAGCAAAGTAATAAAGATAGTGGATGGCAGTATAATCTAAGGACCAAATAACTGTTTTAGATTCTGAACATGATAATATGATAGAAATAAAGATGTATGATTTCAACCAGATCGTCACAAAACAGTTACCATCCAAAAGCTAAGTGTTAGGCTATTATAGTCTGGAATCAAATTTAAAGATAGCTCAAAGTAGAAATCCAATTATGTTCTTTCATAAAACCAGTGAGAAGAAGAATTAAAGGGAGTGAGAGAGAGAATGAATAAAGAAAAAGGAACAAAGAAGAGTTATTTGCAGAACGACTCATAGAAGCAAATAAAATTCCATATATATAAAATTCCATACCACAAACCACTAGAATCTCAAGTTATGGCACGAAGTAAATTATAAAAATGACCATGACTATGTCTGGAAATATGGAGCAACGAATATTTCTGCTGATGAAGCCTAGCTTCTTTATTATCTTCATCTTTAAAGAAAAACTTTCTTGGAGAATCCAGTTAAAAATGACTGATCTCATTATAAACAAAATAAACTCACAAATCAAATAATAGTCGTATACATTTCAATGGAAGACTATTCATAACCATATTAATAAATTAACATTTGATAATAATATATCTCTATTTTTAAAAATATTATCATACATATACCATCATTTTAAGGTACTTAAAATTAATACATACAAATTATAAGCAAACACCTTCATATGGTGTCAAAAGTCATCCCATTCCTATAAAAATGTAACAGAATAACTAATAGGTTACAAGCCACAAAATTGAGAACTAGGACTAAATATTTTAATAATTTGTATAGAAAAGAAGGGTGGCTAATAACAGTGAGAGGTCTATTGACTCAGAAACCATTATATATATATTATATGTATAGTATACATAAAGCTTTTCAATGGAAAGCACAAATAACTGCAGAAATTAGTACTGGTTATATTTACAAACCGTTTCAAATGGTTCCCAAATATATACAAAAAACTCAAGACATATAAACAGGCCTGGCAATTCTACTCCTAGGTAGAATATTCAAAAGAAGTGAAAACATATATCCACACAAAAACTTGTGCACAAATGTTTATAACAGCATTATTCATAATAGCCTAAGTAGAAATAACCCAAACATCCATCAACTGATGAATGGATAAATAAAATGTGGTATATCCCTACAATGGAATATTATTCAGCAATAAAAAGAAAAGAAATACTAATACAAGCTATAACAGGAACAAATCTTAAAAATATGATGCTAAGTGAAAAAAGCCATTTGCAAAGGACTACAGATTTTATGATTCCAATTCATATGAAATACTCAGAATGGCAAATCTACAGAAACTGAAAGTAAACTTGAGGCTGCCAGGGTCTGGGAGAATGTGGCCAAGAAAATACAATGGGAAAGGTGGCAGGATTAGGATGTCCTGCCAAGGGGATATGAGGTTTCTTTTGGGGGTGACAAAAATGTGGTGATGGTGATACAACTTTACGAAAATACCTACTACCACTGAACTGTACAATTTAGAGGGATAAATTACATGGTATGTGACCTATGTCTCAACAAAATTATTCAAAACTTTAAAAAATAAAACTACCCAAAACAATCTACAGATTCAATGTAGTCTCTATCAAAATTCTAATGGCATTTTCCATAGAACCTTAACAAACAATTCTGAAATTTGCATGGAATTAAAGAAGATCCCAAACAGTGAAAGTACTTTTGGGACAGAAGAACAAAGCTGGGGGCATCATACCCCCTGATTTCAAACTACAATGCAAAGCTAAGTAATCAAAATAGTATGGTATTGGCATAAAGAAAAAACACATACACATAGATCAGTGTAGCAGAATAAAGAACTCAGAAATAAATCCATACATATACGGTGAATTAATTTGTGACAAAAAAAGCCAAGAATATACAATAGGAAAGGAGCAGTCTCTTCAATAAATGGTTCAGGGAAAACTGGACAGACCATTGCAAAAGAATGAAACAGGACCACTATCTTACACCATACACAAAAATTAACTCAAAAAGGATTAAAGATTTGAATGTAAGACCTGAAACCATAAAATTCCTAGGAGAAAACAGGCTGTAATCTTCTTGCCATTGGTCCTGGCAATGATTTGGGGGGGGTGGGGGGGGGACTCGACATTATCAGCAAAAACAACAGCACAAATATACAAGTAAAAGTACATCAAACTAAAAAGCTCCTGCATGGCACACTATCAAATAAATGAAATGCGACCTACTGAATAGGAGAAAATATTTGCAAATCATATATCTAATAAAACGTTAATATCCAAAGCATATAAAGCACTCATACACCTCCACAAGAAAAACAAATCATTGTTTTTAAATGGGGCAGAGGTCTGAATAAACATTTCTCCAAAGACATACAATACAGACGGTCAACACAACAAATTATCAGGGAAATGAAAAGAAAAACCACAATGAACTATCAATTCACACCTGTTAGAACAGCTATTATCAAAAAGACAAGAAGTACTGAAAAACTACTGTTGTGTTCTGTTAGTGGGAATGTAAATCAGTACAGCTACTGCAGAAAAGAGTAAAAATAGATATCATGTGATCCAACAACTCCATGCCTGGCTATTTATCCAAAAAAAATTAAAGTATTAAATCAAAAAGATATACACATCCCCATGTTCATTATAGCATTGGTCACAATAGGCAAAATGTGGAAATAGCCTAAATGCTGTTGGTTGGATGAATAAATAAAGAAAACATAGTGTATGTGTACATTACCTCTATCTCTATGTCAATCTATGTCTACACATAATGGAATATTATGCAACCATAAGGAAGAATGATGTCTTGCCATTTGTGGCAACATGGATGGACTTTGAGAGTATTATGGTAAATAAGTCAGAGAAAGACACATACCATATAATCTTATTTATTTGTAAAACCTGAAATAAACAAACCCCCTCAAAATCCAAATAATAAATAAATAAATAAACCCAAGCTCACAGATACAGAGAACTGATTGGGTCTGCCAGAGGCTGGAGGTTATGGGTGGTGAAATAGATGAAAAGGGTCAAAAGGTACCAAACCTCCAGTTATAAAATAAGTCATGGCGATTTATAACATGGCAACTAGGGTTAATAATACTGACTTGCATATTTGCAATGTGCTACGAGAGTTAGTCTTAAAAGTTCTCATCACAGAAAATACATCTGTGACTATGTATGGTGATGGTTGTGACCGAGATTTAGGGTGTCAATCATCTGCAACATACACAAGTAGCTAATTGTTACATTAATATATACGTTACCAGTTGTTACACCTGAAACTGATGTAATGTTACATGCCAAGTATGCCTCAATAAAAGAATGTTTAAAAGTAATGTTAAAAACTAAAAATAGGTGGGCCAGGGTGGCTCAGTCGGTTAAGCATCCGACTTCAGCCCAGGTCATGATCTCACGGTTTGTGGGTTCGAGCCTCACATCGGGCTCTGTGCTGACAGCTAGCTCAGAGCCTGGAGCCTGTCTTCGAATTCTGTGTCTCCCTCTTTCTCTGACCCTCCCCTGATCACGCTGTCTCTCTCTCTCTCTCTCTTTCTCAAAAATAAAAATAAAAACATCAAAAAAACTGAAAATAAATAAGCAAGATATTAACAAGTCAAAACTTATTCACCGTCTTTGTTGATCTCAACTTCACAAACCCTGTATCCGAGCCAACACTTTAGAGGCAGAGGGACTCGAAACCGTGCTAGCGGTGCACCCGTGTGAAGTTAGTGTAAAGTCTTCGAGCTGACACGCACAACACAACCCTGAGGGATGACCAACACACTCACCCAAAGACAGTTTCCAAGTGGCAGGCACCTGAAGTGCTCCCAACTGATAACAGAGCTTCTATGCCCAAATTCCAGAATGGAAGATACTTCTCGGCATCCTAGCTGTTAGAGTTTTTCCTAAAACCCGCATCTCCAGCCTACTTACCCTATTTAGAGGTTGTTAAGTTCCTGAGTTCTCAACCACGGGAGAGACTACCCCTCAATGAACTTCTTGCCTGTCTCTGTCCTCCTTATGCTCCACCAGCTTGGGCACTGTGCTACCACAGCACGATCCAACAGTTTGCCTGGCTGGACAGTGGGAATGCCCATGGCCAACCTGATCTAGTTGCCAGGTTGAGTGTCTATGCCCAGCTGTGCAGCTGGGCACTGATGGGCAGAGAGAATGCCTATCATGGCTCATCAAACCCCAGAACTTTCTACCTTGCACATTAGACTGACAAACCCTAGAGATTCTGAGGCAGTCATGTACTGATGAAATCTTTTCTAAGGAACTGCAAAATAAGATGTTGTCCTTTCAATTTCTTGAGATTGAATAAAATCATTTTGAAAGAATGTAGCATAGTGGAGGGAAGAGAACTAAAGAAAACTATCTTAACAGACCACTGAAAATATCCAGTTGGTGCCTCAAACAAAACTCAAAACAATATTCAGACAGTACAGCACATTAAATGGTACTGCTTTTCCGTTTGATAATTATTCTGGTGTCTGAAAGAAATTGTGTGTTCTCTGAGTTAATGCTCTCATTATGAAACAATAGATAATCCAATGCCACACTTCTGAGGAGAAAATACTTTTGTGACCAAAATGAAGAAGTAGAAGGTTATATCTCAAGGTTCTTGACTCTTTAAGAAATACACTGGGGGCACCTGGGTGGCTCAGTCAGTTAAGCGTCCGGCTTCGGCTCAGGTCATGATCTCACAGTTCGTGGGTTCAAGCCCCGCATCGGGCTCTGTGCTAACAGCTAGGTCAGAGTCTGTGCTACAGCTACCACTGTGCTACTTCGGATTCTGTGTCTCCCTCTCTCTCTGACCCTCCACTGCTCGTGCTATCTCTCTCTGTCTCTCAAAAATAAATAAAAAACATTTTAAAAAATTAAAAAAAATAAATACACTGACTAAAAGGAAAAGAATAATAAATATACACTGCCAATTTATTCTGTTAAATGCCTCACCACATAGATGCAATGAAGTACCGGCAAAACACTAAATTATACTCTGTATTAATTGCTTTAAAACTTTAAAAAGGTGAATGTTTAGAACATAAAATAATGTGTACTCTTACAGAACACCTCAAACACTTGTAAAGACTAATCATTGGTGTGTTGCCTGTTATCACAGAGTGAAAATAAATGTGTAAGACTAAATATTAGCAGCCATAAGAGAAGTACATTTCTGTGGTCCAATATCGAAAACAATATTTTACAAAATTGCATATCTTTGCTGTCAAGACCACTTATAGGTCTAAGGACACAGGAGCCATGTTTGCTATTGCCTCATTCCTCACATTTTTGAAATTTCCAAGAGAAAAGGTAATTAAGATAAAAACTTAATCTGTCTGCAGGTTTCTATTAGCTCCTACTTATTTGGGGGGAGATGTCCCCTTCTTTCTGAGAATCTATAACTGCAGCCACAAATATTTTCTCAATTCTTGATTTCTTTTTCAGTTTCAGCAGACTTAGAAAAGATTTAACTGTTGGATACAACTGTCATATAGAATAAAGACTGTGAATAACAAAACATAAACAAAAAGCAAATGAAAACCTAATTCATTCGTTTTCACATCCATTAGGGCAACTAAGACTTAAGTTGTTTTCAAAAGGGGCTGAGTTAGGAGGAAATTGAGTTTTCTCACTACAGCTGTGACTCAAGATACTCCAAAGGCTGGATGATCCCCAGGGAACTCAGCTTATGAAGATACATGTTCTAATAAATTCTGTTACATTTTGAGGTACCCTGGGGCCTCTTCGGGTCCCTCAGAAGCCAAAGAGTCTGACTTTTCCTTAACATCTGAACGCTGATCCTCTAGGATTACTCAGAAAAGTTCAGGATTACTTCACCATGGAAAATTTAGCTTCTATTTCTTCTAAAACCTTTTCCTTTTTTTTCTTTCTTTTCAAAGCATTAGTATGCTACAGTGAA
The DNA here is from genome assembly GCF_006229205.1 of Suricata suricatta. Classification (NCBI taxonomy): domain Eukaryota; kingdom Metazoa; phylum Chordata; class Mammalia; order Carnivora; family Herpestidae; genus Suricata; species Suricata suricatta. The sequence continues at coordinate 124,904,662 of NC_043706.1, read as the reverse complement.
ATAGAAGACATTATCATCTTCCCAATGCCAACTGAAATATCATTTAAAGCAAAACAAAAAGATTTTATATATATATATATACAAGGAAAGAAGACAGAGCCTGAAGCCCTCAAAAACAAGAAATGGGAGGGGGAAGCTGGAAGAAAACAGATCCACGGAAGAGGAAATAAAAGAAAAAAGTCTACACTCCTTTGAAATCATGGCAAGCGCAGCTCTCCATGTCTTTGATTACCTGCTAAACCACGATTTTCCAATACACGTGCCAACCTCTCCATTCTGCCTGCTCCTCCTTTCCATCACAAAATCTTTTTCCCCCTTAATTATTCGTCCCCACAAATTACCCCTTTGTTTCTGGAATTTAAAGAATGATGAACCATGAATATTTTACAAGTTCTGTAAAATGAAATTTCTTTACAAGCTTCCTTTCTTTGCTCCAACATTTGGAATGTAAGTTTACGGTAGGAGACCCAAGGATCGGCCGAGCTCCAGTTTGCGCGGTGGAATAAGCGAGTTCCAGACGGGACATGACATAGACCAGCCCCATGACATCTTAAAAAACAATCGTTCTAAACACACACATGCTTGTTTTTACTTCTCGTAAAGTAATCTCAAAAACGTGTTCTCCATCCTCAGCGACAGACAAGGACCAAGACGAGTCTCCACTGCAGCTGACCTGAGAGCCACAGGTTCACTGCCACCACGGCCAGGAGACGTCATTGCTAACATGTCTACAGGGACGAAAGGAAGAAAGAAGGACAAAAACCAAAACAATAAAGTGATAATAATAAACTCTCTTTTCTGTTTAAGGTTTTATTTATTTTTGAGAGAGAGAGAGAGAGAGAGAAAGAGAGAGCAAGAGGGGGAGGGGCAGAGAGAGAAGGAGACAGAATCTGAAGACAGGTTCCAGGCTCTGAGCTGTCAGCACAGACCCTGACGCAGGGCCGGAACTCACGAACCATGAGATCATGACCTGAGCCAAAGCTGGAGGCTTTACCGACTGAGCCGCCCAGGCGCCCCGAACCCCCTTTTCTTCTTTCTTGCCTCACACAGACCAAAAGAAATCTAAAGTCTTCTTCAGACACTGATTGTGAGTAAGGGACAAAGAGGTGTGACAACTGTAGCACAGGACATAGAGGCAACATATAGGTACTTATCAGGCTGATAAATACGGAACTCAAGACAAATCGTCAAGCCACCAAACAGAGCACAAGATCTGAGAGGTGTACAGAATGATGTAAGTATGCATCCGACAGAGTTCAATTCAGCACCATTCAATGAACATTTAGTAATAGCCTGTTATGTACCATGAACCCTGCAAATCATGAAAATTAACAAGGCTGAACTCTTTTTGAATATTAATCCTTCCCATAATGTATATAAATGCAGTTATTTCCAATCAGAATGCCATTTTTGAATGCTCTAAAATTTTATAATCGTCTTCCATTTTCTAAATCACCATTCTACATTAGCAGGTGTGCAACATGCCTAAAATCGCATCAATGCATTAAATTTTAAAGTGCTCTCATAAGTGGAAATAGTTTTCAAAGATCTGAATCATGCCCTGGCTAAGGGAGGAGCAAAGTCTCAGCTCAGAAGAGGAGCGGTGTGATCACACGGAAGCATCTTCAGTGTGGTTAAAAAATACAGTGAGCAGTTCAACAGTGCTTCGAAGACTTTGCCTCTACATTTAGATACTGTACCCAGCAAGAGTAGTTATCACTCAGTGTCCCTGCATCCTCGCTGGATACAGAGAATCGTTATCACTGCAGTCAGAATAGTGGTTACTTCTTTTTAAAAATATGTTTTTAATTTATTTTTGAGAGACAGACACAGCGTGAGCGGGGGAGGGGCAGAAAGAGAGAGCTACAGAATCTGAAACAGACTCCAGGCTCTGAGCTGTCAGCACAGCGCCTAACATGGGGCTTGAACCCACAAGCGGTAAGATCATGACCTGAGCCAAAGTTGGATGCTTAACTGACTGAGCCACCCAGACACCCTAGAATAGTGGTTACTTCTTAAGAGGAGAGGCTCACACAAGCAGCTTCGAAGGACCATCAACAACTTTTTCCAGAGTGCATGGTTTTATTATGATTCTTTATACCTTCCCTATATGCTTTATATACCATACTGTACTGTACATATTCTGTACTTGACCAAAAAAAAAAAAAAAAAAGCAGCACAGCAAGTATCTCTAGAACACACAAGAAACTAGTATCAGCAGCGATCTCCTTGGAGAAAATGTTTCACTACACATCCTTTCTGCTTTTTTAAACCAAATATATGGAATGCATTTTGAAAAATAAATAAGAGCAATAAATAAGGAAATCCATAGAAACTTTCCCCATACATCATATTAAAATTGAAGATAAGAGGGGCGCCTGGGTGGCTCAGTCAGTTAAGCAGCCAACTTCAGCTTAGTTACTGATCTCACAGTTCATGGGTTCGAGCCCCACATCGGGCTCCATGCTGATAGCTCAGAGCCTGGAGCGTGTTTCAGATTCTGTGTCTCCTTCTCTCTCTGCCCCTCCCCTGCTCATATTCTGTCTCTCTCTCTCTCTCCATGTCTCTCAAAAATAAATTAAATATGTTAAAAATTTAAAAAAAAAATTGAAGATAAGCAATGAAGATTTGTATCTTATAGTTACAAGTAAAGTCTTCAAAAATCAGAGTAAGTGCTCCTAGTGTCCACGCTCAGCATAAAAGAAAACTTCGAATAGAGAGTTACGTATGTGAGGACTGATTTTCCGTAGGCATGGCCATCAAACCCAACAGCGGCAGAGCCCGGTTCATACAGTCCACAGATTCATGACGTATTACCTGTAGAATATCCAACCAGGGTAGCATCCTGATTAGGAAAACCAGTCCTTCCCCAGCCCCCACATCTCTGAAGGCACATTGTGCTTCTCTCCAACAATGGCATGTCTTTGTATCCCAAAAAGATGAAGGTTGTGAATTATCTGACCATACTATCTCAAAGCACTCTGAGTAAGAATCTTCCAACTCAACACACCAACCAAAATAAAATCAACAGAACTTTTTCATGTCCTCTATTTAGAGGGCTCAATTTAGATCAGAAGTTAGTGAGCCAGAAAATCTAGTTCAGACAGCAACTGATAAATGAAGGCGTTTTACCTAAAGCATGTCTACCAGAGAAAAACTAAAGGAAAAGCTAAAAATGTTGGAAGTTGTAAAGAAACATGATTTAAAGCAGAGCTTTAAAGATCAAAGCTTTGTGGAATTCTTGTGGGATAGGAACCAATGATTTCAGATGGAAGTTTCTAGCTCTGGAGTTCTATATACGTTTCAAAAAAAAGGGCTATCAACCTCCTCCCAGTGGCACAAATAATGAAAGAATGCTATACGCATACAGATTTTACAAGCACTATACGTTGGGACAAGGGCTGGAAGAGATGAATAATGTATCTGATTACAAAGTCACATGGGGCACCTGAGTGGCTTAGTCAGTTGAGCGTCCAACCTGTGATTTCGGCCAGGTCATGATTTCACGAGCCCCTCCTTGGGCTCTGCACTGAGGATTCTCTGTATTCTTCTCTCTCTGCCGCTCCCTTGCTTGTGCTCTCTCTCTCTCTCACACACAAAATAAATAAATAAACTTAAAAAACAAGTAATCTCTATATACATCCAAAAGAATTGAAGTCAGGGACTTAGATACTGTATACCCAAGGTCACGGTAGCATTATTTACAATAGCCAAAAGGCAGAAACAAGCCAAGTGTCCATCAACAGAAAAATAAGCAAAATGTGTCATAGACACACAATGGAATATTATTTACTCTTAAAAATGAAGGAGATTCTGATGCATGGTACAACATGGGCAAATCTTGGGGACACCCTAAGCAATATAAGCCAGTACAAAAATACAAATACTGTATGATTCCACTTATATGAGGTGCCTAGAGCACTCAAAATCATAGAGAAAGAGAAGAGAATAGTGATTGCCAGGGTCAGGAGAAGGAAGGGGCACAGAGTTTCAGTTGTATAAGACGAAAAGAATGGTGGAGAGAGATAGTGGTGATTCTCGCACAACAATGTAAATGTATTTAGTATCACTGAAACACACATTTAAAAATGGTTAAGAGGAACCTGGGTGGCTTAGTTGGTCAAGCATCCAACTTTAGCTCAGGTCATGATCTCACAGTTTGTGGGGTCAAGCTCTGTGCTGACAACTCAGAGCCTGGAGTCTGCTTCAGATTCTGTGCCTCCTTCTCTCTGTGTCCCTCCCCTGCTTGTGCTTTGTCTCTGTCTCTCAAAAAATAAGTAAATGTTAAAAAAATGTAAATGGTTAAGATGGTAAATTTTACGTTATGCATACTATGCACAATTATTAAAAAAGAAAGAAAAGGGGGCACCTGGGTGGCTCAGATGGTTAAGTGCCAGTCTTTGCTCAGACCATGATCTCACGGTGCATGAGTCTGAGCCCCTCACCAGGCTCTCTGTTCTCAGCAAGATGCCCACTTCAGGTCCTCTGTCCCCTTCTCTCTCTGCCCCTCCTCCCAACCATGTTACTCTCTCTCTCAAAAATAAACATTTTTTAAAATGAAAGAAAGAAAACAGCCAATATGGTACTGAAAGCTATTAGTTTATATCCTACCTATATATAAGTATATACTTTTATAAAATACATACACAAATTTAAATTTATTTATATATTTATCAATATATAAATGTATATATAAAATCTAAATAAGATACACCAGATACAGAGGAAAAAGTAGAATGGTGTTTACCAGGGACTGGAGGGGGAGGGTGGAATGAAGAATTACTGGTAACAGTTCTAGTTTGAGATGATATAAAAATTCTGGGAATTAAGCGTGGTAATGACTGCACAACACTGTGAATATACTTCATGACACTGAACTGTACACTTATAAAGGGCTGAAATAGCACATTTCATGTGATATGTATTTTACAACAATAAAAGAAATCGTGTTTATAGCTGAACTAACCAAACCGAGCTGTGAATTCAAAGACAGAAAGATAAAGCTTAATAATATTATTCAAAGTATGGCTTTTATTAGAAACCATTTGAAGAAACAGAGTGTAAACTGACAAATTACTGTGCCGGCTATTAGTCTGAACATACCGGTGGTCTCCACAGTGAGAATGACGTCACTCAGATGTGAGGCTCTTGTGCAAAGCACATCTGCACCCAGCAGCCCTTCCCCTGGTGACAAACCAGCACCCCACCTCAGTGCATCCCATCCCCCCCTTCCTCCCAGTGTACCACTGAAACTGGCCAAGTGTTTCCTCTGGGTAGATTAAATCTCATTCCTCAGTGATCTACTCAGGCATACGCTATAGACACCAGTCTGCAAACTGAAATGCAGGTACCGTATGCGCAAAGGGATGTGTGTAAGACAAAAACAGCAGCACAGATCTTGACGGTATGTAGGAGACAACCTCAGCGTTGGGAACGACACAACAGCTGGTCAGGATCTCGGGGTGCAGCAGCACATGGGGACACCTGCCCCCTTCCAGAGGCTGCTCCCACATGTAAGTCCGTTGTTGCCCAAACTACCAATTTTCCAAAAGACATTACTTTGAACCACAGAAACGAAACTTCTCATAAAATACAGTCCTGAAGTTTGTTCTCGGGGGGTGGAGCAGACATGCAGAAAGTGGGGAAAGGGGGCAGATGACTTGTCTGGGGTGCGGACACCGTGCTGGCTACTTAAGGAGCCTTGTCCTTGATCGAGAGGGAGATCCAGACTTCGAGGATGTTGGAGAGGTACCTGGCGGACAGAAAATCTATAGAAGTTTCTGAAAGCCATGCTAAGACCAATGGACATTTATCACTGATGCTTTAATAGTAAGGCTATTTCAGATTTAGTGAAATAATTCGTGTGGTACCATGGAGAACAAACTGAAAAAATGAGGGCTGATAGGGAGACCGGTTTAAAAATGTAAAAATGTAAAATTAGTAAAAAAATGTAAATTAATTCTTTAAGTACACACCCAACACTTACAATTATTTTAAAGAGCAACTTTCCAAGTCCAAATCTGGTTTCGTTTTTTTTTTTTAAGCTTGAGGCAGTGACAACAAACTATTTCCTGGCCACGGTTCGGCCATAATGTGTGTGACGCGGCTACAGAAATACGTCTGAGAAGAAAACTGTTTACTTGGCCCAGTGTCAACAGAAAATATTTCAGCCAGATATGGATTTTTTTTTCCATTTCAGTTTTAGGACATGGTTTGTATAAAATCTCCAATTTTGTTCATGGTTTCACAATCATGACACAGCATTCAAGTGTTCCTCCAGCACTTTTGTCATATGTCATATGGAATGAGGGTGGAATATATTCAGGTGATTCAGAGAGAGGTGAGAGACCTGAGTGGGTTGTGCACTTAGGTTCTGTTCATGCTGGCACTAGTGTTCATGGGGCACTAGGAACATATTTAGACAAAATCAATTTATAAAATTGGTGGTTGCACTTCGTCATAAATTTGGCAGCTTTTCACTGACCAAAGCATACCAATTTCTTTACCTGAATCCCCAAACTTTTCAACCATCTCCCTTGAAAAGTCCAAGTGAATTTTATGCTAGTGATTTTACATCAGGTGTTACTTACAAACCAAAAACACACAAAATGCCTTCTTAGCAGAGCTCAAGTGTTTAATTCTGAAAACTAACACAGCACGTAAGTCAGAGGTAGGCTTAAAAAATCAAATATACAAATAAACACCCCACCAACAAATTATCTTATCATATTTCTCCATGGAAAGCATAAATCACAAAAACATAACTCAGAATTATATAATTACGTAGCTTCTCGTATGCCAACTATCCTAGATGGGTACCAGAAATATCTGATGAACATGGAAGAGAAGTTTCTGTAAGAAATCTACCCAGTGTTTATTAATTCATTGTTGACCCAGGGCTATACAAGCTTACTGTGCCTGCTTTGTATTTAAAAGTCAGTTTATTTATTTGCTCAAGTTCAGTTATATCCACTCGTTTCTTCCCTGAAGGATCTTATGAATTCTTCCATGTATGGTACAAATCCTAATACTTTCATTAGGCCTTTATTACCAGTCCAGTGATTCAGGTTTGGTAGCTATCTGAGTATCTTACTTTCAATTTTAACCAATGCCATGGTAACTGAAATGGAATTTCAGAAGCATTATTTTCCTCTCTCCTATCTTTCATCTTGTCCTGTGTACCGGCTCTTTTCCCTCAGGGTGAGAACACGTTTGGCTATCTTACGTTCCTAAAAAGAAATCCCTCGGCCCCCTCACTCCTTCAACCTACTCATGGTATTTAGTTTACTTTCACGGCCAAAAACATATCTATATTCACTGCCTCATCAAGCATTGACTTTTAATCTAAGTTCCCAGGACTATTTAATCAAATGCTGTCCTAAAAGTCTGACTTCCTCTACCAGCTTATGCTATGTTTCCAGCTGCCTGGTGGACATCTCCAGCTAGAGAGCTGACGTGTAGGTCAAAATCTCAATGAATTCAGAACATGAATCCTTATCTCGCTACCCCCTCTGCCCAGCCGCAACCAACCTTAGCCTCACTTCACTCCCTGCCATCCCTTCCCTTCCTCTGAGCTAAGTCTTGGAAGCGTCTCTACCATTTCTGTCTCCCTCTCTCATACAGCCCTGGTAACCGGGTATCAGTGACTATTTTCTACTCATTCTAACCACCCAAATCAACTACTGCTTATTCATTTTCTTTGACATTTCCATTCTTTAGTTGTCTATGGACTCTTGTTTGAAGTATGAATGATGCCATCATACTGCTTCTCCACCTTCCTTCCGTCTCTTACCTTTCTATTTTATACGCCGTGGCCGGATTCATCTTTCAAAGCACAGTGATGTACTCTCTTGCTCAAAAACCTTTAATAGCTTCCTCAAATTTCAAAATAATCAAGGTCAAGTTCTTTGACAAGAAATCTGGGAAGTCTATACTCTGACCTAATTCTCCCTGTCTTTTCTTATTTTCCCCACTGTGTTGTTTTCTAATCTCATTTTCCCACCATGCTCCTTTCAGTAGGTGCTACTCAACCACACTGGCCTCATCCCATCCCTAAGCCACTGCTCATCCTGTCCCCTTCTGTTACCAATGCCTTTTTCTCCCTTCCCACCACCTCCATCCTGAGAAACACTTACCGGTGTGTCAACTTTCACAACTAAAACTAATGGCTCCCAGGTCTGAATTACTGTAAGACTCTGTACTTCTCTTTCGATAATAACGTCATTCTACTTGTCTTCTTTCATTGCCTCAGCGATGGAGTTTTATCTCCCCTCCAAAAATTCCAGAGTTTTTAAAAGGCATCATGTATCTATCATCTTCACATCTTTCTTTCCCCTACCAGTGCAGAATAATTTCCCCCAAGATGTGCGTCATCTAACCTGTTGTTGAATAAGGGAATAAATTTTATTTTTTCAAAAACACCTTGAAATCCGTAAAATAATGATAGAACAAAGAGCTGGGAATCCTGAGAGCAATTACATTTCCTGTAGCTGGTAGGGCCCTAGGACGTTTTACACAAAGAAATTTTAAACAGCTGACTTAGTAATCTACCTCAAAGGGGGCTATCCTTTTTCACTAAATGGTGCGCCATAATGAAGTTCAAAGAAACTTTCCCCCAGTGTCCTAAAGGGGACCTGTCTCCATCTACGAATACAACAGAGCAGCATCATAGGTAATTGGAATCATTTAATGCCATTTGCAAAATAGCCTTATATACTCAACCTTACTATCTCTGTCATTTACAAAAACAACACTGTACGAATTTTCAAAGGTGCATTTTATATCTAAGTTCTTTAAATCACTGAAATAATGACTTTATAGGCGCAAATTTTACTGAAATCATGAAGGTTTTTATGGCTATTTTTCAAACTGATAAAATTTAGTGCCAATTATTTAAAATTTTCTCATCTTACAGATGAAGAAACTGAGGCTCAGAGAACATAAATTACTTGACCAATTCATACAAGCCAGGAAAGCTGTGAAATCAAGACCCACACCTAGGCATTCAGTTCTCTATTCACCAGAGCCACTACTTCAAGTGATAAAATACAACCAGCAGGAAAATAAGTTTATATGGAAGATTCTTTAATAATTTTCTGGAAGAAACTTGCTTAACTGAAAGCACTACCACGGTATTTCTTTATAGTAGCTCTCATATCTGGTGGTCCCAACCAAGGACGGTTACTAGCGGCATTGTTATATACTAATATCCATGGAGTTGCTAATACTCTCTTTTGCATATTAATTAGTTTTATTTAGTTTTTAAATAGAGGTGATTCAGAGTGAGATGGATGTCACTGCAACAATCACTGGCCTGATGTGAAAGCAAAAGTCACCTTCCAAAGCACATGGGAATTTCTACAATTCTTTCCTGTTTTCTAGGACTAAATTTCCTCTTGGAAACATATCTAAGTGATCCATTTAGAAATAAAAGCCTATAAATGTCCATGCTTTATTTCCCTTTGGATTAGACAACATAATATAATACAGATGACTTCTAATACGCCTGTAAAGATATCAGAACAAAACATATATTATTAAGGCATTTAAGAATAATAAACCAGTATCTATTTCTTATCAGCCGATCCCACAGATTTGTATATGGCTATTATTCTTAAGTTCAGTGTCATAGTAACACTATCTTCTTTTCCTTAATGATAGAATACCATCTGCTGTAAGCTAAAACACTGATTCAATAACAGATTGGTAGGGAATTACTACAAGAATACATGAGTAGTTTACAAACAGAAAATATTCAACTGGTTATTACTTAAAATTTCATGAAAATATGATAAAATACTTCATGGAAAGTCTGCTTATACGAAGATTAACTATATTTCTAAGTGGATGAGCAAACTTAAACAGGAGCTTTAAAGAAGCTAACTATCCCCCCCAAAACTGAGGCAGGGTGAGAGAAAGAAGAGCACGAAGAGGGGGAAGTGAAGGATGAAGAGAAGGAGGAAGAACAATAAAATAGACATTTCTCCTTCATAACCATCCAGGTCAGCCTGCCAGTTCCTTTGAGCACTTCCTAGGATCTGAAGCAGGGATTGATTACACTCTCTAGACGGGATGTCATGCGCGGGTAAAAGGCACGGTGGTTTCAGGTATTAAGAGAATCCTACCTGTGACCAGTAGAAGAATCCTGTACCTTTCCCAATCAAATGTGAACAACATCTACCTGTTTCATATACACAGACTACATATGTTGATTATTAAAATTATCAGAGTCTACCATTTGTCAGCAAGGAGAGAAGACACAAATGTTAAAAAGATGGTCTACTTTTAATGAAATAAGTGTTGTGTTTAAGATATTAACTAAGTGTCATGGGAACCCCAGGTAGGGAGCCAAATAATTCTGCCTGGAGGTGTCAGGAGGAACTCCCTGAGTAGATGGCATTTGAGATGGGCCTTGAAGGGTCAGTAAAAGTTTCTAGGGGAAAGGCATTGTGTCAAAAGGAGAGGCACAGAATCAGATAATTGATTGCATGGTTTCTTTGGAGATCCAGTTTGGTCTGTTTACATTAGCAATGAACTAACTTCTCTCTAAAATGATTCACTATTCATGTTTTTTAAACTCATCCACATCGCTATTCCCACTCCTAATAATTATTAAAAATGAGTATTACAAATAAATAAGCATTTCCTAAGCACTTTTCCTATTGTTGCTCATTTAATCCCTGTGACAACTCTAAGAAGCTCTATTGTCAGTCTCCCCACTTGACAGATGAGGAAACCAAGGCCCAAAGAGGCTGACTAATTTGCCCAAGGTAACCCAGCTGGACTTCAGGAGGCCCTTAGAGCCATGCTCTGCCCCCACATACTGAAGTGTCACCCCTAGTTACATAGCATCACAGTGGCTCTTACATCCAGGCACCTCCTCACATCCACCCAACCCAAGTATATTCTGGACGAAAAGAAGGGAGTCCCAGACCTCAAGCCCACCTCCAGCCTCCAGTGAGATTGTTTTTCTACTCCTCTTCCTTTTCCTTCTTTCTTTTTACTCATGCAGACCCTCAAAACTGCCGTTCTTTTCTACACTAATCTTTTATTCCCTCCTTGCTCATGTAATGTCACTAACAGGGCAGTAGGATTAAAAGGAAAAAGGGGGGGCGCCTGGGTGGTTCAGTCGGTTAAAGCTCTGACTTCGGCTCAGGTCAGATCTCACGTTCGTGGGTTCGAGCCCCGCATCAGGCTCTGTGCTGACAGCTAGCTCAGAGTCTGGAGCCTGCTTCCAGTTCTGTGTCTCCTTCTCTCTCTGCCCCTCCCCCTCTCATGCTCTGTCTCTCTCTGTATCAAAAATAAATAAAAACATTTAAAAAAAAATAAAAGGAAAAAGGGAGTCAGTCTGAGGCAGACAGGTTAATCCTCAGAGCTGTCTTGTCCCCAGACCACCAAGCCTCTACCAGAGAAGGCAGACTTTCATAAAATACGGAACACGCATGCACCAAAGATGGAAAAAAAGTAGTTGGAAAAAAACCCAGCATTGTTTGGGATGCAATTTCTCATTCACTCCATTTCAGCACATTGACAGCAGAAATTGAACATCTCCCAAATACTATGTTCTAAAGTGTTATGGTTCTTCTTGCCCTTTACAAACTATGCTTTTTTCCAATTGATTTTTAAAATAAGGAAGGCCTATCTGTCTACCCATCCACCAGAGGGGCCTCGATTAGAACAAGAAAAGAAGCTGAAAGGGCAACAGCACAAGCTCCCAGATTAACTCACCAAAGCGCAAGAGTTAAAGGAACCGAAATTGGAGCAAAAACATATTAGCCAATAAAATTCAAATGGAGAGTTCAGAGCACAGGTGGGTACTTAAAATTGATTTAAATGAACTGGCACGTAGTAGTGACATTTTCCATTCTGCAATCATGCCCATCACAATGTGTTATGATCTCATTAAATTCACAAGCTAACCCAAAATAAGCCAGGCTCAATATAACCAGAAGGAGACTAAAGTAAGTCGGTGATACAAGAGGCATTCAGTATACTACATTCCTTCTGCATTCTTAGCAAGCAAGTGAGCAAGACAGCAAGTGAGAGAGTGAACAAGGGAAGGAGGAAGGAAGGAAGGAAGGAAGGAAGGAAGGAAGGAAGGAAGGAAGGAAGGAAGGAAGGAAGGAAGGAAGGAAGGAAAGAGAGAAAGAAGAGAGAAAGGGAAAGAGAGAGAAAGGAAGGAAAAGAAGGAGGAAGGACAGAAGGAAGGAAAAAAAGAAAGAGAAAGAAAGAAAGAAAGGCAGAGATATGCATGTATATAGGCACGCAGGATATGTAGCACAGAGCTCTGGCTCAAGGTAAGCCCACACTTATACAAGCCATGTGGTGAGCTACCCCAGGTTTAAAGACCTTTGTTTTAGGACACTGAATGGCCTTTCTGGGTGGTCCAGTATTTAATCAGCCACATGGTTTTCAAATACTTCCTTAGTTCTAACTCAACTGTAATATAAACATCAATTCACAAAAATCACATTCTCAGTATTAGGGAGAGATCTCAAGAAATCATTTATGTTCTCTTTCCAGTGAAGTCAGCCTAACTTCGTCTTCTCCAGATTATATGCAACAAGTAGTTAAAGTGAGATACTTTGCATTTTGGGTACATTTCAACAAACTCAACCAAATATCAGGGCAACTTTACCGAGATTAAAGGAACTCTCCAGAAAGAAATCACATAGAACAAGAAGTATATTCACCATTGCTTACTTCTTGAGAAATTTTACGAGGCACATTAACACTTTTTTTCCACACAGACACCAAACGGTTTTAAAGGTAAACTGGACTTCTCCCATATTCTGGTTTAAGAGGTTGTAAAGTTGTATTCTGCCTCATTAAGTAGTTATACTACTTCATCCTATAACGAGTTGCATTTCTAGACTAACCAAACTGATAGGCAGAGTTCTCAAATGATAATGGCATCATATAAAGGAGAAAGCATTGCTTAAATGCCAAATAATCCTAATGGCTTAAAAAGCAGTTGTACTTGACTAATGAATAACAACCTATAGCTACACTACTACTTATTGATTTAAAAATAATAATAACCCAAAAGCTGACAAGCCTATTGGCACAAAAATAAGATGTGTATCTTGACTAATCTGATGTGAATTTGTTGGGCTTACTTAATCACATAGATAGCAAACTTACAATATGCTACTAAGACCTTGAGAGAGTCACTTATGATTTTAAACTTCCTAAGATCACAAAGCAATTCTGTCTACTCTAATCGGCTATTTGCTAAGTGTCAAAATCATGTGGTTCAATTTTTAAAGACAAAATAGTTTAATTTTATCAAGAACTGTACACAATTTAATTTTTAACTCAAAAGTGGTTCTTGAAAGAATATAAATTCTGATGGAACACAAAACTTATTAAATATTGTATCTAAATATGTCATCTTAAATCTTTGAGTATAAATCAAATAAAATTTGGTGCACCCTGACTTCAGAGGCCTGTTACTACTGCAGTATTTGGTGATACTGCATCATATTGGATCTGACAGAGCAGAAAAACACAAAATATTTTAATATCAAAGCATTAAATAATTATAACAGCGGAAAAGAACTGAGCAAAGGTCTTCACACTACCTAATAGGCACAAAAATAAATATTTGTCAAAGAAATGAATAGACAAACTTGAAATGGGGTTTATTTTTTTTAATTTCATAGTTAACTATGGAGTAGTAAAATTATCTGAAGCATAATGGATTTTGAAAAACAACTCTTAAGTTTCTTTTAGTCTATAACTAAAGTGCAGTTACTAATTTCCTATGTTTTGTACTTACCTACCTAATACACAGAGGTATAAATTCACATTTCAAATTAAAGACTGGCTGTCGCAGAGTAGACATATAACTGAAGGAATATTTAGTCAGGAACATCACATGCAAGAAGACATTATGCCAGTAGTGTCAACAACAAAAAATAAATATAATTTAAAAATTGAAAGATAAATATGCAAAGAGATTTCCAAATTCTGAACTAGTGTGGCCTTACAGAGAAGGGAGAGAACCTCGAACTGATGTCTTAAAACTTTTTTCCAATGTATGACAATGTCATTTAAAATTATGATCCTAATTATAACTTTAAAGTAGTGCCAGAGGTGCAGTAGGCATGACTTTGAGTAGATAATGAAAGAAAATGCAAAATGCTAATTGATTCATGATGTGGTTTCATCTTAGCTTGGGCAAACCATGCAGTATTTAATATATAGTAGCAGAATATTTACTCTTGAAGCTTGAAAAGATGTGAGTTCTTTGTGTGCAACCTTTCATTTAGGCATGTGAGAGGGTTTTCTTTTTTTAATATTTTTACATTGTAGTACTTGTTTTCCTTGTTGGGTATTTGCTTATTTAATACATTCCGTCAAGGACAGAAATTACATGCTGGATTTTTTTTTTTCCATAGGAAGTGTGTCTTGGGTTTTTCCCTTATTATTTTCTTTACTTTTTCTTTTTTCCTCTTCTTTTTTTGGTGGTGGGGGTGGTTATGTTTAAATGAAGTTGCTTTTACAACACCAAAGACTTAATCATCCATTTCCTACATAAAAGGTACTACTTTTTTGCATGGACCTCAAGCATATTGTAGTATAGAGGTGGAATTTAAGGAAAGGTATTAAGCAGGCTGTGTTGTACCTTATGAACAAGTAATAAATTGTATCATTTATCATGAATGTATCATAGATAAGCTGCTATATAACAATTGCCACTTCAGATAGCTGTGAAATTAGGTGATTAACTAGTTGTTACTTAACCTTCTAATTTCTGTATAAGTCTAATTACATGAAACAGAAGTTGGTGTTTTGATTTTTTAGTTTGCTTTTCTGTTTGGAGTGTCATTGTAACTACTGTATTGTAAATGATGGAAAATAACTGCATATGTTAAAAAATATGAAACTTTATAAAGTAAAAAAAATTTTTCAAAAAATAAAAAAATAAAGTAGTGCCAGATGGTTTCTCTGAATGGTCGCTATACCTTTTAATTTAGTTTGCAAAAAAAGATACATCTCTCGAATTACCATGCAAGTATGTTAACACTCAAGTGGATTCTCTTTTTAAAACACCAAGGTGAAATTTAATGAAAGCAAGCTTTTAGAGAACCAACACTCTGCAGTCAAAGTAAGGGACTTTCTACAGGTCTACTAAATCTGGGGATAGATTTTGGCTCTCTGGAAGAATGGCTGGACTGCTTCAGTCAAACAATTCTCCTAAATTCTCAAGCAAGCTCTGAATGGTACTGAGTGGGTGACAGTGAATTTGAGATTAGGCTCCCCTGCAAGTACACTCCCCAGCAGAAGAGTAATTCTAATAAGTAGCTTATTAATGCAAGGTGATTATATGCTTCAGCCACCTGAGTGTGCAGAGCAGGGCTGATGGACGTGCACAAGGAGCTAAATAAAGAGAGTGAATGCAGTCCTAAAGAGAGGTTCAACTTAACTGTCCTAAGCTAACTTGAAAGAAGTGTGGGGGCCACCCTCACACAAAGCCAAGGGTGATCAAATTCCTACAGGTCATCCACAAAGCATGGCCACAATGATTTTCAAAGCAAACACAATCCAACAGTCATAGCCTGGGCCTTCAGCACATCAGCTTTAAGGAATATACTTTCCTGGAATGCCTGGGTGGCTCAGTTGATTAAGCATTTGACTTTTGGTCTGGGTCAGGTCATGATTTCACTATCCGTGAGATCCAGCCATACATCAGTCTCTATACTGGGCATACAACCTCCTTGGAATGCTCTCTCTCTCTCTCTCTCTCTCTCTCTCTCTGCCCCTCCCTTGTGGGCTCTCTCTGTCTCTCTGCCTCTCTCAAAATAAATAAATAAACATTTTTTAAAAAGTTTTAAAAAATGATTCTTATAAGAGGAATTAGATGCTGAATGCAAACCTGCATACCAAATTGAGGCAATTTGTTTTTTCAGACTTCCAATTATACTAGTTTAAATGCAAGAAATATCAAGTAAAATCACAATGATGGCTTTAAAACAGTTAACCGATGGCAGGGACTGAGTAGCTGGATCAGTGGATGACTTTAAATACCCTTAGTTTCTGTTACTAAACACATCATCTACACACTAGAGGAAACTTTTCCTTCTATTGGCCAGAATAGGGCAATCTATTGGATGATCTAAGGCGTCCAATAGTGGAATTAAATCATTAAGAACTGAAAACCTATAGATGGATGGAAGAGAAAACACATTCCTGTCTAATTTCAATGAAAATGCCCTCCAGTTTCTCAAGAGACATGCCTATTGATCCTAAAAGTAACCAACAGTGCAACAGTATTATGGGATGGTTCTGCTTGAAAATCAATAATGCAGGGTCTGAATTGAATTCATGGTGCTTTATTCAATAGTGGATTTCTGTTACAGATTCAAAGGTAAAAGAATAGCCAATAAAAGCCACAGAGAGTCTTCTATTCCTAACAGATTTCTTCACCAGGTGGTGGAGTGCCATGGCGGGCTGGATGTGCAGAAACCCACCTGCGCCTGGCGTAGAACCTGGCATGAGAAATGCAGGCTTGCAATTTATAAGAAGAAAACTGGCATCGATTTCAGATCGTCTGTCCAATGAGCCAGTGGGCATATGACTGGTGAGATGAAAGAATTCTTTCCAAACACTGGACAGAGACGTTCTGGGTCTTTTTAGACAATACGAAGGAACTATAGTAATTCAGATAAGAATGAATGTTAAATCTAGTTAATTTTATGTAACATGAATTTCATCTCAATTTTTAAAATCTACAAGAAATTAAATTAAGTTAAAATTAAAAGGCTACCAAACAAAAAATGCAAACTTCCAAAGCAACCGCTGAGCCATGACTGAACAAGAAAGAAGTATAAGCGATTCACAACTGTGATTAGTATTACACTTGCTGCTGCAAATTGTTATGGCTTGTGGCCTAATCCAAAAAATTTTTGCTAATAGTTATTTCTCTCCTCCATGGGACTCATTCTTATTATCTGAAGATATCCAATAAATTGTCTTCAAGTTCTACCCCTAATCTCTGCTTTATTAAGTAGTTCTTAAGCAACAATGCTCATAATAGTGCTGAGAATAGCTAACTGTGAGAATAATTTAAGTGTGGTAGTTCAGAATCTGTAATTTCTTCGGTGGTTCAAGATTTCACCATTATGCCATATGGCCCTCTACTAGTGCTGGTAACCAGAAACTGAGTTAAACACAGGATAAAATGGTATATAACCGTAGGGCCTCATGCTACTACTAACAAGGAATTACCACAGTGAGAGCAGTGAAAAAAGCTCAGGATAAGGGGGCCAGTGGTACAAAGGTTCTTGGTAAGAATGAGTTTGAGATGTAGAAGAAAGAGGAATGGAGTCAATGTGGCTCAAATGTGGCGGGCCAGGGGGACAGGAATGATTTAAAAAAAAAAAAACTGTAAGGGTGGACAGAGAGATGGAAGCCTGGCTATGCAGGGCCTGGTGAAGCAGGTTAAAGGGTTTGAATTTAATTCGAAGTATGATTGGAAGCCTTTAGTGCATTCTCAGTGGAGAAAAGACATTACTTGATTTATGTTTCTAAAAGATCATTGGGGCTGCTGATTAAACTATAGGGACACAATTATCGAAGCCAAAAGGACACTCAATGGGTACTACAATTGTCCAGTTAAAATGGTATGGCTTTGACTGATTAACAATGAAGATCGAGAGAAATGGACTGATTGAGAATACACTTTGCAGGCAGAGACCAAAGTACCTGCTGACATGATATGAACAGGGATGGAATATAATGGAAAAAATGAGCAATCAAGCATTACTCAGAGGGTTTTGGTTTGAGCTAACAAAATTCAAATCAACTAACCAAGATGAAGAAGACACGGTGGGAACGAGTACATGGTGAGCACAAAGAGACTCCAAGGCTAGGTGTCTACAAGGAGGAGCAGTCGGGATGAGGTCCCAGAAGTAATGTCTGAACAGGCATATGAAGGACTCAGACATGTGACTCCTAACGAGAACATTTTACCTGGTCAGAGGGAATATTACTTATTAAGGCTCGGAATTAAAAGATTAGTTCCACGTATTTGAGAAACTGAACTAATATATTTTATGGCTAAATAGTAAAGAAAAAGACTTCTGAAGTGGATCACCACCAACTGTGCAATTTTGTAAAATATGTATACCGACTCCTCACTGAAATCACAGATCTTCCACTTTGGGACAATCCGTCAGCAAATTATCTCTTAGCAATTACAAGTTTTTCATAAACTAAACCACTTACAGTTGATCTATAACAATATTTTATCAAAATTGAGTATTATTTTTTCTGTATCTTAACTTCTCTATCAAATATTTTATTCCCTTGTAAATAAATACCAAGAAAAAGGGGTCTCTTATTAGTACTACCAAGGTGAAGCCTTTGATAAAAGGAAATAGAGTACTCTAATTTGGAATGCCTTTAGAATGTTCAGTATTTCTTAAAGATTCATATATTGAAAGCCAGAAGTTATATTTAACAGCTGAATTGCTTCTAAGCTCCTGTAATTATCATGGAAAAAACTTCCCTGGGAGAGGAACAACTTAGAAGTTTATCTTTCTAACATTATGCAAACTATATAACCTCAAGTACTGAAGGAAATTTATGCTCTTCCATGTTTCATGCTGCTGTACAGAAGCACATTTAACTATTTCATTTACAAGTCAATTAGTAGGATTCATCCCTACTGATCTGCTGGTGGTGATGGAGGCACCACAGACCAAAGGAAGCTGGCAAATAGTCTTCTTTTAATCATGGTTCCTTTGCTCTTTCATTCATTTACTTGGCTTGAGGAACATGCAACTGGCATGGAATCCATATTACATATGTGAAAAAACAATATTATTTAGAATTTCTACTTATTTTGGAAGACTAGTTGAGACTAAAATGACGTACTTAACTTAATGGTTAGGTTCAAAACCTTCACAGGAATCTATTCTTTGGGGAGCATCCTGAGAAACTTTTGTATATTTTCATTCATTTTTCTCCTTCACTTGCTCGTCCTAGAATCTGCTGGGTCTTTTTTCTAAGCTTTACTACTCTGTTTTAAGATAACATTTGAGTTTATGCTCTTGTTTGCCACCAAGAACCTCAATTCAACATGTTTGAAAACAGCATGTTAGAGAAAAATGCAGAAAGCATTATATACAAGTATTATATTATATAGCATAGTATATAATGTATATAAATGTATAAAATCATACCATCTAGATTACATATAATATATATAATATATAAGCATATATTATATAATATTATGTAATTAATACACAATATGCAGTATTATATTGTACATTGTGCTTATATTAAATATATAATATGTAACATAAATTACATTATATATTATATGGGGATTTACTACATTATGTAGTATATAATACAGTAGTCTCCTCTTGTCCATGGGGAATACGTTCCAAGACCCCCAGAAGATGCTTGAAATCAAGGATAATAATGAACGCTATACATATGCTGTGATTATTCCTATACATATAAACCTAAAATAAAGTTTAATTTATAAACTAGGCCCAGGAAAAGATTAACAGCAATAACTAGTAATAAAATAGAACAATCGTAAAAATATACTGTAATCAAACTTATGTGAATGTGGTCTCTCTCTCAATATCTTACTGTACTGTACTCACCGTTCTTCTTGTGACGATGAGGGATGACAAAATGCTGATGGCTGGATGATGTGAGGTGGAAGGTGCCGGCACTGTGACGTTGCATTAGGCTACTACTGACCTTCTGATGCCGTGTCAGGAGGATATTGTGTTTCACAACTGCATTTGACCGCGGGTGAGGGAACCCGCAGAAAGCAACACCACAGGTAAGGGAGATTACTTTATATATTAAAAACATATATATTATACCTCATTTAAAAATTAATAATGAGCAAAGCACCCTCCTGAGAGTACTTCTAGTGCTAAGATATTGCAAAAATTCAGAAAAATAGAAAAAGATTCTAGTTCATAACAAAAGAATCGATTCCTTCCCACAGTAATAAGGTTGGAGGTGAGAAGGAGAAACCAGTGACAATTTGACAGGTACTTTTAGTAGCAATAGTCAGAATAAAGATAATAGTGTTTAAAATATTTTTATATATATTTATATATGCATTTTAATGATACACATGTACATATATTATTTGACAAAATATGATTAAATCTTATCACAACTTCTTTAAGTTTCTTTCTCAGGTTTCTGCCTCTTATACTCCATCTAGGACCCGAAGATCATAAGTAATCTACAAGACAAGAACACCATCAAATCAAGAATTTACAACATTTGGATGAAGAAAACAGCTTATGGACTTAACTGTGGAAAATCCATGTTGTTTTCCTCATCTGCTCATTAAATCTTTTTAAATGTCATTAGAAGAGTTACTTCATTATATTTGTTACTTAAATTTAGTGTTTTCCATAGAGAATTTTCAATCTGTGTATTTTCCACCAGGGAAAAGGATGGTATATAAGGCAGATGGAAGTCACTCTTGCCATTACTTGGACAATGAAAATGCCACTTCTGGACAATTATTTTAAGACTGTACTTACGGCTTCAAACTCTCATAAGGTTTTTGTAAAGTTCCAGGGATACTTTGGTGAAAAATTCCCTGCAAACCTACTTCCTCTATAAAACAGTTGACCAATATCAATATTCACAATACATGGGAAACTGATGTGGCTCTTGCTCATATGCTGGGCAAAGATATCTCCCAAAGCAGCTCTTGTTACTTTTCCAAACACAATTGAGGGTAACCAGAAGTGACTGCTCATGAACTTGCTGGTATGAGAAATCTGTCCTCCCGGGACTCAAGAATGGGTCTCTCTCCCCATCACCGCCCTTGCCTCAACTCTCTAGCTAGAATGTGAACACCAGGAAGGCAGGCCTTTTGGGATGAATTTGTCCATTGCTGTATCCTCAGCTCTCAAATAGGGCCTGTCCCACAGCAGGTACTCCAACCGATGCTTGTGGGTGAATCTGGCCACGGATAAATAAATGAATGAAAAGGATGCATCTGCCTCCCCGGTGTGGATCAAGGCTGAGACACCTTAACACAGTAGGGCTATGTATTAATACTGACTTTTCAAAACTGTATTTCTCTCTTTCTCCTTGCAAAGAGTCCAGCCTAACTGCCCTGCTGTGTTGTTACAAAACACAAAGGCCTTCGCAAAAGTCATGACTAAGGCTGCCCTAGCAGCAAAATCATTCTCAAATTCTTCTCTCTCCCTTGAAAATATTCATGCACGTGTGTGTCTGCCTGTCCGTCTGTCTGCCTGCCTGCCTGTGTCTCTTCCCCGGAGGAGAAGGAGCACCAAATTTTGACCTTTGAAAATACAGTAATGTTCCTCTCCAAGAAATGGCGAGAGAAGAGACAAAGGATGAGGCTCCAGTGCAAAGGCAGCAGTGGCTTCATGCTCCCTCAGTCAAAACAGAAAACGTTAAGTATTTTCTCAAAGCTTCTCGATTACACTGTATTCTGTGGACTCCCTTCAATGAAAATGAGCAAAAATTAATAAGTTGCTTCTATCCTGTAATCCCACATTTCATTTTCTTAAAAGAGAGCAGGAATTTACTTAAATCTTTGCTCAATTCAATCTCATTAGGATTGAGCAAGATTTAGAATCCTAGCAGGCGGTGCTAACGTGAATGTTGGCTTTGGCATGCAATGCAATTGCCCTTTTAAGCTTCAGTCCCTCAGAACTTTAATATCTTGGCTATTTGGGCTTATTACTTACAAAAAAAAAAGAGATCTTTAAGTAAAAATTTTAAATAATGAGTTCAATTCCAAGATCACTTGGATTCTGACAAAAAAATGTTTGAGAATAAAAATGATTAAACATCAGAACAGGCCACAAAACAGAGCGGCAGAATCATTCTCCCTGAACATTGTTAAGGAAAGCAAAATAAGAATTTAATATTTACTGTCCTCTTTCTTTGTAAGACTATGACCTTGTGAGAAGTCTCCCAGAGCTAGAGTCTGTCATGTTACTGGGTGTCATGGCTGATAACAAGTATCACAAATCCTTCTCTGTAGGCAAAATCTGCTTACTTTCACCGTTGTAGGTTTTTCAGTATTTAAAAAAAAAAAAACAGTACACAGTACTGACAAAAGAAATGCCTCCCAAGAAATTTTCCTCAAAAGTAAAATTAATTAAATTTGAACCATAAGAAGAAGGAAGTGATTCTTGTTCCTTGGGTCTGGTAGAAGTGAGAACAGTTTGATCAAAGTTACCATTGTGTCTAGAAAAACAAAGATCTGAGAAAAAATGGGTGACCAACATAGAAAACCACAGAGCAGAAGAACAAAATCTGGTAACCAATCCTTGACATCTGTATTAATCAGGTTCTCCAGAAAAATAAAAACCAACAAAATGTGTGTGTGGAGAGAGAGAGAGAGAGAGAGAGAGAGAGAGACATGGAGGGAGAGGGGGAGAGGATGGGGAAGGGGAAGGAAAAAGAGATGTATTTTAAGTAACTAGCTCACGTGGTTGCAGAGACTTGCCAAGTCCAAAATCTGCCAGGTAGGCTCTCGGGCCGCAGACCCACAGGAAAGTTGCAGTTCAAGTCTGAAAGTAGTCTGCTGACAGAAGTCTGTCTAGGAAGGTCTGTGTTTTCTCTCTGGAGGCCTTCAACTTCCCAGATAAGGCCCACCCACATTATGGAAAGTAATCTGCTCTACTAAAAGTCTACTGGTTTAAATGGTCATCTCAGAATTTCTAGAATAATGTTTGACCAAATATCTGGTCACTCTGGCCTGGCCAAGTTGACATTTACCATTAACCATCACAGATTGTGAGGGGAGAGAAAATGAAAGGTAGGAAACACAAGAACTCACAGAAGATGTGCCTGGAGTTACAGGCCAGTGGAGTGACCAACAGGGTGGTTGCAACTGTAGGGCATCTCATGTTGAGTGGACTTCAGAGTGAAAACTAGGAAAGTAAAACTGAACAAGGTCAACTGACAGTGACCTTGTCATCAGTCCTTATCCTGGGTGAATCTTGCCAATAATCCTCCAGACTTATCTCTGACCTTCTAAGTTACATTTGTATAAATCCATGGGCATCACAGTCATTTGGAAAGACATTCTCTAATATAAATTAAGAAATTCATTATGGGTTAGATAGCAGTTTTTTGTGAATTTTGACATCATCTGTGTCCATCTCTACGGGTACTGAGGTCTAGGAGTCAATCCTGCCATGAAAATGTTGTCAGAATCACAAAGAGCCAAAAAGCCTGTTAGAAAGAACACAACTAACCTTCACCTAGAGGCCCTTTCTTCAAGCTTCAACAAAAATGAATAGCAGTTAAACTTTGGGATGACTGGATCAGCATTTCCTAAATTGGTTTCCATAATAAAAGAGTGGCTCAGGGAAAAAATGTTTGGAAAACACTGAGATGAGCAAAGTTTAGTCTGCTTTTTTACTGTAGGAGTTTTCATAACCTTGAATATATAATGTGCATCACAGGGCACCAAAGGAGAACATAATGTGCAGAATTTTCCAAACTAATTGGACCACAGAAACTACTTTCATAGTATAGATTTTAGTATCTCCCAGATCAGAGTTTGACAGATATCCAATTTGGATTTACAAAGTATAAATGGGAAATATTTCAGCTCATCAAAATATTCCCATAAACATAATTTCTGACCGAGTTTCTTTTCATTAATTATTATTTTTAAATGTTTATTTATTTTTGAGAGAGAGACAGAAAGATAGAGTGCAAGCGGAGAGGGACAGAGAGAGCAGGAGACACAAAATCCTAAGTGGGCTGCAGGCTCTGAGCCATCAGCACAGAGCCTAACATGAGGATCCAATTCACAACTAAGAGATCATGACCTAAGCTGGAAGCAGTCAACTGAGCCACCCAGGTACCCCATTTTCATAAACAATTACACAGACTCCAAATTTGTTTTGTATCTTAGTATATAATTCAAATGTCGATTCACTAGTAAGTTTTACTTATAAAGAGAAAACGACTACTTTCTTTTTTCATGTCAACATACTTCCAAACCAGCAAAAACAAGTTTACAACAAAATTTGTACAAAAATTTCAAGAATATCACATGGTAGAGCAGAAGCCTCTCATTTTCTTCTTCTTAAAGGGATTCATCTAAGGCTTGAGGGAAAAATACCCACCTACAAGTAAGGAATCACAGATTGGGAGTTAAGGGGTTACCTGTCAAATTAATCCAACTGACTTAAGCTTCACTAAATTTTTAAAGTTTATGTGGACACTTAAGCCTCAAATAAGAATCCAGAATGAAAAATCAAGAATGGCAAGAGGATAAGATTTGAGGAAAATGTATGTTTCAGGTTGGGGGGGGAATTTCTAACTCAGAGAGGATCTACATCAAGTAGGATCAAACTCACAGAGATCCATTCCAAGGTGTTGAATAATATATGTCTGTAACAATTTGGAACAATGCTACTCTGATCCACTAGAAACACAAGCTTTAGCCCCCAAACAATTTGGAGTGATCTGAAGAACATTTTCAACATAATACAGGGCATTCAAACCAACTCAAAAACACAAATTTATTCGAATGAGAAAATGTGAAACTAGTAAAAATATTGAAAATGTCAGTATATTGTGTGGCACTTAAACTGAGCATTAGCTAATTTTAACGACTGCTTTCTCCTACAATACTGCCAGCAATATTGCCAGCAACAGATGTTGTTACTAAAAATGCTAATTATTATATGCCCTAGACACCATCTAGCTCTCTCTTGCTCTGTCTCTTTCTCTTTTTGGTTTGTATTAGCAATTACATCTGTGCATGTATAAACGGCATATGATTTGAAGTGTTTTGTGTAGGATGATGTCATCACACCAAAATAGCAAAAAGATCAGTTATTTTATTTTCCAATGTTAAACACGGTTTTAAAAATAATATTGAATGAAACTAAGTTCACCTATGGTCTCTGATCATTACCACATTGCAGGTTGAGAGGGTATAATTAGAATTGATTTCTATTAAGTTCAAACAAGTAAATACCCTCAATTAAAATGTTAAGACATGAAAAAAAACACATACATACAAAATATATTCCATGTTAGCTTTCCAAGAAACGATCATTGCAGTGTAAACTTAAATACTACTAAAACAGGAATACTACTTGAAAAATCATTCTTTTTAGCAAGTCACAAAGGCAAACATTTACAAAGAAAAATAAAGGAGATCTAAAATGAGAATAGAAAGCTGTCTGAAACCTTCAAATGTCTTCTGCTTAATGTCTAAATATCCTAGGTATCAGGAAATGTATCTTAACTTGCATTTATACTAATGAGATCTGAGAAATAAGATTTCTTACTTCATACTTAGTATTAAGTTTAAGAGTTAGATATAAAAGATGGAAGGGGGAAACTCGTGCCCACACTGAAGT
The DNA here is from genome assembly GCF_006229205.1 of Suricata suricatta. NCBI lineage: Eukaryota > Metazoa > Chordata > Mammalia > Carnivora > Herpestidae > Suricata > Suricata suricatta. The sequence goes on along the minus strand of NC_043706.1, from coordinate 124,879,289 downwards.
GAAAAAATTGGGGAATTAGGTGCACACACGTTGGACTGTAGTCTTTTAAAGTAGAGGTGACACGATAAATAGAATATTGATTCATTTCAAAGTAATTTTCTACCAGTAATTGACAGGTTCTCTCTTGCCAAACTGATGATAAGGCAAAAGTTATTCAGTGGTAATAAAGGAAGAGTGGGAACAGATCTGAACAGATCAGATTATAACAATGAAACTGCAAGGGGGGTTCTATTACTAATGCCTTGCCCAGCAAATGGATATTCTATCCTAATTCATTTCATCAAAGATTTTTGAATATGTATTATGTGCCAAGGCTGCATGGCAAGGCTATGATTTTCCATGTATACCAAACCTTTGACAGGATGTGCTAGAGAATTTTGATGCATGGAAAATCTACTTTTGTTACAAATGCTGTATTTGGCTGATTTGAATAACTGCCAGAAATAAGCGATGACTTGAGTGAGTCCTATGAGTTGGAGAAAAGCAATACAGTCAGGTCCAAGAACCAAAGGTAATGTCAAGCCAGTGTCAAAGAGAAATCTTGTGTTCACTGGGAATGTGGAAAGGCTTTTTCACGGCGGTAGAATTTTACTCAGCAGAAACAGCCGTAGGGGGGCAAAGACAGACTGGAAAGAGCGAGTCCTTCCATAAACTGTACAAGAAGCTAGGCTCATATAAAATACTTGCAGATTTGAGTGATTTTATTTTTTGCAGAGATAGACATCATATTCTGGAATATAATATTCATATTCTGAAAAATCATTTAATTAAAACCTATTTATTTAAATCTTATGAGAATATGAATACTGAGATACTACTGCTATGTCATGAGTGGACTAGACCTTTTCAGAATTCATTGAAAATGTAAAAAAGGAATTCTCCAGAAAATATTAATTATTCTAATAATGCCGAGACTATCTTTGTGGCTTCTGTTTTCATTTTAGGGACTAATGAATCTGTGAATTGACATTTTTAAGAAAAGTCATTGTAATGTCTGAATTTTTCTCATAGGATGTCAAAAACTTTTTACTGTAGGGACTCAGACTTGCAATTTTGCTCTCAAATACTTTGGAAACTATGTACTTCATGACTTCAGTGACAGAATTGCTTCCCAAGTAATTTGAATTCCCTAACATCAAATAGATGTCCATCAAGTGTTCAAACATCAAACAGATGTATAGTAGTTCAAAGGAAATTAAAATTTTGCCACACAAAAAAGTTTCGCAATAGATAAAGGGCCAGTAAATTCAGAAAAAAAAATTCTTATAAGTAATCAGTGATGCAGTATAAAACTACCAAAGTGACAAATATTTTAAATTTATAAAATACAAGACTAACAAGAGTACAATAGAGCCAATATTCTCATACCCTATTAAAGTATACTTCGAAATAGGCTTTCTGGAAAGCCACCTGGCAGTTTATAAGCTTTGATCCAGCAGATTCACTTACAGGAATTCATCCTAACAAAAAATAACAATTAATGACAGTCAAAGATGTCAGCACAAAGAATCTATGGCAGCATCATAAGGTCAAAATTAGAAAAAAATTATTTGTCCAGTTCACAAAATATAATGGAATACATAAGACTGCCACAAAAAAAAATCGTGATCTTTCAATGAGAAGTAAAACACCAACATCCTTAAAGGCAAACAGTATTCTACAAAACATGACTCCAAATTTGTATGACTATGTTTCATATGTGTATATATTCCCAAAGAACAGAAGGGAGATGAAGTAGGAAAAGATATTAATAATATTCCCTTCTGAGTAGCAAAATTAATGACTAAGTTTTATTTTCTTCTTCCTTGTCATCTGCATTTTACAAAAGGAGCACTTCCTTTCTAATAGATCCAGGAGTAAAACTGTGAAGTGCTATTTTTAAAACTAATGAAATCTGTTTTAATTTGCCAAACAAAATTAAAAGCCGTTTGCTACAGATGCCTATTTAAGAGCTGACAGTATTAACTCACAGATTTTTCTAAAAAACAATTTTTCATACCAATTTCAAGGTGAAACCCTAAAGCTCAGCCAAGATTAGTGAGCTACCCATTTCACTCAGTACAGTAAAAGGCATGTCCAGAAAGCAAATCTCTCTGTGCAGGGCACCTCTGCGCTGTCCCGCGCTGATTCAGAAGTACCTTAATGCTTTGTATACCCTCCCAAACAGTTTTTCCAATATAAATGGTATCATGGAGAAATATTTAAGTGCATACCCTTCCTCACTTCCTTCTGGCCTAACCAACCAGCCCATTTCCTGACACGCACCTGTCCTAAACAGGTAAATATCAAGAAACGGGGAGGTGGGTCTCTAGTCTTCAAATTCTGGCTTTTATGAAAGGAAACATTCTACTGCTCTTCATGGTGTTTTAATCCTTGAACGAGGTTTCTCAGAGATGGCAATCAATACTTGCTAATTTTGATTTAATTTAAAGAGCAGGGAGGTTAATCAAGAGCAATTAATCAGGAGCACAAACTGCATTATAAATAAATAAATACGTTTCTAAATCTCCCAAACACTCTTTCAGTTATTTATCTCATTCCAACTCAATCCGAATATGCCATTCCAATCCATTCTTGGAAAACAGCATAAAAAAGTGTTCCATACAAGTTTCAGTAAATAAGGAACGACTCCAGGTTTCAGATATCATGGTTTCTATCATTCTTCACCAGATGAGAAATTTTGGTTCTTTTGGCAAAGTGAAAGTTGTGAATCTATATAGAGAGGCATATATCTATGTGTGTGCGTATATACATACATACACACATACATACATATTTATATATATGGAGAGAGAGAGAGGTATAAGAGACATAAAGCTTAAAAATAACCCCAGGAGTCCTGAAAGAACCATACCATATGTGATTAAGTCAAGTAATAAAACAGCAGCTTTAAGTTGCAACTCAGAAGAAATGAGAAAATCAAAACAAAAAGATGTCAATAAGAGTGGCTTTTGTAGCAACTTATGATGAGTAGACTGTTCCTTTGACAAAGTTTACATGTCTTTCCTACACAGAGGCAAGACTAGTCCCAGGGTTTAAGGGGTTTAAGGATTGTGTCTTGGTAAATTTCTACTAACCTCAACAAATGTGAAAGATGAAGACATTATGTCAACATCCCAAAGGAAAGACATCATAGTCAAGGACCCCTAAGCCTGTATGGGCAAAACCTATCCGTTCCAAGCAGGACACGGAAAATCTTATTAAGTAGGGGTACAAACCAAACTTTCCTATTAATATAAAAGTTTTAAATAAATTTTAAAGACTGAGTGCCTTCATAAAGGCAATTTCCTTTCTAATCTCTACAAGAATGAGTGAACTCTACTAAATGAGGGCATCAACGCTAGGTAGTTCGTGCTATGGGAAGTCAGACATTTGTGGTAGGTTATGTGCAGCTCTCCTAAAGGAGAAACAAAAATTCTTAAATGATTTGTTCAAATTTAAATGAACTAAAAGAATGAAAAGCTACAGATTCAGTAAATATTTACTATTGGCTAAGTCAAGACACTTTTAAATTATTCTGCATTTGTCATAGTATTCAGTTTTAAAAACGCAAACAATATACAAAAGAGAGAAACTGAAATTTCTTTTGTGATTCTCAATAGTTAAGTTTGCTGAGCTTCCAGTAATCTCTCTGACCTTTATCATAGAATTGCTGCTACTTTCGAAACACTTTGTCATGAAAATATTCAAAGATACAGAATAGTTGAAAGACAGTAAAAGAATCACCAATAGACTGACAATCACATTTAGCAACTATAGGTGTGACCACACATGTTTTATCTAAACAGCTGTTTTATTCATTTATTTTTAGGACCCATCTCCAAGTAAATCATTTATACCAACTATTTTATTCACTTGGTGTCAATAGTCCATCTCAAAAACCTATAAAATACATTTTTATCAGACAGTCCCATAAAATCCAAAAATGGAATATATCCTTGTCAGAGCAGTTCAACCATTGCCACTAACCATTAATATGTCCTAAAACAGACCAATTAACTACCTGAGAAGCCTCTGTCTTCTCATCTTTAGAAAATAAGGAAGCCAAACTTGAAAGTATCCAAAGTCATCATTGGTTATTAAGCTCTAGGATTTCAGTACCCACAAGAACACTGTACACTCAATGCCTTGTTTAATTTGCATATTAAATTCAGAGAAACCATAAGACCCTAAAAGGTGCAAGACACCTGGACAGAGGCAGCCCTCTACCCCAGCCCTCTGGAGTATGGATGCATTTCTAGAAATCACTACTGCTTTTAAAGTAAGGATGACATTTGGCACAAGGAAATTACTGAATGATCTAATTGTCATAAAGTACTGAGTCTCAACCACATGAGACTTCCTGAGATTCTGGTGTACATTATAATTTCTCAAACCCTTCAGTAGCTTCCTATCAAGGTTTGCTGCTCAGCTTTTAGAAATAAGCATAATAGGCCATTAGACTTCCATTAGACGCAATTATTTCAAAAAGAGCCAATGTTTCTCTTTCTTTACTGCCACGCCATGTAAGGATCTTCCATAATGACAGGCTATATAATGAAGTAACGTAGGATTTGCTTCAAGAACTAATGCAAAACAGCACTCAGTCATTACAGTCAATAATTCAGGTTATTCAGGACCTATCAAAACCTCACTCTCAAAATAATGATTATGCAAAAATCACCTGAGAATTACCAGAATATTTAACTATCATCGAAATTCAAGAAAGATCTTCCTAAGTCTTCCCAAGTTTTACAAGTGCCCACCAGCATCTGAGACACATAATGTATAGGTTGTGAAAATTATGGCTGCCCTAATTTTGGATTGTATAAAAATTTCAGAATATTTCTTTTGACGAGGTACTGCTGCCTCGGGGACCATTAGTCCTTTTCTGAAGACATGGTCCCTTTCATGTGGCCTCAGTGTGAATTTAGTATGATTTTGCTGGCAGAGAAAGTACCTTAATATGGAAGCTGGCTTGGTGCCGTAGGAAAGAAGAAAAATGAAATGACCCTGAACTGCAGAAAGACATGAGGTGGTTGGTATTCAACATTCTGCCGCCTGAGTTGAGATAAATAAAAGCTTTAAGTTAGTATGTTCTTTCACGATTTCAACAATTATGCCAGCAGTAAGCCGAGGTAAACGCACGTGTGGTTAAATACGTCACTGTTTTTGTTGGTTGGCTGCTTTGCAGAAAAAGAAATCATCGAAAATTTCGTATTTTAAGTTTAGTAATACTCTAGCACTTACAGCAAATTTATGAACGTTAACTTATCAGTCCTATAATGTCTTTCTAAAGTAAACAGAATGCATATTATTTCCATGGTCTACATGAAGAACCGAGGACTGATACATCACTTGAACATTACAAAAGATCAAACAGTAAGGCCATCAAACCTAGGTCTTCAGAGACGGAATTCAGCATTTTCTCATATCAATATACTTTACTTTTAGGGTGCCCTTAATAATTAATATGAAAACTAAAAAACATGCAAAGTTTACAAATCACTTAACAAATGCTATCCTATTATTATTAATAATTAAAACTCAAAAACTATCAAATTCTATAGGATCAAGTAGCAAATGTGTGGTAAATTAGGAATATTTTTCCAACCCTTTTAACCAATACCCAAGGTTCCAAACTTATTCCAAATTTCATGTTAAGAAGAAAAGAAAAACAGAAAATGGATCATCGACTGCTTAAGGCTGGGAGAGCGAATGGAGGAAAATGAGGAGAGACTGTTCATGGATCCTTTTGGTGACTGTGTAATGGCTGCACAAGCTTGTAAACATGTAAAATTGGTGAAGTGTACACTTTAAAAGTATTGTATTGTATATGAATCTGATCTCTTTTCTTTAAAAAGAAAAACATGGAGTCTAAGTACAGCATTTCTACTGCATTACAACATTGTAAATCTAAGAAAAAATTGGACTTTGGGTGATTTATTCAACATTTGCAGATACTTGCTCTGTTCCTAAGACTTTTCTAAAATAAGATATGATTCCAAATTCAAGAAACTGACAATTCAGAAGGAGAAACAGAAATAAACAGAAAATTATAATACTAGGCAAAGTTAAATATACATTCTATTAAAATAAGCACACATAAAATGTAATGGACATAAGAGTAATCTCCTGGAAACTTAAATATGTAGCCAAGAATCACTTGGCTGTGTGATCTTGGGCAGCATAAAATAATATAGCAAAGCACATTAAGAGTAAAGCTCACATAAATGTTAAAGCTTTGTTTCCTCAAATATAAAATGAGGAAACTGGTCAAATAGTTCCAATTCTTATAAACTCTCAAGTTCTACAAATCTGTAATTTCATAGTTCTATAAATCTGAATTACCTTTTATTTTTGCTTGAAATATTGTGTCATTCTCTTACCAACTGAGTTACAATTACAGGTATGTCACTCTCATAACCAAAATGCCTCACATCCAAGGGAAGGTTGTTCCATTTAAAGGAGACACTTGGAAGAACTATACTATTTCAAAGACATGAATATTATGCCCTTGCTCATTTTAGAATTCCCCTTTGGAAATGCTCTCTGTGTCTGAGTATCTCCAATATTCACAAATATTTTTCCTTTCACACGGGACTAAGTTTTGGAAACAATCAAAAGCCAATCTGGCATACGTAGCTGGCAACCAAACAAATCATTTTTTATAGAGATAAAAATGTCAATGAGTGAACTTCATAGCCATTTCTGATAAACAAGTACCCCATGTTCTTTGACTCCAGCGAGCACACTTCTGTGCCCTGGGTGCTTGCTCATTCACTTGTCTACTCCCAGAATTCTCTGTTCAAAGCCACCTACTCAAGATCCTTATGAGGGCTACCTTTTCTGTAAACACTTCCCTGACATTTTCAAATGAGAATTCACTTTTTTTCTTCTGTGTTCAAAAAACTGTTAGCTTTAAGATATAGCATTTGTCCCCTCCCATTTTAGACATTACAGTGTTTGGGTATCTGTATCTGGAATCCAGATACCTCTAGAACAGACTAGTTGGTCCCACACTTAGGTATATCAGTTAACCTCACTAGTTTTAGTTTATATTCTACAACATGGCTACATTTTTCATCCAACAATTTCACATCAATTTTTAATTGGTATCACCTGTTTTCTGAGAGGGTACAGGAAATTAGGTAGTTAAGCTGATAATGGATACGTAAACAGATAAATACCTCACAAGAGAAATTTGGCAATATATAAACCAATGTCATTAAATGTTAATTTGATTCGGTTGTTCTCTTCTAAAAATATATCCTGGAAATAATCAGGATGTACTCAACGATGTGTAAGGATGTTCATCACAGAATTACAACACTCAGAACACTGGTAATAACCTAGGTAGGTAATAATCTAGTTAGGTAATAACCTAGTTACCTAATCATAGTTGATCACTTAAATAAATTATCCTGCAGCCATTCAATAGAATTTTATTTACCATATTAAAAAAAATCACAATATAAAAAATGTTTAATGAGATAGAAAAACCTTCATGATATGTAAAATTGAGAAGAAAGGTTACTGAAAAATAAAACCCTAATCACAAACAACGTTTCCGCTGAGTCCATATCACAATCATCCTGGCTCTTACTCAGTACGTGCACACACACCTTGGTCTTTCAAAACTCTCATCTGGAGAACATACAGTGTCAGATAATGTTTCCAAGCAAAAAGGTTTTCTTTTCCTTTACATTTTTAAACTCTTGCAAAGTGTGCCTGAGAAAAAGTAAGACAATTCATTCTATATCATTTTTTGAGCCAAATATCAAGAGCTTTCCATGAGAGGCTATAATTCATAGTATCCCTGTACTAAGAACAGTAGTTCCAATGTTTCCAGGGTAAACTGAGATTCAAACATGATGGTATCAAAAACCATAATTCTTAAAAGAGATGAGAACACATTGAAGAGGTTCCGCATTTCTTTCCATTCTCCTCTAAGCCAACATGTTTGTTTTTCCTCATGTGCCAGTCATAGCAAAGACAACTCCTTTGCTCTGTTCAGTTTCTGGTAATGGAACAGGACTTCCTCCAAATGTGATGTTTCACACAAGTGATGATTACATCAGTTTTGGTGTGGCTTACCTAGACCCTTAAGTGCTATCCAGGAGCCTAATCAATAATCCAGAGGAGCGCCCCCCCAAACTGAGGAATACTCATCCTACCAGAGCTTCTGTCATAAGCTATGTGGTCAAGGGAAGCTTTTTCTTGCACGTCCTCAAGGTGAGTCTCAAACAAATAACAAAATGGAAACTTCAAAGACATTTTTTTCTTCCTCCATCGTTAAAAGCAGGGATGGCAGAAGTTGCATCACAATCCAAAGGGGCATGAGTCCTTTGGAAAAAGCTCCCTGGACCATTGCAAGGTTAACCCCCTGTTAAATCTAAGGGTTCCTTTAAGGATAAAAATAACAAGGATGATGGCAATACCCCCACCCCCACGAAACATCAGAGAGTCTCTAAGTCACAGGCTCTATGGTAGGCACGTCGCATGGGCCATCTCGTACAACCCACATACAGACAACGTGTGAGAATACTCACGGTAACAGTGATAATAACCTACTCTGCAACAAGAGTAACCAACATATATGGTCTTTACTACATGCCAGCCTCTGTTCCACCACTTTATGAATATTAACTTTTTAAATTCTCACAACAGCCCTCTGAGAGAGGGGAGAGGAAGACTGAGAGCGTGAGAGAAAGGAATTCTAACACCAGGAAGCTGAGACACAGACATGTTAAATGATTTGTCCAAGGTCACTTCACTGGTAAGTGGTAAGGCCAGGATTATTCCAATATACACAGTCTACCTCTAGACTGGCATGAAGAGTCTTAACCATTTCAATTCTTCAGAACGAGTTATTTGAACTTCCTTCTTTTACATGGAAAATGCAATATTGCATTTTATGCTTATACTGCTTAACAGGTACCTTGGCAGAGGACAACTACCCAGTACTTAATCTTTGAGATGAATTGCAAAACAAGAAAACAAATAAGAATCAAACACAACACACACACACACAAATGCACATAAATTTCTTATTAGAAAAGACATAGTTTAGAAAACTAGTTTTATTCTTTTAAGGAGCTATTATGTATTTTTAAATATAATGATAAAAAACTACATTTGAGGGGCGCCTGGGTGGCTCAGTCGGTTGAGCCTCCAACTTCGGCTCAGGTCAGATCTCACGTTCGTGGGTTTGAGCCCTGCGTCAGGCTCTGTGCTGACAGCTAGCTCAGAGCCTGGAGCCTGCTTCCAGTTCTGTGTCTTCTTCTCTCTCTGCCCCTCCCCCTCTCATGCTCTGTCTCTCTCTGTCTCAAAAATAAATAAAACATTAAAAAAAAATTTTTTTAAACTACATTTGAGTATAGAGAATTAGTTTCAGTGAATACATAATTCAATACTTGTGTATTGAGACTCAAACCAAACTAAATTATGAATCAAAAACCAGAGCCAACTATTAATTTGCATTAAAATGAACCAATCCATCTTTTTTTATAAAACTGCAAAATAAGCCCAGGAAAAGAGTATCCAATGTATAAGTTTAAACTAGAACCAAATCTTTGTTCTTTTAAAGTTATATAGCCAGAGCTCACATATCAAAGTCATTCTGAAAAGAGCATATTTCATTAGGTTTAAACTTCTAGGAGAAAACAAGAACATCTCCATCCCACAAAACTAGCAGCAATAAAATATGCATTATAGATGATCTGTCTCATCATCTATAGAATGAAATAGGTGATTCAGATAGTTTCCAACATCTCCTATGCCTTAAAGAATACCATAGGCTACATTTCTTTAGAAAATGAAATGCAGAGGAAGATAATGTAAAATAAAACAGTATCTACTACTTAACTAATGTGATTTCTCTTTCTAAACCTTCTTTAGTTCATTGCTCAGTTTTGCCCAGTATAATCCCTAAAACTATCTGCAATTAAGTGTAAAGAGACACTAGATTCAGACAACCTACGTTTAGCTCAGGTTGTGCCACATAGTAGCTGAGCAATTAGTGACATATTGCTTAACCTGCCAACTTACAAATTCCATTTCTCCATTGGTTAAATGAGGAAAAAAATGATTATTTCTTTCCTACCTATCTCTTAAGGATAAATAATAATAGAATTATTAATCAACACCATATGTATTAATGATGAAGTAGGAAAAAACACATGGTACACTTTTAAACACTTCTAAGATGAAAAGAAATTATATCAGTAGTAACAGGACTTTTTCAGTCATGAAAGCTTGCAGTTATTTTATTGCTGTATTGCTTTTCAATTTTCTTAAAGCAAAAGTAAAATCGTCTATTGTGAAAACAGTACAACGCCTTCTTCCATTTGATGCTTTTCCAAAATTCTTGCTTAAGCTTTATCAAGGCATACTTTCATATCAGCCTATTATTTATTGAGCATTAAAAGGCTCTGTCTGTTTTTATAAGTGAGCTTTGTTATAAATTAATCTTCTACAATTCCATAGAACTGAACAAACTAGAAGAAGAAAAATAAAAAGAAACCCTCGGATGCACTTCATATGCTTTCCAATTTCAATTATTTGGATTCATTTACCTTTCCCAGAAATGAATAAACTTTGTAAAACTGAGAAAGCTACCTTAGCATGAAATTTTCTATATTCTTTTATCTCTGTGGTAAGAGTTCTACTAATTGCTTATTTTAGAGAGCTAAAAATAAACTACCAAATATACCAAGAGAAGCTGGCAGTGATCAGAGTCACTAGTAAGAGGGAGTGGGTAATGTCTGCACATTTAAAATCTAGCAGTACATTCAGCTTGGAAATTTCCCCTGGAAATTTAATAAACTTTACCCCCAGGTAAAGGTAAATCATCAACAATTTAGTCATAATTATCAAATGCTACTCTAAAAATAAAGGAGAACTTTTATCCATATCCATAATGCTAGTCCAAATCTGTCAGAATGACTTTGTCCTTGATTTATAGATCACATATTTAGAGTTATACAAATAATGACACCTTGGCTATTAAAGAACTACTTAAAATGCAAACTTATAGAGTGGTTCTAATTATATTTTAGTTAATCAACAAAGCATTACATCATACCTAATTATACTGTTTCTAACTAAAAGTCATTTTATACATGAGTTTCTGGTTAACAAAATGTTAGTTAGATAATGATATTTTTTAATGATTTCGATATACGCCATGACTTGGGGAGCGATGGCAACACAGAGATCAGAGAATCATCTAAAAATCATGCTGCTGCTTATGGAAGCCGCAGGAAAATATCTGAAGACACATAGGGATGTAAGTATGGCCTCCACAGACCCACCTTACTTTCGTCTATAATCTCAGCCTCCTGAACAAGTGCAGAAATAGAGTAAGGGAAGTAACCAGCCCAGGGTCCAGACAGCCATGAGGCAACATGCCTAATGCATCAATAGTGACGCGTTAGATGCAGGCAAATCCTTCCATGTATGGTATTTTCCCATTAAACTTCAGCCTTCACAATGTTTTTGAAGTAACCAAACCAACAATTTCTCCTAAAACCAAGAAGAGCCAATACTCATCTGATCAACTGGAGTTTTATCTGGAGGCTAGAAACGATGACTCTGACATCTTCTACGGTCCACACAATCATGTGTATGATTTGATTATGACGACTGAGCTGACCTTACAATACCTACATCTCAACATTCAGATCATGACAGAGTAAAAGTGCCATCACCCTAACACGCATGAAGATTTGGTTACTCAAGGACAGTAGTTTCCCACCTGAAAGAAAAAATAAAGGTGGGGAAATATTTGGGAATAAAAAACATAGAATTTAACTATGTGGGGTACAAATCATTTGAAAATACACCATTCCATTCCACATCTTCTTAAAAACACAGCTCAAACTTAACAACCTCTAAATAAAGGGAAGCCACATGTGTTTATGAATATGGTGTGTGGCTGTACTTTGTCAGTGAATCTGAAACTCTGTTCAGAGACTATGTCCTTTTGTGGTCATACATCCTTGCCTGGTGACAGCGTAACCCTGCACATAGTTCTATGTTGCCTACATGCAAACACTCATACACAGAGCAAGGCATTGTGGATCTCACTGGTCAACTGAACAATCTAGATCTTTTGGTCTCTATTTTTTAAAGTACTCATTGACAGCTGCTCTGAAACCACAGAAGACATGGTGTCTCAGGGAGGACTTTAAGATCAGCACCAACGTGAAGGTCTGAGTGCCGCCCGCATAAGGCAAGGCTCGGAACAGCCACTGTTTCACTAAATCAGCGCTCACCAAAATTGTATGTGTATGAGGGAGAAATGGACAACCAACTGGGGCGCAGGAAGAGAACAGCAGAAAGTAAGAAAAACAATACACTCTGCTAATATTTAATATGTGATCTTCCCATGGCAAATGTGTGTAATTTTTAAATGAATATATATTTAAGCATATATATGCTTAAAATGTTTTAACTGATAGGACTACACGATCAAAAAAGTTTGCAGATGATTAAAGCCATATAAGCCAAAGTGATTTATATATATATATATGTATATATATACATATATATACACACACACACACACACACACAGGCAAATAGAAGTTATATTACTGAAATCAAAAATTTGTAAATGCTTAAGTTATAAGAAATTCAATTTTTAACACTAATTTTATTTTTTTCTCAGTTTTCTACAATGCTTCATATCTCCATCTGCTTTACAAAAAAACCTGATTTTACCATGCCACAATTAATAAATATTTTATGAAAATTGGCACTAAGGAAGAAAATAGGACTTACAAAATTCACTTCCAATTCAACATGAATCCAGCTTTTAATATTTAAATATAAAGATTTAATGATAAAATCTCCTCATATAACCAGATAACAATGAAAACAAATTAAAGTCAATTTTATTTTTTAATCACCTACATTCAGTTCTGTTTTTGCTGTGCTCTATTAATATTTTAAAGGGGCTAAGTAATCAAAACCAAATCTGGAAGAATTAGCATCCAGCATGAGGTGATTTTAGGTCATCAGGGCAATTTCATTGCTGCTAATTATATCTCCAAATAAACAACACTTCTGTTTCAGTTTCCTGACCAAATTTTATGGGCTGTATCATAAGGAAGAAATATTTTTAAAAGCAAAATCACAAGTGAATGTGTAAATAGGTGGACAGGAGGAAAAGGATACTTTAACTCAGACAGCCATGAATTCCAAGTGCCTCCTATGATGCCCCCCTTCAAAACATAGAGGAAAACACACAAAATGAGAATATTCACCACAAATTCCCAAATGTGTAACACATGAACTATTTTCTGACACTCAGGAGAGGTATGAAAATAAGCAAAGACAGATTATCACAAAGGAAAGTCTAATAAAAGGCCAAATTTCCATATAATATGTAAAGAGGTCCTAAAAAAGGCTAAAAAAAAAAGAGGATAAGAATATTACAGACATTGGATTTCAAAATGCCAATATGAATTTAAAAGAGTCACATCTCCTTCAGATTATGCAACACTTTTTTTTTTCTCATTCACTTCGGTCTGTAAATGTATTTACAAGAGACCTCTATATTTTTATGAAGAAACACTGAAAACTTACAGCATTTCCTTTCTAAGAAACTAAATTTAGAGACTGTAGGAGGTATAGGGAGAGACAGTCATTATAACATTGACAATTTAAGGGGGAAAGAATTGAAAGTGTCTTAAAGCAAATAAATACCAAACTTGTTTAAACCTTGAAGTAGTACACACAAACTACTGATAATTATAATACAATTATGCATTTTCATTTTCTATAAGCAGACAGCTACCTACGTCAATATTTGAGATAGCAACTGTTAATAGATATTTAGTTCTGCAACTAACACTTTTATTTATACCATTAAGTCAATACATCTCAGTAAATAAGATCAATTTTCAAAACATAACCAAGCAAATAAATAATATCTGTTACTATCTGGTTTTTGCATAGCAATTTGGCCACTTCCTATTCTGATCTTCCAGTGGCTTAGCCAAAATCTCATATATCACTGCCTTATATTGACACCTGCTGGAAAGTACTGGAATTGCATATTTCTCATTTCATTATCTCGGCAATTGTCAATTTTGTATCTGAGGAAAGAAATGTGGAAGATAACATTTCAAGTGCAAATAATTTTCTAAAAGCAAAAGTAGCATTCATTCTAGACATTTAAACTTTAATGTTTCCTTTAGGAAATTATAAGTCTCGAGAAATCTATCCAAAGAGTACTTCTCGTGGGAATAGCTTACCTAACGACTTCAGTAGTTGCTCTTGTGCATATTTGGGGGATAATCATGAAACTAAGTAACTTGCTCTAGTATTTGAACTTCTACTGTTCCTGCCTCAGACTAAATACTTGGGTCACATGACTTGAGAAAAGTATTCGATGTTGTGAAAGTGCGCATACAAATGGACCAGAAAAATTACCAGCTAATACAAAAAGAATGCCTTATATATATATTTACACTTGTAGCTAAAGAGGTAAAATAACATGTATTAGTGAATGAGTTTTTATTCTGTCACCAAAACTCCCTGTCCCTGAAATACATAAAGTGTTTATACCAGAATAAATTTATGATTTAAAGGCAACCAAAACGCAATACATTGCAATAATGAATGGGTTTTAATAACTAAATTAATTCTTAACTTTTATTGTTAATTAACTTATTAATGCAAATGAACATATTTTTAAGTATTTCTGTAAAAAATGCCACACTACTCATCTGTCCCCTAAAACTTTAAAAGAAAAAAAAAAGTTTCTAGACAGAAATACATTTAATTGGCCAAGCTGTAAAAAGATAAAAATATATGATAAAGTTAATACAACACTACTCCTTCCCCCCACAATGCACTGCTACAGAATATGCAGTTTGTCTTGTTTTGTAGCAACAGAAAAGTAATATTGTCTTAGAGACAGTTGTTGCAGTTCCAAACCAGTTTGGGCACCTAACAGGGCAACGAGATATTCTTGAGAATGACATCGAGAGCATGATCTGAAGGAAGAATAGGATGCTGCGGTATGGCATAAACCGCTTTAACATTCCTGGTAGAATTCCTTCCCTGTGATCAAACTGCTCGAGTTTTGACCAAAGTAATGAGGCATCCGAACCTGGTATAAATCAAATAAAACGATGATAAAAAATACAAGAGCTAACTTTTTTTTAATATAGGAACTCATTCAATGGTTTATGGTGAGCATGATGTAGTATTTGAAATCTGTAACTGTCAAACAAGTTAGCCCCAGAAAGTGTACTTAATCCACCTGTTCAAATACAATTAAGTTCTTCAAGTTTAACTATAGCGTATGAAGATTCAAGAATATAGGGGATATTTTATGATGAGATTCAGTACAGGAGTTCTAAAATGTGCTTTATTTTTTAACTGGAAAAGAAAAACCCAATTAGCTCTAAAGGGATAGACAGTTTTTAAGTATCTACTGAAAGATTGTGTTAAACTGCTCTTTTACATTTATTAACATTTACGTAAGATTAATATAGCATGCAATAGTAAGACCCCACAGAGTATCACAGAGGTAACAGGTCTTAAATGAACGTAGTTTTACCATATTTCCTCCAAACAGTTTATCAGCCCTTCTCAGAAGATAGGTTCTTGTCAGAGGCAAAATAAAATTGCACTGAAACAATACTTGTTTTAGATTCCTAAACAAAATTTAATGAAGCAATTCACTTTAACAGCTCTTACAATCCATCACTAAGAAAAGGAACCTTTTCTTGCTAAGAACCCTGAAAGGTTAGTTTTTAGAGCCTGAGAAACAGGAGAATTGTCAGACACCCGAGATCCTCATTTTCAGTCACTCAGTTACCTTACAGAGCTTCTGATACCGAGGAGAAGAAACTGCCATCCTTTGTAAACGATGTAACAAAACCACAACTTTCTGCAGAGATGTTCTCACCACAGCCATCATTTTAAGTTTACCACACTTCTGGAGACACCTCAGAATTTGCATTATAAATGAAGAGCAATGATCATTTCCTCCCGGTCACTGGACAATGATTTGCCAGTTCTCTGAGCATGCTCGTTTCCAGGAATGCATTTGAAAGATACAGGGGTTTAGATGCTAGGCAAAAGGAGGCTGGTATTCCTTCAACTTCTTCTCAATTTCGAAAACACAGACACACGCCACAAAGAAAGCCCCCCAGCAGATGCTCACAGCCGGTACTTGCTCAGCTCGGCATGGCCAGACAATGAGCAAGTTGTTGAGCCAAACGCTGCCTGCTGTTGTAGAGCAGTGCGCTCCGGCTCGGTGGCCAAAAAGGATATTAAGTGAAACAGTCGAGCTGCAGATACAGAGCAGACATCTCCTGGGAACAGAGATTCAACACATCACCACGGGGCCTGCCTGGAAGCTAGTTTATATTAAGAGATCGAGTGGCATTCATTCACTCACTCGGAGGAGAGATGCGTTCACTCCGACTAAATGCAGCTCTGGCTGTGCTCTACAGGATGACTGAATAGACATTGTGATAAATCTTGAGAAGAGCAGAAGCGTACCTGACTCTAGTGATAGCAGCCCATACATTAAGTGCTAATAAATCACCTCCAGACAGGTCTCAGAACAAGATCAGCTAAAACAAAATGAAACAACAAAAAAAAATACCTGCAGGGGGTCTGTGGCTTTACCTACAGCATCCTAAAAGCAGTGTCGTCCCTGGGTTCTCTGATGCCTGCCTAGGAGAAAAGCCACTAGAAACCGAATTTCTAGTGTTAGGTTAGGACTTCTCTAATTAAACAGTAAAGTTAATAAAAATGTTAAAAAGTCTGAAACTGACTACTAGCATTCTAAATTACCACATTTCCCCTTAGACAGCATCTTCGTGATCTCATTTTATTTGCCATAAAGCTGTTTTAATTTTATGAGTAGGTAATATAAAGCATGATTATATGATATAAAAACGCAGGGCAGACTCTGGGGGTTTTATATGTATGTGCATATGGGAGATGTGTTTTCCACTGCAGCTTCACATTAGAAATATCAATTGGGGTAAAGGTAAATCAGTTTCTTAGGAAATGAGCAAAATCACCCAGAATGATTAAATGACTGGGTCAAGGGGCACAGCCAGAAATAGAAGCCAGACGTTTCTCATTATCAGTGTCCTGCTCAAACTAATCACCCAGGTGAGGCTGCTATTTCTCTACTGTTGCCATGATTCTTTAAAAGAAATACAGTCTGGAAAGTACTGGTTTCTCTTCTTTTACTGCATCGGCTTTCTTAGTCGTTCATGTTGTAACATGATTGAAAGTCCTACACTGGGTCTTATAGAGTTGTGTTTATCAAGCAGTGTTTTTGCGTATTTTTCTGCTTCTGCTTGTATATTTTTTTCCCCTGCAGGTCTATACTGAGAACCTACACTGCCTCCCTCTGGATAGGCTAACAACATCAAAATATCTATACAGAGCCAAAATCGGCAGACACAGTCAATTAGTGATGAGATTCAAAGTATTAAGTTATCAGGCAAATATACAGAACCAGAAAGTAGATTTGTGATTATTCAGGGGTAGAGGGTTAGGGAGTCGGTAATACAGGATTGATAGCGAAGTGATATGTTTCTTTTTGGGATGATAAAAATGTTCAGTTTGATTGTGGTGATTGTTGCACACCTTCCACACTTAAAAACAACTGAGCTGTACACTTTAAATGGACGGATCATGCGGAATGTGGAATTATAAGTCAATAAAGCTGCTATCAAAAAAAATGGTTGTACTTCCTGTCCCTGAACCAGCAGATAAAGTTTGCACAACAGAGGAATACCACCACCTCCCAAACACAATGCTGGCTACGGAGTTGGGTACCAAGGAAGATCGGCAACCATATAAATCATCAAAGTTTGCACTTATGGAATGAGAAGATGAAAATTAGGCTGAAAGAGAACACAGGAGATGAACATATAATAATCCCCCCCAAACAGCCACCTATTTATTATAAGAACACCCCAGAAACGCAGCAGGGCAGTGGGGTTTTCTCCAGGAATTGGTGTCTGCCGAAATGTAAGCTTATATTTTGAAATATAATTAAAATGATAATAATATCCTAGAATGTAGACATGAAAAGTCAAAATAAAATGAATACATAAACTGATAGGGAAACCAATAGTAGGCTTTCATTCCAAAGGGGTGGGTGTAACTTTCTGCACTTTAGCCAAATTCCCTCACCTAAATACAGATCACAGCGACGACTGCATACCGAGGCATCTCCTCCTGGATGTTACTCCCAAACCTCATTTCATCACAGTCCAAATGAAATGGACCGTTTCTTCGCACTCCATATCTGCTTGCACCCTTGTCCTGATGTGTTCTTTCCTTCTATTCCCAATCTCAGCTCCAATCCTGCCAGGCAATCTTCTCCTTTGTCTACCCATACTACCAGGTTATTAGGTCTATTCCCCCATGGCTGCCTCGTTTCTGGTCATAATCACCTCTCACCAAATGGCCGCAAGACTATCTCCACAGACCTCATGCGCTACTTTGACCTTGCCCAGTCTGAATCCATTCCTCACAATGCCATCAGCTAGATGCTATAAAACACAAATTCCACTGCATCACCCTCTTGCTTAATGCTCTTCAGTGACTTCTCCCTGTTGCCACCAAGTTAAAATAGAAAATGCTTAGCAAGTCAAAGAAGACCCTCTACGATCTGGACCACTCCGGAGATCAGAGCTCCTCTCTCTGAAGAACTGGGTTTTCTCTTGCCAACTCGGCTGAGGAATCAAGACTCACTGTCCTGCAGCCAGGCAAGGAAACATAAATCCATAAATCCAAGGGGCCGCCCACCCTTAACAGAAAGGGCATGTATCATAGCATACTCCCAGAAATTAATCTTCATCTTCCATTGTGCTTCCAAACTATCGTTTATCAAAATGTATCCCCCACATGACCTTAAAATGAATACCGAATAAGCTTCTTCATCTTCATGAAATATTCTGTATCTTTTCATCCAACTGTCATGAGACACGAAACAAGTACAAACGACGAGCGTGTCACGTAAGCAGTTCTACACACCCTCCTTGTGCACAGGGCACACATTTGCCAAGGTGCTGATTTCATCTTTTTTAGCGTACCCTAAGCTGCCCACCCACCCCCACCACCACTGTGCCACTGGAAAATTTATTTCATCACTTCAGTCACTTTTGTTTATACATTCATTTCCTTCAACAAATATCTCTTTATTCCCAAACAAGTCGGCATTTTTATTCTATATTCGCTCCCACAAAAGGAGGAGTCACTAGTACAAAAAGTCAGAGGATAATTTAAGTTCTCTTGTCTCAGGAATACAAAGTGAATGGCACTAAGTCTCTACAGGCATCTACTTATAAGGTGCCAAAAATAAAGCTATAGCATTTTCTTTAATAAAATGGCAAGAATGTTTAAGGTGTTTTTTTTTATGTCTTTATTTTATTTTGAGAGACAGAAACAGAAAGCGAGCAGGGAAGAGGCAGAGAGAGGGAGACACAGAATGTGAAGCAGGCTCCAGGCTCTGAGCTGTCAGCACAGAGCCCGATGCAGGGCTTGAACCCATGGACTGTGAGATCATGACCTGAGCCAAAGTCGGATACTTAACTGACAGAGCCAATCAGGTGCCCCTATAATGTTTTAAAATGAAGACATTTTGGAGCATCTGACTTCCACTCAGGTCATGATCTCAGGGTTCATGAATTCGAGTCCTGCATCAGGATCTGTGCTGACAGCTGGAGGCCTGGAGCCTGCTTCACATTCTGTGTCTCCCTCTGCCCCTTCCCTACTTATGCATTCTCTCTCTCTCTTTCTCTCTCTCTCTCTCTCTCTCTCTCTCAAAAATAAATAAATGAACATAAAAATATTTTTAAAAAATAAAATGAAGATCATTTTTAAAAGAAGCAAAGCACTGAAAAACCATGCAAATTACTATCGTGGGAAATGCCTTAACCAAAACCAAATACATGTGTTAATCTTTAGACAAGCCAAGAGACTGTAATAGGCTCTTAATAAATGCCCTCTTTAGTACTTCTTAGGAGTCACAACATTAAATTTCAGCAACATTAAATTATTTTTGAGAGGCATTTACTAAACACGCCATAATGTGCTTGAGTATTTCAGTCAGCAAGCTTTCTTCCTTGGTGCTGGTGGCCAGAAGACAAGCAATCTTGGGCTTAGTTATTTTTATTTAGAAAGATTTTAAGCGTCTTCATTTACATTTACTTCCTCAGTTTTGAGTATCCGTTAAACATTGAGAAGAATTTTGGCTATGGCAAGAATATATCCCAAGATAATATGTGCCAGAGGACATTATCAACCTCTACCAGAGGTCTGTGTTTGGCTGACCTTTATCATCAAGGTTCCTATCAAGCCTCCTTTGCTCACTGTGTACAAACTGTTGCCGTCTCGAATGCACAGCGTGGGTATCTTCAGAGTTTAACACCATGACGTAAAGTAAGCATTCCTAGGTCAGGCTTCCAGTTGTTTAAAAAATAATATATTCTAGCAGCTCCCTAAAGTTAGAGCCCTCTCTAACCCCATGAAAAAGAGATGATAGCTAAATGTTTTATCAAATAACATGTATAGTGTTTTCCTCATATTCTAGATGATAAGACAAAAGAACATATTTAACCTCAATACTTGTCTGGTCCCCCTCATTACCAAGTCACAAGCGTATTATGCTATGAATAAGAAATAAGAAGTAATGTAAATAAACATAGATTTTCCTTAAATTCATCTTGAGGACTCCACCATTAAAACACGCTAATAGTCTTTACACATGAGAACAAGTTACAAAGAAGTCTCATCCTAAATGGTGCTTTTAAAAAAAATTTTATAACTTCTCAGTGAAAATAATTTCAAACGTAGACAAATCTGTAAGAATAAGAATAATCTCCAGAAAGCTGGTTACAGTTCCCTGTAACCAGATTCATATGTTTGTGAACATTCTGATGTTTCAAGGGGAAAAAACTCTAAGAAAAGACTCAAGAAGGTCATCCCACTGAATTTCATACTGGTGAAGTTAGGGTCCACGGGTCATGGTCGGTATTGACCTAAAATGCTCACGTGGGGCACTCGGTAGGCAACAAGACGGAGTAACATAACGTCTGCCCTTGAAGAGCCGTGTGATCAGCTGGGACAGGAGGGCATGCCTCAGAGGACACTGAGTCATGAGTTCACAAGCATATCAGAAATAATAACTGTCAAAATGATGTGAGAATGACAAGACACAAAGAAATAAGGAAATGTGAAACTGCGGCAGACAAGGACGCTTCTCCATTAAAACAGGTTTTCAAACTCAGCCCGAACTGAGAAGGCCTGTGATTGGCAAGATTAGGTCACTCCATACAGAGATGGTCAATTCAAGGGCATTGAAGCAGTTGTATTTGGGGGCAGAGAAAATATACAGATATGCTACGTGAGATTTCTCATCAAGTTTTGTAAAGGGAAGATTTTGTGTCAGCATGTCTCTTAAGGAAAAAAATGTGAACTTCAGACTCCACATGCAATCATAATATCGAGCTAAAGACATAAAAGTAATACCTCCAAGCCTAATGTTCGTAGTTGTAAATTAAGCCATAGAGAGTGTGCAGCTTTTATATTAAGTACTTTATAATAAATGGAGAAAGAAACAACTTCGTATTAAAAGAAAACTACCCTTATAATTTAGGATTCACTAAGACTAAGTATAATAGGGCTTAAAATGACAAAAACAGAACAGCTATGGGCCTGTTAGTCTAAATAAACAGTTATGACTTCCATAAAACAAGGGGTTTTCCCTCTATTATTAAGTAAAAGTATTTTATCGATCTTATTTCCAGAAACCAATTATTCACAGGGAGCATGAGTCTCCTAACAGAATTAGGTAACAACCTCACCTTTTAACGATAATAAATTTGCATGTAACCGGATCAAAAGAGCGCAGTAAAAATAAAAACCCTGGTGGAGCGTGCCGCGTACTTGCCTTCATCTGCTGTCCCAGCTCCCTGGCCAGCGCGGCGTCCTGAAGGGCGTTCTCCCGCTGAGAGGCATCGGCCAGCACGGTCACTGTGGTTTCGGCTTCTTGTATCCACTTGAGGAAGCTCTCCAGATCCCTACGAGAGGCCTGCACGGTCCTCAGCTCAGCTTCCAAGGCGCTCTGTCTGTCAGCAATGCTGCAAGGAAGGACACAACACGCACGTCTCCATCACTTCCGGTGTGACAGTCGGGACCCCGCACACTTCGAAAAACACATTAACAGCCTCCAGGGAACCTTTACTATTAAATGCCGAATTAACTGGGACATTTATTTATCTGTGCGTCTGGAATAATTCTAAATGGGAGGAGTAAGGAGAATAGTGAGAAGAGGGAGAGAGACGTATAAATATTAACAAAATAACATCCATATCATAAAATAATCATGACTGTTTTACAACTCCTAATTGTATATTAAGTTATTCCCTGATACTTTATTTCAATACCTTAGTATAATGCCTAACACTCAAAGGAAATATCAATAAATATTCATGCAACAAGTGACTAAATGAATTCTAGGAAGTAGTAAAATTTGAAGAAATATGATAAAATGAAAATAATTTTAAGGGCTTACTTTAAGTATTTTAAAACAACTCAGATCAATACAAATTGGTTCCTTAAGCTGATTTAATAATATCATATTTGGAAAACATTAGAAAATCAAGCTTCTATAAACGCTTCATTAAATCTAAGTCAAATTTAATACATTGAACTATCATGGAGTTGCATGATTTAAGAGATACATTCCAGAGGCAACTGGATGGCTCAGTTGCTTAAGCATCTGACTCTTGGTTTAAGCTCGGGTTGTGGTCTCACGGTTCATAGGATTTAGCCATGCCTCGGGCTCTGCACTGACCATGTGGAGCCTACTTGAGATTCTCTCTCTTCCTCTCTCTCTGCCCCTCCCTCACTTGTGGTCGCCCGCACACACACTCCCTCTCTCTTTCAATAAAATAAATTTAAAAATTTAAGAGATATACATTCCTGTAAATTCAACCTTTAAAACGTTTTATACCTCAAAGCTCAATAAGAAAAAAAAATGCTAAGTGGATACTAACAATTATACCCTAAGTGTTTAAACCCAAGGGAACTGAAGTATCTACACTTGTACACAAATTTCCATATAGCAGCATTATTTATGATAGCCAAGGAGTAGAACCAACCTAATGCCCATCAATAGAGAAATGAATAGATAAAACGCTACACATGAAATATTACTCAACCATAAAAAGTAGTGAAGTCCTGATACATGCTATGACACGTATCAACCTTGAAAGCACACCAAGTGAAAGAAGCCAGACATAAGAGGCTACGTATTGTGTGATTCCACTCATATTTATATGAAATGTCCACAAGAGGTAAATCCACACAGAAGGAAGAGAGATTAGTTGTTGCCTAAGCCTGGAGAAGAGGCAGTGGGGACTGACTGCTAATGGGAATTGTGTTTCTTTTCGGGGTGATAAAATGTTCTGAAATTAAGAGTTGCACAACATGGTGAATACACTAACAATCACTGAGCTGTACTCTTTGAAAGGGTTTATTTCATGTATATGAACTATATAATAATAAAAAAATCACCATGTGTAACATAATCTCATTTATATTTATTTATATTTTCTACCCCATCCGCTCATCTATCCGTACATCATGCATGCATCCATCTGTCCTGTATGCAGGACTGTCTGTGTATTTAGATAAAAGGATAAATGTCTGGAGTGTTAATATTAAAATCATTATTTCTAGGTGCAGGGATTTAAGGTGGTTCACGTTCCTGTTTGTACTTTCCTGTATTCTTTAAATTTATAGTGAACATCAATCTTTACACATCAATAAACAATTCTTAAATGGGTAAAAGATTTCAACAGAGATCATCATAGCAGATACAGAGATGGTAAATAAGCATATACTCATCATCAGTACTCATCAGAGAAATGTAAATTCAAGCCACAACGAGACATTAGAATGGCTTTAAGAAAATGACTATACCAAGTGCTGGTGGGAATGTATCATAACTGCCACACTCAGACGTTCCAAATGGGAGTGTAAAATGGTACCGCCAGTGCAGAACAGTTCAGCAAGCTGTTTTTTATAAAGGTAACCATGTACTCAAGAACAATCCAGCAATCCTACTCCTAAGTATTTACAAAAGAAATGAAAACAGATACCCACACAAAACCCGTATGTAAATCTTTGGGGCAGCTTTACTTATAATGGCCCCGAACCGGTAATCACCCAAATAGCATCAAGTGGTAAATCGATAAACTGTGGCATCTGCATGCGATGGAATACTACTCAACAATAACCTACTGAGAGATGCAAAACATGGATGGAATCGCACATGCTTTCTGCTAAATGAAAAAGCCAAGCACAAAAGCTTTATGTTTCCTTGCATAAGCCATTCTAGAAAGTCATTAACATCATCTGAGCATTTACCTACTAAAGAATCTCCAACGCAGTTTGCCCACAGAATAAACCCAAATTGCTTTTCCTGAAACTTTATGTCCTCCATAATCTTTCACTAATTCACTTTTCTAGCTTATTCCCTCATTCTCTCCAAACTGTTCAGATCAACATTGTATCCTCCTTTTTCTCTAGGATATTCTTACTCCTATGTCCACCCAAAAACTTCATATCCACATAAAAATGTCCTTCTCACCACCTCCACTTATCATGATCCTACCAATTCTTTCAGGGTTAAGGACCACCTTCTTCAGAACATCTCAGCCCAATTAGATTTCCCTGCTTTGAGTTCATAAAAGGTCACTACAACTCTTTATAGAGAAAGTAACCACATGGGTACACCTGGGTGGCTCAGTCAGTTGAGCATCAGCCTCTTGATTTCAACTCAGGTCATGATCCCAGGATCCTGGGATTGAGCCCTATTGGGTCTCTGCTGAGTATGGAGTCTAAGATATTCTCTCTCTCGCTCGTTCTCTGTCTCTGTCTCTGTCTCTGTCTCTCTCTCTCTCTCTCTGTCTTTCTTCTCCCTCCCCCTAACACCCATCCCTCTCAGATACTTGTACAGCTCTCTCTCAAAAACAAAACAAAACAAAACAAAACAAAACCATGTATCCTGGAAAACTCCTTGGATTGTGATCTTGTTACACATTTAAATTTACTTTGACTATATTACACAGATTTGTTTTCTGTCCTCCTGTTCTGTAGACTCACTATGGGCAGCAGAAGGAGTCTTATATAGCTCTGTATTTCTCAGAATCCTTACTACAGTATTATAATAAGTATTTATAGAATAAGGACAATAAAGATTATATATCAAGGAAAAAAGATATAAGAAATAGAGAACATGAAAGCCAAGAGAGGGAGAAGCAAACAGGCCTTTGTGCTAATGGTAAGAAGAGATCTCAGAAGAGACAGCAGATGAACTGGGTCAGATGAGGGCTATGTTTTCTTTGTTTTAACTTGGCAAAACTAACAAAGGACACATTCTGACAAAACAAGGAAATCACCCAAAAGAGAAAAGAAAAACACATGCAAAACAAACAAACAAAACCCCCATGAGATCCACTAAATAAGGATTCCAAATGAGGAGAAAAGTATAGAAAATTGTCAGGATTATGGCCCAGAAAGTATGTCTACAGAGGAAATGTGTCTAAGAAAACATGTCGGAAGTGATAGACTGCTTACTGTGGCTTACTGTGGTTGACTTTGTGGGAAATTATATTGTCAGGCCATTGAAAAATGTGGGAAGAGGGGCACCTGCGTGGCTCATTCAGTTAAGTGTCTGACTTCGGCTCAGGTCATGATCTTATGGTTCATGAGTTCGAGCCCTGCATCAGGTTCTGTGCTGACAGCTCAGAGCCTGAAGCCAGCTTCAGATTCTATATCTCCCTCTCTCTCTGCCCTTACCTCTCTCTTCTCTCTTTCAAAAATAAATAAACATTAAAAAAATTATTTTAAAAAAAGAAAAATGTGGGAAGAATTAGTAATAGGTACAAAGAAATCTAAGCACATAAAAGCAAGGCAATTATTAATTTCAGATAAAAAACAGGAAGCTAAATTATAGTAAACTTCAGTGCTTGGCTGTTAATGATGTTTAGACACATATAATGATGTCAACACTGAATATCTGTTACTCTAAAATTTCAGCCTTAAGGGGTGCTTGGGTGGCTCAGTCTGTTAAGCAGCTGACTCTTGGTTTTTGGCTCAGGTTATGACCTCATGGTTCATTGGTTCAAGTCCTGGATTGGGCTCTACACTGACAGTGCAGGGCCTTCTTGGGATTCTCTCTCCCTCTCTCTCTCTGCCCCTCCCCCACTTGGGAATTTACTTTCTCTCAAAATAAATAAATAAACATTAAAAAATAAAAAAATTAGAATAAAAATAAAAATTCAGCAATGAGATGTTATAGCCACTGTGGAAAACAGGATGGTGAGACCTCAACAAATTAAAAATACAATTAACATATGACCTATCCATTCTGCTTTTGTGGATACACCCAAAAGAATGGAGAGCAGCATCCTGAGAAGACATTTGCCCCCCACGTTCATAGAAGCACTATTCACAACAGGTAAAATGTAGAAGCAGCCCAAGTGTTGCTTCAACCGAGGTATAGATCAGTAAAATGTGACATATACATAAAACAAACTATTATTCAGCCCTAAAAAGGAAAGAAATTCTTACATATGCTACAACATGGATGAACCTTGAGCACATTATACTAAGTGAAATAAGCTAGTCACAAAAACAGATACCGTATGATTCCACTTACATGGGGTACTTAGAGTAGTCAAATTCATACGGACAAAGAATAAAACACTGGCGGAGGAAATGGAGGAAAGAGAGAATGGGGAATTATTGTTTAATGAGCACAGTTTTCACTATGCAAGATGAAAAGAGTTAAAGGGCATGGTCGGTGGTGATGGCTGCGTAATGGTATGAATATTCAATACCACTGAACTATATACTGAAAAATGGTTAGGATGGCAAATTTTATATTATGTGTATTTTGCCACAATAAAAATAAAGTGAAAAAAAGGCAGTGATGAGGAAGGGAAGAGAACAGGGCCATGAGAAAGCCATGTCCTACACACTTACCAGGATAGGATGTCAATAGACAATGTCTAGTATTGATGTATTAGAAGATAAGAGTTTACACATTTTGTTTAGAATATGGAAATGTATAAGTGATACAAGGAAAAGCCAAATGGAGAGAAAGTAGATGCTCCTAGGGAGGGGACCATGGTGAACAGTGAGAGAACCACTATATTTTGTAATAAACCTTTAAGTACTTCTAATTTTTTAAATCATATGCATATACTTCTTTACTTTTTAAATTTTAGAAGTTACCCACTAGAATTTGGGTGGTTTAGTAGCAGCAGCATTGTTTAATCTTTCACCTCACCCTGCCCGTATTTTCCACTTTTAAAGCATCAAGAGAAAAATATTAAGGATAACCAAATAACGGTTATGCCACAAAAGTACTAAAAAGCAAAAAGTTAAAGGAGTATAAACATGTGATTAATTGACCATGAATAGGCAACTCTTAACACTCACATAAAGTTAATGACTTTATAATTTGGTGAAGTCAAACGTTTTAATTTTACAGAATCATTATCATTTATTTTTAAGAATATTCATATGTATGTAACAGGTTGTGTGGCAAACAGCTAATGCAAAAATGGATTACAGATTAAGTTTATTAAACCTTAAGAATGCCCAGACAAGAAAAAAAGCATGCCAATGTCGGAGATTCCTATGGGGTTATTTATTTACTTATAAAAATGAACCAATCACTAATCCTCGGTCCAGCGCTTTATTTTTTACTTTCTTTACCTTAAATATCCTTCATCCTCACCCCATTCCTGCTAACCTTCCCTTCCCCCCATCCAGAACTTGGTGCAGACACCCAGTCCCACATATCACATGATGTCCCTTACCCTGGCTGTCAGTGGTGTGCCCTGTCTGCTGTCACAAATCGCCACAAACTCAGTGGCTTAGAGCAACGTGAGTTCATCAACTCACAGTTCCATCAGGTTGTTTCTGACAGAGGGCTCCCCGGACTAAAATCAAGTTGTCAGAAAGGCTGCATTCCTCAGTGAAGGCTCTAGAGAGTTCTGTTTCCATGTCATTTCCAGCCTCTGCCTGGAGATCACCCATATTCCTTGGCTCCTGATCCCTTCCTCCATCTTCAGGTTTATAAAGATGCATGTCATAGAATGGGGTCCACTCAGATGACCCAAGATGGTCTCCCTACCTTTGGAGGATATTCTGCCGCCTTATCTCATCTCCAATCATGACTGCAAATGCCTATTTTGTTGTCTGTGTGAAGCTTCTGAATCATCAGCACACTTGGTACCCTCAGGGCCTACACACAGTAGCAACTCTAGTATGCACTGAATAAACTGATACAAAAATAGAAATAACGTCTTCCATCCTACAGTTTTTTATGGACAAAATGAGATATATATATATCTCAATAAAGTATAGTAAAAGAAATAGAAAAATACTCAATACATAATATTTTTCTTAATCTTGTATATGAATTTAGTGACATACTGGGAAATTAATTCGCTTACAGCATGCAAATGTGCAGTTTAATAATAAATGTCCTGGAGAATTTTCTCAAGTTCACATATATCTTAGTGTCATGTTTTTATCATGAATGTAATCAATTATAAAAATAATGATGGTACTGGGAACTAAACTCTATAGTAGTCCAAACTGTCATATTATTATAATAAATATATCTTTTAAAACTTTATAATCATAGTATGCATTGACTTATATGTCTGATTTTTAAATATAATTTCATATGCGATTTCAAGTAGAATATAACTCAAAGGTAACATACCGCCCATTTTGGTCTTTTAAAATTAGATCCAATGGTAAATTGGTATACTGGGCACTACAAGAATTTTTTCCATTTTTAAAGAATTACACATGATTAATCACACTATCATAAGACCAAAAATAATTGCTAATGTGAAGCCTCGGGAATATGTAGGCACACTTCATCACACAAGCTAATAAACAAACCTTAATGCCATTTGTGCACTGCTCTGAGAAAACCACCTAATTCTACTACCTCTGACATTCACTACCTATATGGCTTCAGATAAATCACTTCAAATCTCCAATTTTTTTCTTTAAAATAATTTGCCAGGACTAGATGAGTAAGGGACCCATTTCAGAGTCTCCAGGGGTCCTTTTATTTTTTTAATCTTTACTTATTTCAAGAGAGAGGGAGAGAGAGTGCATGTGTGCACATGCGTCAGGGAGGAACAGAGAGAGGGAGAGAAAGAATCCCAAGCAGGCTCCCTGCTCAGCACAGAGCCCAACATGGGGCTCCATCCTACGATCCTGAGATCGTGACCTGAGCTGAAAGCAAGAGTTAGACACTTAACCCTTACCTGACTGAGCCACCCAGGTGTCCCACCAGGAGTGTTTTTAAAACTACATAACCCATCACAGAGATTATAAAAGAGATCCTCCATTCTCGCCCCCATCCCTAGCTTCAAGTCCAGCTTCATTAAGAATCACTGCATGTAAATGAAATGTAACTGATGGGGAGACACGAGTGTTATGCAGAGAGCAAAAAGGTGGGAAGGAATTCATGTCCAAGTTTTCAAGACCACATCGGCACTGAACTTGCACTGGTCGATGACTCTCAGTTCAGGTTTGCTACGTCTCGAGAAAAGATCAGAAGATCCAGAAGAGGTTCTGAGAAGTGTAATGAGAGAATATAGGGGCAGGAGTACTATTATAGGGATAAAAAAAAAAAAGGATTTCAAGTTTAGAAAACTGTGGCTACTAGACAAGGTAGAGAAGATTTTTTTTTAAATAGTTTTTAACCTATAAATCATAAAGAATAAAGGATAGGCTGAAATCCTAAAAGATAACAATATTTGAAGTTTAGAAGGATAACGTTAGCAGAAACAAGAATTTTTACTTCAAACAGAAGTAACAGACTATAGAATTCTTTGGGACAAGTAATGGTGCAGACTGAACATATAAATAGCTTCTCGTAGAAGATTTAAGGAATCCATGGGTAACAGATTTATAATAGTTTATATTTAAGGGAACTGGGATTTTTAAAAGGTAAACTCAGCTTTTTGAAGAGATTTCTGCTATAAAAGCAGCTGATATTCTACAAAATAGCTTACAGTTATTTTGCAGCCTAATAAAACAGGCCACACATGTAACTGCGTTTCCAAATGTTACTTGAAAGATGTTAAACAAAACTGGATAAATGAAGCTATAAGATATATTAGTTAATCAAGTGTGCATCTGGTTATAATTGGTCAAAAGAGTGAATACAACTAAATATGTCTCTTTTTTTTTTTACTTCAATGGAAAAGAATACCTTAAGAAACCCACAGATAACGTGGTGCTAAATTTTGCTATATTTAAAAGGTGACCTTTACAGCTACTCGAGATTTAAATATATTTATCTCTTCTGAGAGGAAAATAGTGGCATCCATAGTTTGAGTGACATGTAGAAAACTTACAATGAAACAATTCTTTAAGCTTTTCAATGGATACTTTCATAAGGTAATTTTGTTCTTTTGTAAGTAAAATAACATGTCCCTTAACAATGTATTAAAGCACCCTTTGGGGGAACGCAGCTGATGTAATGAAGAATTAGTCTCTGCACACACAGCCGCAATCTATTGTCTTTTGGTGACCAGTCTTTGTTCCACGGAGATTGGGCTGTCATCAAGCACTGAAACATTCACTCATGGGATGTAAGGAGACTGACTATTCTACGCTGCTAACGCTGTACCAATTGGGAAGCTCAAGAAAGGAGCCCCACCCCCACTTAATGATGCCTGCCATTGACCTCGTACAACCCAAAGGAGTTACTCCTCCTGGGGCTGCCACAGCCAGCAAGTAAATAGCTAAGACCACAGAACTATTTCCTTGACAGAACTTATATCACCACATCCTGTTTAACTTGTAGCTAAATCACTACCAAATATCCAGTCTTCATTACCCAACCAGTATTGGACTTAACTCTGATACTCCTCTGCACCTTCCCCAATCTGCCCCCAAACTCTTCTTCTGTTATGTCCAGAAATCTATTCTATATTACCAGACCACAGATCAACCCCTTCATCTTATGTTAAATGAAATTGATTTCCTTAGGAACATCCATTCTTCTGGAAAATTTATAATGATGTTTTTTCTGTCTCCTCATAGATCTTATATGCCCCAAGGTAACTGGATTTAGGGTCCTCTTCCGTGCTTTCCACTGCCACTACCAGAAAGGTACTGTTTCTCCCATCTGCCAGGCAAAATCCTACTCTTTCAAAGCACAATGCATGTATCCATTATGCTCATACACTGGCCTCCAGGCCCATGGTCACTGCATACTGGTTAATAGGGTTGCTCCCTGCTTCAACCAGTAAGTAGTGTCTGAAATTCAATTCAAGCTTTGTCTGACGAGCCACAGGCACTAGTGGGGGACTGCACCACCCAGCCAAAGAGGCATCTTACACATGATTACGGACTAAGAGCAATCTCCATCTCCACAACTTTACCAACACCTTCCTCTCCCCTGCTCCCTATGTGCCACCTGCATTCTTTCTACTCGTCTGAGTAGATGAGTGTGGCTAAAGAACACTATAACAGAGCTACCTTCCCTTTATGTTTATTACTAAAAACCCCAACAGGCAGTCACCTCTGCCCAGCAATACTAAAGTTCCAACAGGAAGCTCTCTGCCAAGATTCTGACATTACCTGTGATCCTCTCCAAATCTCTCTGTCTCACCTCCAACCTCTCTGACAGCACATTCATGGATCATAAAGAGAGTAGACTCATTGCAGAGAACCTTTCATCTCCCCACCACATCGTGATTAATGAGGTATACGATATTCCTTACAGCACAAAAGGATATGGCCTCATTTCCTTTACAATATTTCAATGGAGATAACTATGTGTGTGTGTGGGTATGCATGTATGCAAGTATATGTATACATATACATACACATACACATGCAATACACATATACCTAAACATAGGCGCTAAACAACATTTCAGACCCAAATCAGGCATCCACAGTCTAATGTTACTATGACCACATTTTAACTATCACTAATCTCAATTTACACTAAAAAAGAAATTTGTTAATTGCCATTAAGAGATATAAGAGGAAACAATTTCACAGGTGAAAAGAGTAGTGATCAACACATGTCAGTTAGTTAAAAATGTCAGAACAGGTTGGGTATTTGCAGAATCCAACATATTGGGAGCCTGTTGTGTTTCAGAATGAAGAATTTTCTGTACAATAAAAAAATTATTATTATGAATGTATCTGTATGACATATTACCCCCAAGTAGGGTCTGAGGCAGCAAACACATTAATACGTCCGCAGCTAGGAACAAGGCTATTTATACTAAGCAGGATAAATAAAGACTATAATAAACAGCCTCATGTCAATTGAAAGCGTTCTGTTATCAGAGCATGTTGGATTTTGGCATCGTAGATAAGGGAATGAGGCCCCATAACTGTGAATGGCCAAATTACTTAGGCCAATTGCAATTCATACAAAACATTTCCTTTGAAAGCTGATATTAAACTTCACACATTATGCCACAATGACAGTATTCCATGAGCAACCATAATAACCCCTCACCTCCCTCCCCGAATTCGGCTGACGGCGACGCATACAGAGTATGGCTGGGAGATAAGAGGAGAGCCCTTGTATAAACCCTCTCAGCGGCCACTGGAGAGGACACAATGGCCACATACCGGAGAGCGTTACATTATTCATCAGCAGAGGCCCCTGTATCGTTAATCAGATCTGGTTTCTAAACTCAACACAGATAAGAAACAGTAAGTGGAATCACAGACAGATCCAAGAGACGGGTACACAGAGCAGTCACCAGCAAGAGCTGACATTCTGATAACAAGGAAGAAAAACAAAATTATCCTTAAGGAAGGAAGAGTCTGACTGCACAGTCAAAAAGGTTTGGATACCAGACTCAGTTCTGCTTTGAAGAGCTGTGTGTTCTCAGGTGTTTCTTAACTTTCCTCTGTTTCAGTCTATTCATCGACATGGCATTGATAAAAATGCAGCCTGTCTCCTATGGTTTGTGGATTAAATAAAATAATGTATGTGAAGAGATTAGCACAGATCCTGACAATGAGAAGACACCCAATAAAATTTATACACTAAAAATAAAGCAGAAACTCTCACAAAGTATAGCAGCCTGAATAAATTTACTACCAATTTTTCAGAACTCAGAGCATGAAGAGCATTCACATAACTTAGTATATAAGAATATCATGTTGGCTATGTCATGTGACTTTGAACATGTCATTTAACGTCTCAGAGCCTGAGAGCATTACATTAGACCACACATTCTCAGTGGAGGTGAAAAGTGGTTCTTTGGTGGGACAGCGTTAGGGAGGGGAGTAGGAAAATGTACCCTTTTTATGTATAAACCACAACTATAAAGTACAGAAACAGATACACAGCATACCCACGGTATTAAAATTTCATGGGAGTGAGGATCTAACAAGGCCCTCTTGAGGTTGATAATATAAAAACACTGAGGGGTGCCTGGGTGGCTCAGTCGGTTAAGAGTCCGACTTCAACTCAGGTCATGATCTCATGGTTCGTGGGTTCAAGCCCCGCATCAGGCTCTGTGCTGACAGCTAGCTTAGAGCCTGGAGCCTGTCTTCAGATTCTGTGTCTCCCTCTCTCTCTGACCCTCCCCTGCTCATGCTGTCTCTCTCCCTCTCTAAAATAAATAAAAACAGTAAAAAAAAAATTTTTTATAAAAACTGAGAAACACTGGCTTAAATGAACTGTAAGTCCTTAAAGTTTCTTAATTCTATTACAATAATAACACCAAGAATTTTTTAAATGTTTATTATAAGTTTATATATTTTGTTTAAGGCAAGAAAAGATTTGTATATTCTAGAAATGTCTCAAATTAAAACAGTTAAAAATTGCAAATATCACTGTGTTTAAAAAGGAAAATTCTAGAAATACATAGAAGAAACCCCAGCTGTCACTCAGGAAAGGATCTTGTAAGCTACAGTTTTGTTGTATTTTCCCTGCTTTATAGATACTAATACACCTAAATCACATCTAAATATTAATGTTGATGTATTTCCCTCCAAAAGCAGTAAGAAAACACAATAAGGACAATGACTGGTACCTACCATAAAATTGGAACACTGTGCTTGTCTTAGCTCTGATAAATGAAAGATCACCTTGGAATATAATTCATTTTTAATTGCCTCTTCCATCTAATCTAACTACTGCTGTAGGCTGTCTTAAAATATTTACAAAGTAAAAGCAAAAAAAATAGAATTGGAGGTGCTAAATAAAGCAGGCTTCATATTCCTAAGTGATCAGTGTTTCTGGTATCGTTTACAACAAAAACAAACTCATAATTCTTACATATGGATTTCTGGAAAAACTGAGATAAAGTATGCTGAAGGCCTATCTTAGTGTTGAAGCTGGATTTTTAAATGAGATGTAATTGACATATCATATTGCATTAGTTTTAGGAAAGAGCCCTAAGGTATAAAACATAATGTAAATATATTTTGCAAAACGATTAACACAGTAAATTTAGTTAACATCACCACACGGAGTTACACACTTTTTTTTCTTGTGCTGAGAACTTTTAAGGCCTACTTTATAGCATTCAAAGACACAATACAGTATGGTTACCTATGAACACCGTGTTGTGCGTTGGGTCCCCAGGACTTATTTATCCTACAGCTGTTTTTACTTTACCCCCTTTCCTGCCTTAGTTTTGGGATCCTTACTACATCCAAGTAGCCTGTTCCAACGAAAGACCACAGATGTACTAAAATGCTAGAAAGAGCAGCACTGTAGTTGTCTTCTGCTTTAACCACTTTGAAGTTTCATCTATTTTCTCAGTCTGATTTCCTCCAGAATCCTAGGTGTATGTAGCAACATATATATTCACACTCATATACTGCCTCATAATTTTTTACCTTGAGTTTCCTAAAAATCTACATTAGAGACTCTAAAAATGACATTCTAAAAACGTACAAAACACCTCCATGCCAAACAGCTATTAAATGCTTGGCCATACTTCATTACCAGTAACATGTATCATAAGGTGTTCTAATAATATCCATTTTACTCACAGCAAAATAAATTTTTTTTGCATACAAATTAGGTTTCAGGCAGTTGGTCGTATTGAATATATAAAGATGTGTGCGAAACCATAATTTTATTAGACACAGACATTCCCGGTACTATGCAGGGAATAAATACTTTTTCCCTGATGATCAATATAAACATGCTATCTTAAAGAGACACTAACCACTGCTTCAAGTTCCTTAGACCCTAGGTGTTCAAGTGACAGAAAAATCTCTCCTTTAAATACGTATGCTATTTTAGATCTTTCCAAATATACTGGCTTGACATAGTAATAAATTAGTTGAAGCCCTAAATATACATAGCATGTTTCGGAAGCCTGGTGTTACATCTGTGTGTTCTCAGCCTCAACTGAGGACTACCTGGCCAAAGAGCATATTATTTTAACTATAATTAGGGCTGGTATTACCCTAATGTGTCTGCAAATACCTAACTGGTGCTCACCACCAGAGTACTACAGGGTGTATTCCAGGTAATGCTGGGAGGCCTAGGAAAATCCGAACACAGAAAATGATCTGTGGCAAGGTTTAGGCTCACTCAAGGAGAACCCCATTGCAGAAACTCAAGTAGATAATGTATAAATATACCTTCTGTACTAAGTGTGATAATAGTAACTCACACAGTGTAAAAAAATGTTACAGGTAATAAAAATAAGATATACTTCTAGTAGTCCCATATTTGGCATGTTTCTACGAGAAAGCCAGAGCAACCAAATTTTCTCCCTTACATGCATTTACCTGCCAGGCCCTAAGTGTTACCTTTGTTTGAGGTTGATCCATGATGTTTTCAAGTACTCGGTGGTTTCTTTCACATGCCTGGCATCATCACTACTGTATTCCTCCAGCATCTTCTGTAGGACATTATCGAACGCCATTACGATAGCATCGCCAGGACCCAGGTCTTGAAGCAGTATCTGAAGTGTAATTGTAGGTGTACTGATTAGGCATGGTCAGTCAGTAACCAGTATTACCTCAACATCCGTCCTCCCAGTAGGTTCTGACATGTGTTAGATGCAAATGTCAAGAGAAAAAAGCAAATTATGGGACAGACTCTTGAACATAAGCTTACAGAAAAGTCATTCTGGACGTGGAAAGGCAAATGTCTAAGAAATGATCAAGTACATAGCGGATGATACTAACAGACTATCTTTTCTTCCTTAAGATATTTTACTTCCTCGACCCATTTATCTTTTTCATTTGTTCTGCTTTATATCTGATCCTTATAGCAGCACGCATCGTACGGGAATAAGCGTACTACAGAGTTCCTCTGCATACTGGCAGAAAGGAGAAGGGCCAACAACACGGAAGCCTTCTGGGCCCCTGGCTCACTGTGTGTGCTGACAAAGTTCACTGCTCAGGTTGATCAAGGAGCCAAGCGAGGTTTACAGAGAGTTGCTTAACTAACTAGATGGATGCAGAGTGTGTCCACAGGCTTTTCCACCTCTCAGAACCCCTGGATCTAGATACTCCCCGTGAAATCCAAATGACAAATGAATGTTCCTACAATGCTTTTTATAGCAACTGGCAAAAAAAAAATCGCCCTAAAGTTTAAGCAGAAAAGAGCCATACCGTTGTTTAGAAAGGAATACTTTGAATATCTGATTGAAGCATTGGTATCACTTTTTATTTTATTCCTCTAGTTAAGTGTCCTGGGTTTTGCTGACTACTATATGTGATTCGTTTAATGAAAACAATCCACAGACCTCTTAATTACAAAAACCATCCACAAAATCAGGACACCTGGCCGCTTGACTTCTAAATTGTAACCATGGAAAGTTGACATGTGTGAAGAATAAACACATGTTCTCATGTTTTACATTTTCTTTACCACATATTCTTTATTATATCGTTATTATATTCTTCCCACCTGTGCACGCTCATCTTGAGCTACCGGAAGGGCAAACGAATGTTATGTCAAAATATAACCTAATAACTGTAACCTCCAATTTAAGAATATTTTCTTTTTCCTAAATGTTTATTCATTAATTTTTGAGAGAGGGAGTACACACAAGTGGGCCGAGGGGTAGAGAGAGGAAGAGAGAGAATCCCAACCAGATTCCACGCTATCGGTGCAGAGTAGATGAGGGGCCTGACCTCATAAATGGTGAGACCATGAACTTAGCTGACACCAAAAGGGGGACACTTGACACACTGAGCCACCCAGGTGCCCCAAATATTTCTATAATTATAGAGAGAATATAAAATAGCACTTTAAAAATACCATTAATGTTCAATATCATCAACTTTATATTCAAATCAATGACAAAATAGTTACTCTGACAATATAAATAAAACAGTTTGGTTATAAAGGTATTAAAAGAAACTAAACTTATTGCCTGATTTGTTCACTGTAGTAGCTTCAAAAGATCTCAGAGAATTTCATAAATTAAAATAACCTTCAGGGTAGACATGGAAGGGAGTAAAACAAAGGACAGTTCCTGTCTTTCTAGATGCTGGTTCATGGTTGTGTTCCATTTGTAAAGAATCAGTGAGTGATAAATCTGGTAGACAGGTAAATTTCTCTTTGTTACACTTTCTAAAATTTTTCAAAAACCCTCCCGGTCAAATTTTTTATATAAATTTAGGTGTACATTCTAAGCACTTGTGGAAACATCATGGCAAGGGTCCTAAAAATTACAGTTAATGATGGAACAAAAAAGTACATCCAACAACTAGGTAATGCCAAAAAAAATAAATAAATAAATCTCTGAGTCTTACTTGATTATCCGAAATTTGCTTGATGAGTGGATCCCTTCGAGCTTGCTGGAGAACGTAGAATCGAGCCTCATATTTTCTCATAAGCTCCCCGGTTTCTTCCCTGTGGTCCTCCCACTGAAGACTGTCGATGATCATGTCCTCCAGCTGCTGCTGCCTTAGCTCGACACCATGCTGAGTGCTGTCCCACTGGTTCTTGACCTTTTCCACTGGAGGAGACATTATAAAAATAATCCCAGAAAGTAACCATCAGGAAAGGGGGAAAACATCCGATAACTAAGTTTATCATAAGTAAGGTTATAAATAGAAAAGAAAAAGAAGACAAGTCGGTACATACATTTTAAGGCAATTTTTAAAGTGTATTTATTTATTTTTGAGAGAGAGAGAGTGCAAGGGAGGGGAAGAGAGAGAGGGAGAAAGAGAATCCCAAGCAGGCTCCACGCTGTCAGCACAGAGCCTGATATAGGGCTTGATCCCATAGCCATCAGATCATGACCTGATCCAATATCAAGAGTCAGACACTTAACTGACTGAGGCACCCAGGTGCCCATAAATTCTATTTTAAATGCACTGAAATAGCTCACAATAAAAATATCTGCTCTTTTAAATGGATAAACCAAAAATTATAAAGAAAATAAATTCCTATCGAATTTATAGTCACAGAACCTGGTTTGATAAAGGTAGAGTTTAACAATGCTTTATGACAGAACTGTAAGACACAGATGTAGTCACCTGTCATCTTCAAAGGAGATGTTCTAAGGCTGTCAGGATTTTGAAAGGAAATGCTCTATTTAAGAATACTTTTCATATTTGTTTTACTGTAGCATGAAACCTCTCAAAAAGAAAGTATTTTTATATGTTCAAGAAAAACAAAAGCAAATTAGATTCAAGTTCTATGTTCCCAGTAGCTCTTTACCATAAAAAAAATCTAGACTAGATCTTTTCCTCCTCTTTAATATTTCTTTCGATTTCTCTTTCTTTCTCTCCTCTGTCCTCTACCGTTATTCTCCTTGCCTTCTCTCCTCTTCTCATTTTTAAAAGGGGCTAAGGAAAGAGAGCTCTAAAGAAACAAACTTTTCATGAATTACTTCATAGGTAGTTCATGACCTGAAACTGAGGCTAGTAAACAGTAGCTTTGAATACCTTGAACAACCCATTGGTCATAAGTAGGTAGGACTTCAAAAATGTCCAGAAGATGCTTTCTATATCGCACATAGTGCAGAGCATGCATGTTAAATACCAGGCCAACAAGAGTTTAGCCACAAAATGATACTGTGGTTAAGGCATAACGGGATCTTTTGGTAAAAATTCTTGGGATAACAGGGTGACAGCAAGCCATAAGAGTTATCCATTTAAGATGGTTCAGGTGACTGGACATTATACTTACATGTAATATTTTTTTAAAAACTGTTCAATGAGATGATCTGATTTAAGTTGCCTTGTTTAACAGTTTAAATAAATTGCCTAAGTTTTTCACTTCAAGAGAGAAGAAATTCATCATAATGTTCTTCTTGTCAGTTAAAAAGTTACATAAAGTACTTATGACCAATTCTATTACTAATAGAATCCTTTAATAGTGAACAAATAACATGAAAGACATCAAGTGACAGCAATATCACAGGTTTATCATTAAGCAAATTGTTCTCCTCTTTGTGAATGAATGCTAAAAGCAGGTTATTACAGGCAGTACACTCCTACTGAGCTTTTTTTTTCATATAATGAGTAATGACAAAGATTATGTAGGCTCTATGAAAATAAAAAAAGGAGAAAAAAACAAAGAGAGGGAGTTAAATTAGAAAGGAAGCTACTCAGAAGAAGAAAAGTCTTGTCAAACAACCTTAAAAGAAATGGTGGACAAAAAGGAGGGAGAGGGAAAAACGTAAGATGTGGAAAAAGTGAAATGGAAAGGACTTGGTCAACAGTTTGGGGTCACTGAGGCAGGGCTCTCCTGCCACATGGCAGCAAACGAGATCACTCCAGAGTCTCAACAGAGACCCAAGCAATCCACCAACTAAAAAAAATAAAAATAAAATATAAAAGAGCAGGGGCTTGGGGGAACCAGGGATAAAGAAAGAAAATGGCTTATGCAGTAAAAATAAACCAGCACCGTGAGGCACTGGAAGTTCTTTGCTAACTCATCTGTTCCGATAATGTTGCCGCAGCCACATTTAATTTGAAATCGAAACACACTTTTCATAGGAGGAAGCATTGACTTCCTTCACCTCAGAAATATTAGACAAGGTAATAAAGTAACT
The DNA here is from genome assembly GCF_006229205.1 of Suricata suricatta. Taxonomy (NCBI): domain Eukaryota; kingdom Metazoa; phylum Chordata; class Mammalia; order Carnivora; family Herpestidae; genus Suricata; species Suricata suricatta. The sequence continues at coordinate 124,839,232 of NC_043706.1, read as the reverse complement.
TTCAGTTTATGTTCTGCCCCAAATATTTATGAAGTCCTTATTTTGTATTGAACACTGGGGGAGGCCGCAGGGCCAGAAAGGTGAATATTTACTATCTATGGAAGGGAGAGAGAATTACAATAATTGTGAGGTCTACAAGGACATGATCAGGGGAGAGGCTACAGCCCGAACTAAAGACAGAAAATAGAGTTCTCCAGGGACTAGTAGAGGGTAGGGAAGACATTGCACGGGTGACATTTTAGCTGCCGAGTAGAATTTCACTGGGGAAGAAAAAGCCAAGAGGGGGAAAAAAAAATCATGTGAATAAAGGCCAGGAGACTAAGAACTTCCAGAACATTTTGAAGAATATCTATGGAAAAGCTACAGCCGGGCGGAGGGCGGGATGGGAGAGGGATGATGAAAGCAGACAGTAACTCTCCCTACGTGACAGTCTTGAGAATTGAGTCTGTTTTATATGCCATACAGATCTCACAGATGCTTATTTTAAGCCAGAAAGCAAATGAAACAGGGACTTTGCTGTGGTGTTTTGTATGTTTATTTTGTGTTTTGTTGTATTTTTCTTTTAACTAAATGATTCCCAAATTAGTATCCATCCCACAGGTACCTGGTAGCTGCTCAATAAATTCTATTTGGAATGAATTTGAAGAAGAGGAGCTAAACAGACATAGCAAGATCTGGTTTTACTAAATAAGTTATAATGAAAGCATGGGTTTGCATTCTGATGGTTTTCTCTAGCTCCTCTTTTTTGATTCCTTTAAAAGACATCCTAACTTAAAAGGAAAAAAAATCCAATGTACCAGTAACTACTGAAAAGTAATAAGGTTAGGGGCGCCTGGGTGGCTCAGTCGGTTAAGTGCTGACTCTTGATTTTGGCTCAGGGCATGATCTCACACTTCGTGAGTTCAAGCCCCGCGTGGGCTCCGCACTGACAACACGGAGCCTGCTTGCGATCCTCTCTCTGCCTCTCTCTCTGCCCCTTCCCTCTTCCCTCTCCCTCTCTCTCTCAAAATAAATTATATAAACATTAAGAAATAAATTTTTAGAAAGGTAATAAGGTTAACACTTTAAGGAATTCATAAGGGAACTATAATAATGTTCACAAAACACAAAAATCAAATGAAAGCTACAGTTATTAATAGATACTGTCAAATATCAAATAATATTAATTTCTGGTTAAATAATCTATGAAAATGTGTATGTGTGTGTTGCCATTTTCAGGGAAAGTAGATGATATGTAATTTTTAAAAACTTACATTTTTCTGTGATTGCTGTTCTCACATCTGAACTGGAAGCTTTATTTTTCAAATTCTGTGCCAATGTAAAAACACAATCAAGCTGAGGATGGCGTTGTTCTAAGTCGGCCTTTGTGATCTGGTGAGAGAAGACAGTTATGAAGATAGGTTGATAGGCCACAGCATAAGCGTACTACCAACAAAGCAAAACTGATGTGCTGACATCAAAATTGTTTTCCTCCTCTCCAGGATAACTGGCATGAGCAGTATGGCAGAGGAAGAGCAAGGTTGGAAGGCAAAGGTCCTGGGTTTAAATCTCAGCTCTGCCACTTATCATCGGGTCACCTGGCAAAGCACTTAACTCACTGTGTTTTTGTCTTCACAAAAAGAAATAATAAAAATTGTACAGCTCAGCTATATGAAGTCTGAGCAGATTCAATGAAGAAAATCCCTATGAAAAAAATGGTCTCAAAACATTAGCAGGGACATCTGCTGCCGATTCCCTGCGTATCTGTCCTACATCAGATACGAATATAAACTAACGTCACCTGCAGGGCTGGGGTGAGGCCGGAGAAAAATGCTTTGGGGATAACTGCAAATTAAGTGCATGCAGACATGAAAAATGCTGCTGCAGGGAATTTATCTCCGTCCCGATAAATAGGAGCAAAAAGTGCAAAATATCAGCAAGATAGTGTTTTAAGCACAGAACCAAGACAAAGCTGTAAAGATTAGAAACACAATTTCCAGTAAGTACAAACAGTGTGGCGCAGATTCTCTCCCAGCTCTTCCTCTTTCTAAATTCACTAATTTTTCAGATTTCAATTAGCCCTGGAGTGTCAAATATTGTTTCAAATGGAGTATTCACAACTTCTAATCCTGAATCCCAGAGAGACATTTCACCAAATGCTGAATGTTTCCTTCTAAATGGCCTAAGAACCTCTCAACACTACATATCTGAAACTGAATCAATCAAACCCTCATCCACAGTCCCTTTCTTCTATTCCTTATTTCTGCTAATTGCAATAGCATCAGCTTAGCCACTCAGAAAGGGCTCTTTTGCTTGAAGTATCTCTTGCCTCCAATTTATTCAAAGCACTAAGCACCCCAGTCTTCTTCCCAAAGGAGCGCACTATTATCATCAGTCCCCAGGCACAATTAAAAAAGAAAATGAAAAGCGGGAAAAAGACACTTGCCAACTGCTTACCGACTAAAAGCCCAACAGGCTTTGCATGGTCTGGGAGCTCCCTCCCAAAGTGAACTTGAACCTGCCTTTGCTATCTTACTTCCCACTATACTTCTTTATTGCACAAATGTTGACCCAAGGTCCCTCAGGCTCCCCTGCCTCATGTCTTTATTCACGCTGTTCCCTGTGTCAGGAATGTCATTTACTTTATCCCCAGATGTCAAAATCCCACATCGTCTGCTTTCCACTGTTGTGAAGTCATCTTGTTTCTCATCCTGGCTCCTCTAACGGGTGACCTGTACCCATCGTATGGCTTCTACTGAATTCGGCCTTGCTGCAGTAACTTCTCTACTTAAGTGTCCTCAGTGCCTCCCCGCTCACTTTGGACACACTTGTAATCTGGGGATAAAATCAATACCAACCTCAAAAGACTGTTAAAAAAGTGAAGGAGATGATACATGTAAAATACTTATTAAACTGCTCGGCACACATTAAGCGTCTAATAAAAGTTAGCAGTTGCTGTTGTTGTTATTTTACGGTACCTCCCCTATTTCTATCTGGTATGTCCTTTTCAGCATCCCTACATAACACACAGCTCAGAACCTAGCACACTATGAATACTGAAAATTTATATTGGATGGTGTATGCATAGAAATAAAATTCTAGGCAGGAGATTCTCACTTCTGAAGTCATCAGACAAATGAGCTGATTACAAAATATGAAGTGAAAAGGAGCTTTAGGAAAATATCCTATATCACACTAGGCATTAGTTTACATTTGTATTGATGTATCTAGCTTTATGGCATCAGTTTTAGATTTTTAAATACACTGAGGGCACCTGGGTGGCTCAGTCAGTTAAGCGTCTTGACTTCGGCTCAGGTCATGATCTTGTGGTTCATGAGTTAGCTGACAGCTCAGAGCCTGGAACTTTCTTCGGATTCTGTGTCTCTTGCTCTCTCTGCCCCTCCCCCATGCGTACTCTGTCTCTCTCTCTCTCTCTCAAAAATAAATTAAAAAATTAAAAATTTTTCATTTTAAAATACACTGAGTCTGGGGCACCTGGGAGGCTCAGTCAGTTAAGCATCCAGCTCTTGATTTTGGCTCAGATCACGATCTCACAGTTTGTGAGACTGAGCCCCAAATGGGGCTCTGGGCTGACAGTCCAGAGCCTGCTTGGGATTCTCTTCCTTCCTCTCTCTGCCCTTCCCCCATGCGCTTCTGTAAGTACACACACTCTTTCGCTCTCTCTCTCTCATAATAAGTATTTAAAGAAACTTTTAAAATACAAATAAAATACACTGAGTCTATGCATCGAGTTGGTAAACCCCATCTTACAAAAAACACTAAAAATGGAAGAAAAGCTTTTCTCTTTGGAGCTAGCCAAATACAGCATGGCTGTTTGACAGATTAAGAGTTTTTTAAAGCTCATTCTCCCAGGGTTTAGGACAAACAAAGGAGATCCAAACAGATCTTGTCTGCTTCTGCGTGTGGTATTTCTAAGACAAGCCTTTACACTCTGTACTTACTTTCATTCGGGAAACAGTCTTATTGATCTCTTCCACATCCCCAACGGTGACAATGTTGGACTTCAACATCTGGTCAATCAGGACCAGCCAGTCAGCGAGTTCTGTTATGGTTTTATCCAGATCAGCAGGAATTGAAATTTCCGAAGAACGAGGGGACTGAACGGGAATGTCTGATGCAGATGATACTAGCACCATCTTTTGGACACTAAGATTAGCTGAAATGTAAAAATGCGGAAAAGTATTAATATATCAACAGGAGAGCCTGACTGTGGTGGCCTCGTGGTGATTTTTGTGTCTGTGTGTTTACATAAAATTTAGTGTAAGTTAAAAAAAATTGTAAGAAGTTTTAATTTTTTCATCCTAAAATGACAATGATATTTCCTGTAGAATCCATCTGTCCATGTTTAATTAGCTTTATGGCTAATCCCCCACAATATTCTAGGGCAGCAGTTAAGTCAGAAGTAACAGCCCTGACACCAGGAAAAAATAAAATAAAAAATAAATTAACCATAGGAAAATTAGGACTGCTACTTTATTTTGTCAAGATGTCTGCCTTAACTTGTAAAGTCAATTTATTCTAATTTTCTATTCTTTTCCAATTAACTTGATGAGTATTGGTCATTCTTAATAAAACTGAAAGAGGGCTTCAACTACTTCCTTTTTACCTCAAACTGTCTAATTAATTAAGTTCTTCTTTCCAGCTTATCACTGAACTCAGGCAAAAGACCCCACAAGCAAATTATCCAGGTGGTGAACCAAAGGGACCCCCTCAAGCATCAAGGACAGCCCTGAGCCAGCAAGACCCGGTGTGACGGACTCCCGGTGATGGACCTGACCTTCACCGCCCACCTGCACGTACTCAGTGACCTTTGTCCCACCTTTGCCTTATATAAACCTGGAAGTATTTTCAGCACTTTGGAAACTCTTTGAGATACCAGTCCGCTGTCTTCCCAGGGTGGCCTCACTGAAATAAATTCCCTTCCTGTTTCGCCACCACTCCTCTCTCTGCCTTTGAATTCTGTCAGTGGTAAGTGGCTGAACCTCGTCTGTCTGGGACCCCCAGAGCCAGGTGCAAGCACCTCGGGCCCCACCTACAAACTCATTGTGAATACTTACTTATGGAATAATCTATAAAAGTATTATGTTCTTGTGTATGGATATATGTATATAAGTATATACTATGTACTTAGTATATACATACACTATCTATATAGAATATATTCACTAACTTTTAACCCTTCTGCAGCTGGATACTTAAATTGCTCCTGAAATTTTACTTTAAAAAAGAACTTGTGACTCTTATCTTTTTATGTAGAGTATTTCGCACATTTTTGATTACCACCTTAGTATAAATTTCCCAAAATAGAATTACTAGATTATAAAATATGAAAAAGTTTAATGTATCTAAGACTTGTTGCCAAACTGTTTTGCTTAAAAGTTAGAAATTTAGGGGTGCCTGGGTGGCTCAGTCAGTTAAGCATCCAACTTCAGCTCAAGTCATGATCTTATAATTTGTGAGTTCAAGCCCCACATCAGGCTCTGGGCTGACAGCTCTGAGCCTGGAGCCTGCTTCGGATTCTGTGTCTCCCTCTCTCTCTCTGACCCTCCCCTGCTCACATTCTGTCTGTCTGTCTGTCTGTCTGTCTCTTTCTCTCTCTCAAAAATGAATAAACATTTTTTAAAAAGTTAGAAATTTAGACTTCCTGCAATAGTGTATGGAACTGACAAAAGTCCTACAGCCTCACCAACAATATCATATTTCAATGGAAAAACACATCTTTCACCACTGTCTTCATTTGATGTTTCTTTGATTGTCAACGAAGGCAAATATTTTTATGTTTATTAACCAAAGGGACCTACTATGTGCAAGCACTGTTCTAGATGCTACGAGTAAGGGAGTGTGGGCGAGTATAATTTATAACTGTGTTCTTTACTGCTTATCAGTTTAGATGAATTGTTTTTTGAAAAGATGGACCTTTGCCCTATTGATGAAAACAATGTTTCTCCTGCAAGCTTTAATTTTTTTGTCTATTTTAACATATGTTAAATAAAGATATTAACAAACTTGCAGTGATCAAATACATAAAATTGTCTCAGGGGATTGTTTTCCCAGAATGTGTAACGTGACACTCTTGTCTTTTCCAAAGACTGGATAAATATTTTCTCCATTTTTTATTTCTTTTTCTGTTTTTGTCTTGCTTTGTTTTTAATAATGGGAGGTTGGTTACTGTTTTTCTTTAGTTTTGATATAAGAGGGAGTTGAATTAACTACTAGATCCATCTAGAATCCACTTTAACATACAGTATATTAGAGGAGACCTAAATTTTTTTGTAAAAAAAAAACATAGTCATTCTGCAAATTAAGCACAATTCTAATAAAAATCCCAACAAGTTTGCATGTAACTCGACAAAATCATATATTCAAAATCTGATTTTTATATCAATTTAGAAAAGGATCTCAGTCAGAACAGGTAGAGGGTTATTCCCCACCTGTTACTTAGTTGTTTCACTTAGCTAATAATGAATGATTGACTCAGTATCTTATGGACCCAGACATCCAAAGAGCGCCCTGGAAGAGACATGCCACAGTGCACAGGTGGCAGAGAAACCTGACCTTGGCAGAGACTGCATTAAAGATCAATGAGGAGGAATTTACTGGCCAATCAATGATGGCGGCAAGAGTAAACGCCTATGGCTGGAGAGGGGAGATGACGGGTCAGAATTTGACCTCACATGTACCTTGAGAAAATTAGTTCTTGGTGGATTAAAGACCTGAAATGAAAATCAAAACTGTACAACTGTCAGTTGAAAGTATAAAAAAATATATTGGGGCGCCTGGGTAGCTCAGTTTTTTCAGCATCCGGCTTCAGCTCAGGTCATGATTTCACGGTTTGAGAGCTCAAGCCCCACGTCGGGCTCTGTGCTGACAGCTCAGAGCCGCGAGTCTCCTTCAGATTCTGTGTCTCCCCCTCTCTCTGCCCCTCCCAGGCTCATGCTCTGTCTCTGTCTCTCAATAATAAATAAAAGTGTTAAAAAATTTTTTTTTAATCTTTCTGATTTTAGAGTACTAAAAAGACTCTAAACACACACAAGAAGGGGAAGCTATTAATAGTCCATTAATGTTTAAGAATTCTGAAAATAGCACTATTAATAAAAATATTAGAAGCCATTGGAGTTCCTGCATGGCTCTGTCAGTTAAGCGTCCAACTTCAGCTCAGATCATAATCTCACAGTTCGTGGGTTCAAGCCCCGCATCGGGCTCTGTGCTGACAGCTCAGAGCCTGGAGCCTGCTTCAGATTCTGTGTCTCCCTCTCTTTCTGTCCCTCCTCCGTCATGCTCTGTCTCTCAAAAATAAATAAACATTAAAAAAAAATTTTTTAAGTCCACAGACTAAGGGAGAAGATATTTGCAATGCACACTCTAAACAAGGAACTCATAACCAAAATAGTTTTATTGAGTTTACTTATTTTGAGAAAGAGTGTACGCATGCACACGCGTTCCCCACCGGGGCCGGGAGAAGCAGCAAGGAGACTCTGCTGTCAGTGAGGAGCCTCACACAAGGCTCCACCCCACCAACTGTGAGATCATGACCCCAGCGGAAATCAAGAGTTGAGACTCTTAACCAACTGAGCCACTCAGGCACTCCCAAAATAATTTTTTAAACTCCAAAAGTATCAATCAGACAATCCACCAGAGAGGAAACAATAAAGAAATAAACATGAAAAAGAGGCTCAATCACACAGGCCCCTGAAAAAATGCAAATTGAAATGAAACGCCCTATGTCTACCTGTCCCAGGGTCACAATGTCACATCCAGGAAGCCAGGGGTGCCCAGAAACCCTGCCAAGGGCTGTGGATGCCCAGATTATGGTTATCATAAGTGATTTGCCTTTTCACGCTCAGTTACTCCCGAGCATAGAGTGGTTTTGCACTCAAGGCTACATGCATGACATGTGGTTCCAGACTAACCGCAGAAGTGGCAGTGAGAATCCAGATGTCCTCTAAGAGGCCAGAAACGAAAAGATGTTCAAAAATGTAACGCAATGTCACTTTCTCCTTAAAAGTGTTTTTGTCTTGGAAAAAATAGTTTCTAACACTAATGTCTATAAAAATATGCTATTTTTAATAACATATAATAGATTCGTTATTGCTATTTTAGACAAATTAATAAGCAAAGAATTCTTCAAATTTCTGTTGGTTTTTTTAATTAGGTAAATAATTATAAACATAACAAACATGATGAAAGCTCTTTGAGGGTCTTCAGTAATTTTTAAAAGTGTAAAGGAGTCCTGAGAATATAATGTTGGAGTGCCGGTAACATGTAAAACAAGAAGAGCCCTCCTGTGGCTGGCGGCAGTGTGAACCGGAACAGGCTGTCTAGACAACATCTAGTCAAGTAGAAGTTACTCCTAGTCTATGACCCAGCAATTCTACCGCTATATACCCGAGAGAATGCGTCACGTATCAGTCTGCCCAATCCACACTGTCGCTTTTTTTGTAGTTTCAACGGAAAACAACCTAAATATCCATAATTGTTTCAAATCACCAACTGCCTCATAGGGACCTACTATGTGCAAGCCCTGTTCTAGATGCTACGAGTATGGGAGGGTGTGCGGGACAAAGGCCCTGCCCTCCTGGGGCCTGCATGCTGGTGGGATAGAAAGACAGATGTTAGGAAGTAAAACGAATGCAAGAAGACAGAGATGGGATGTATTTGAGATATGGCGGTCAGGGTCAGGAAAGGCCTACCGGAGGTGACATCTGAGGAGAAAACTGAAAGGAGTGTGTGAAGCATGCGGATATCTGAAGAAGGGCGCTGGAAGAAGAAAACTAGAAGAAACTGCAAGCACAGAAGCGACAAGTAGAAATGTTCCCAGCATGTTAGCAACAGCAAGAAGACCAATGTTTGAGAAAGCAGAATTAACAAAGGGAAAAGTGATAAGAAATGAGATTAGAAAAATGGGCAGCAGGAAGATGACACACAGTCTTCTGGACCCTGATGGGACTTTGGCCCTCATTATGGCTGACAAAAAGATACAACAAGATAAAGAGCCAGGACTGACACAATAAGACATGTTTATAAAGCATGACTGAGCTGCTATCAGAATAGATTATGGAAGGGTGGTAAGAAAAGAACACAATCAGGACAGTGAGTTAAGAGAATATTCCAGTAACACAGATGAAAGGAGAGGGTGTTCAAGACCAGGGAAGGAGTTAGGATGAGACATGGGTGTGGTCAGCAAGAAAAGCGGGCATGGAAACACCACAAAAACAACACGCCAAGTGAAAGAAACACTGCATGATTCCATTTATGAGAAATGCCCAGAATAGATGATCCACAGAGACAACAGCACTGGTGGTTGCCACCACCTGGGGGTAGAACGGAACGGGAGAGACAGCCACATGAGTAAGAGATTTTACTTTGAAATTATGGAAGTATTTTGGAACTAGACAGAGGTGGTGGTTGCACAATACTGTGAATCTACTAAATGTCACTGGATTGTTCACATTAAAATGGTTAATTTCATCTTTTGAATATAATAAAAAAAGGAACTTGAATCAAAACACTCCATAGGATGAGAAGGACATGCTGAAAGAAGTTTCAGCTCTCATACCTGTTCCAAGGATGAATATCTTATTTTTTTAATGTTTATTTATTTTTGAGAGGGAGAAACAGAGCATGAGCAGGGGAGGGGCAGAGAGAGAGAGGGACACACAGAATCAGAAGCAGACCCAGGCTCTGAGCTGTCAACACAGAGCCTGACATGGGGCTCAAACTCATGAACCGTGAGATGATGACCTGAGCCAAAGTCGGCCGCTTAACCGACTGAGCCACCCAGGCACCCCTGTTCCAGGGATGAATGCCTTATTAAGAATGAACTGTCCACTTACTGGAAGGCCTAGTTCCCCTATTAGCTTTTCTACTAAATGTGCATTAAAATGTTGTGTATTAAAATTTTCTCTGTTCCTTTGTCATAAGGATACTTAAAAATGTAAGAAAACCTATTGCTCTTTCATAAAATGCATCATCTGTTTCCAATCATTATGGGGCTGAGCTTGTATTTGCAAGGCGGCAATACCCAAATGTTAATTCAAGTGTTTTGAATGTAATCAACAGACAATCAGCCCCCAGGTATTTCTTCTGCAAGGTACTGGGAAATACAAGTAAAACGCAACACAAACTTGGCCCTCCACAAGCCTGCGGTTTCCAAGAAGTTTTTTTTTAGAAGTCTCACCACTCCTACTTTGTCAGAATCCTGAGGGGAAACAGAAGGTGAAGAGGGAAGGTGAGAGTAGGGGAGGAAGGAGAGGAAGAGAAGGGAGATGAGTGAGGCAGGGTGGAGGAATAGGAAGGAAGGGAAGAGAGAGGAGGATAAGGAGGGGAGGGGTGGGGGGTGGGGAGGAAGCGGAGGAAGGGGAGCAGCAGCAGCAGCACCACAGCTGGCACGGAAGAAGTGGAAAGTTAGGGTTAATCACACTTGGGGGTTTGCCTGGTGACTCAACAGAGGGAGAGCCCGCGAGGCAGTGATGAGTGGCGACAGCAGTGGCCTCTGGGCAGCAAGCCTGCCCTCTCTCT